>NC_045431.1:69306875-69681250 GCF_902635505.1 Sarcophilus harrisii
TCTAAACTCAGGTCTTTTGTTGCATAATGTATCATACTGCCTTCCCCAAAATAAATCCAATTTAAAAAAAAAACTATCAGTTTTAATTGATGAGAGATTAAGCTTCAGAAGAATAAGAAAGGAAAATCTCTACTGTTTATTTTTACCAAAAAAAAAAAGTATCCATGAAAAAATTGAACATGTCTATGAAAAAATCTTGAATTCCCTAGCCTACTCTGATCCCTGATTTTGACATGGAAATAACCCTGGTTCTTGAAGGCCATACAAGGGAAATATCAACTTTAGTCTTATTCTCCATTGAAATGATAGCTCTCAGTTTTTGTCTCTCTTTGTAGCCACAGTTACTGAACATTGTGCTTAATCAAGGCTTTCTGAATGCCTAAAAAGTCTCCTACTGTGGACCAAGTAACAGACTTTGTGTCTGTCATCTGAGATTCTATGAAATGAGGATAAAGTTCAAGTCAAAAGTATTTATAATCTAAAAGAAACTTTCCATTAATTAAGTTACACAGAATTTTCACTTCAATAAAGCTTATAGTGGAACTTCTAAAAGTAAGTTTCCTAAAGGACAGAGACAGTCTCACTTTTCTGCTAGTATCCCCAGTGACTAGAACAGAATTGCATAGGTCCTTAATAAATGCTTGCTTATTGATTTTTAAATATGGCAGTGATAGGATCACCTAATTTTAGAGTTGGAAAAAACCTCAAGAGGCCACTTTGTCCAACCCATAGTAAACAAAACTACCCAAACTACACAGCTTTTTAGGTGGTCATCTAGTCTTTGCTTCAATGAGGGGGAATCTACCAGCCTTTTAATTCTGTTTCCCCTTATCAATCTGTAATTTCCATAGGAGATAACAGAACCACAGAATTCAAGGACTGGACAGTTCCTCAAAGACCACCTGGCCCAACAAGAATCCCATCTACAATCAATCCAAACAAATGATGAGATTCTTTAATCTATTCCATTTTAGAAGATAACTCTATTCCCTATAAAAAAATTTTTTTCCTAACATCAAGCCTTCTTTTGTATCTTCCACTTACAGCTCCTGGTTCTTCTCTGTGGGGCCAAGCAGAATAAGTTTAATTTATCAGTGTATTTGAGTACAATGTATTTGAGCTGATCTCTATAGAACAGACAAATTAATTGTTCTTCCTGAAAAGAAAAGAATGGAAAATGCAGTTAAGTTACAGCAAGTGACCATAAGAAACATTCCTGTATTAATTTAGACTATAGAGTCCCTTTTTCCTTTTCCATTTAAACTAAAAACAAAATTTTAAAAGGACTAAATTCTTGTTGGTGACATCTGGGAAACTATCAAAGTGCATGTCATGGAAATGATATCAAAGGGGATAAATTGGTTCAAAGTAACTTAATTCTTGGATAAGAAGAGATCAGGTTTGATGTTAGAGAGGAATGTCTCAAGGGGCATGCAGTAAATAAAAATCATTAGTCCTCCTTTAGTCTCCTCAGTTGTGCCAGGATAATGGCCTGTCTCTTTGAATGTGAAGGATGTAATAATAAAATTATAACTCACATTTTCATTGCATTTTCAAGTCTGTCAGATACTTTCCTGAATACAACCATACGAAGTAGACTTGGCAAAGATTTATAATATGGGGTATATAGAATATAAAAGGTACCTCTTTTTAAAGAGGAAGAAATTGAGGAATTAAGATATTAAGTCAATGTGTACAAAGTCACCCCATTAGTAAATGTCTGAGACAGAATTTTTCAGATTCTAAATCCAATGCTCTAGCTCCTAGAAATTTGAAGGTTAATTGTCACTTAGTAAAGTTTTTCACCCCCCCTCAATTTAAATAAGTCCTCAATTCAATTCTCCCAACATATTCACAGAAGCAATTCCACTTTTGAATTTTCTGAGAATGCCTATGTGATTTCAATTTCACAATCCTAAGCTATGAACCACTACGATATGGGAAAATGATTGGTTCAACAATTGTTGTTATATTGTGGAATCATCGTTCCCTATACCAGGAAACAAAACCACAGTCTGTCCTAAGAGATATAGGAAGATCCATTAATATTATCAGAGGAGGGAAATATTCTTGGTCTGTTTCCAAAAAGTTGCAAATCAACCTTAAGACAAAATTCAGAATCAAGAATGGTAAATCAAATTGTCATTCAATGCGATATCAGGTGTTGGGATCAGAGAAAAAGAAAATTAGAATCTTTTACGCAGAGTCAGCAAATGGCATTGAACTTTTTCCCAATGGACTTGAGACCAGAACTCAGGGCAATGACTAGAAACTATGGAGAGGTAGTTTTCAGCTCAGTGTCAGAAAATGACTTTACAATTAGTGCTGAATAAAGGGTAGTTGGGTGGGGGAAGGGATAGCCAGAAATTTAATGGAATGCCTCAAGATGTTATAGCTTCCTTATTACAGATCTTCCACTAAAGGCTAAATAACCACTAGTCAGAGATAGTCCATAGGATATGCTGTTAAAATATCTAGATTAGCTACTAGCTAAGATTTCTTCCAACTCTGAGCCTCTGATTCTAACTTTCTATGAGACCATGAACACTAAAGAACTGAGCATGCTTTCCTAGACAACCAAATCAAAAGCATTATGGGTTCAATTCTGGGAGCCACATTTTAGGAAGGACATTGAGAAGTTGGAGAGCGTGCAGAGAAGGATAGACAGAATGATGAAACTCAGGATCATACCATTTGAGGTATGGTATGAGGCCTCCAGGACCTCAAATATCTGACTACACAGTAGAATCTCTTCCAATTAACTTTGGTTTAAAAGTCTATTATAGCCAGTCCATCAAAATATCTTGATAAATATGACTTATTTTGAAATTTGGATAATGTGTTTTATGTTATTCTGGTGAAATTTAAAAGCCCACCCCTAACTCTATCACTGTGGCTAGTGAGAACAAGTTTCACAGTTTCCTTTGCCTACATTAATGCTAGCCAGAAAGAATAAAGAAAAAAAGACCTGCTTGACCTTCAATGGAAATTATATTGGCCATTTTCTAAAAATAAATGTTATCAATATCAGTTTTACATTGCTGAAATTTTCTCACACAAGATAATAAAACAATCAATACATTGATAAAATATAAAAACTTAAATTATTTTCAATTGTCATAGACTCCCTGCTTCAGAAAATGAATAGAAAGAAATATCTTTTCATATCTTCTTTAGGATTATGCTTGTTCTTTGTAATTTTACCACATTCAATTGCAGTTGTTTTGTTGTAGTTGTGCTTTCCATTTATATTCTTGTAGTCAGTGTGTATTGTTTTCTTGATTTCTCCTTATTTTATTCCGCATCAGTTAATATAAATCTCATGCTTCTCTCTATTCATTCTATTCATCATTTCTTATAATCCAGTAATATTCCACCAATATTTATGCATGTTTGTTATGCTATTCTCAATCACTGGTCATCCCTGTTGTTTCTAGTTCTTTGATACCATAGAAAGCATATATCAATTGTACTTTCAGTCTCTATTGGAGAACCAGGCTGCCCAGCTACCTATGTGAGTCCTGAGGTACTTTAAGAGGTTTTGTGGGTATTTATTTCTTCTCTACTATTGACAGCTTGAGGCACCATCAGTTGTGTCCTCCCCCATTGTTCAAATATGGAGAGTTGTGCAGCCTGCCTCCAATTTAGACTAGTTATTTACCCAGTTCCGTTTAGTCACACTTAGAAGCTTTTAGAAAAGGATGATTATTTAACAGATATCATGAGAACAAAAATACAAACATTTCTCCCAGAAACTTCAGGGACACACTCTCCCCAACAACACCTCGGTCTCTGCAACGAGGAGGCTAGACCTTAGCTCACATTCTGTCTGCTGTTAGTTCCTCTATGTCCATATCCAAATTCTTCTGGAAGAGTGCCAGATGACTTCTCATCTCAGTTTCCACTGATATAGGATCTTGAAGATCATTTCCAAAGGTCATTTCTTGCTCCTCAAAGTATCAGTGCTAGGCTGGCTGCAAAACCCATCCTGCACTCCATTTCTCAGATTACTATGATTTACGTGCTTGAGCTTTCAAGATCCCAAGGTTGGAGACTCCCTTTACCTAGAATGGAAAAGAATGAACAAAAAGTCCAAGGAATAAGACTTATTGTAACTCAGGGACACATGGCCTCAGATGGAAAGGGTCTTAAGTTTCCTGCCCACTCCTTCCCCTTGAGAACCACCAGAACAAAGGTAAAAACAGGAAAATGAAGACAAGAAAACTCAGTCTTTTGAAAAATGCCAACAGTTTCAGCTGGGTGGCCAATTGAAAAAAAATCAAAATTCCTCCTTGCCCCATGGTTAACCAACTAGAGCCAGTTATGGATCATCTAGACATGTTTGCCTGCCTCTCCAATCATTTCCCTTACATGTTATAACAACTCTTTTAGCAGCAAACTCCTAGACTCTCCACATGGAGAGATACCATCCCGAACATTCTGGGCTGGCTCCATACCCCCATTGCAAGGGCTTTTACAATCATTTTTACTCTGGGAGATGATTGGTTTATTCATCTCTCCAACTTTTATTCCTGAATTGAGACTTGATGTCAGTCCACTCTCCTCCCCCCCCCCCACCTTGAGGAATGGGTGGGTGGTGTACAGTGGGTAAGCCTTGATTGCTCTGCATCTGGATCACCTGGGCTCCTGTGCTATCTTCCTCCCTGGGCTTAAGATATCCAGGTCTCAGCATGACAAAACTGTGCTATTAACTGCCTGCTGCTGTTTCCATAAAGTCCTCACCCTATGGTTTTCTGACCACCAGGGAACATAAAGATTTATAAGACATAAGTATCCTTGACCTCTTACCCTAGTAGGTGCTGTTTCTGGCTTTGCTGAGAGTGGGGGGATCCTTTTCTTCTTTTCTACAAGCAACTGGATGATCCATTGTGACATTACTGAATGGGAAAGATCACTTACTGTAGTTTCTTTTTGATCATTATTGGATCTAGCATGAGCTTGAGGATTTTGCTAGGGTAGGTATATGGAGAGTTGTGCAGCCTGCCTCCAATTTAGACAGCCATCTGGGCAGGAAGCAATAATGACAATTAAAAAAATTGTTTTTAGAAAATTGATCTTGAACAATTTGGGGCCAAACAATTCAGGACTGCTAAGAAACTCTCTTTCTCTGAATTTCGGGCTTTACTATAGAATGTTAAAGTCATTAGTAATTTCAAAGAACTTCTAGTCTAACTCATTTTTATAGCTGAAGGAACTGAGGCTCAGAAACTCGAAGCATCTTACCTAAGATGAGGCAAGCTAGTGAGATCCAGGTCTAAAAACAGAGGATCCCTGAATCCATGACCATTGCTCTCTCCTGTTTTCAGGCTTTTTTTTTAATCCTGTTTGTTTGGAGGGGATTGAATACAGTTATTAATTAAAATATTATGCAAGTTAGTAATGATATTTTATTTCTCCCAAATGATCTGGAAGAGACAGACATAATTTATAAGGCATCAGGCACAATTCACAGACTAAATTAGCTTTTATTCTGTAATCTTCGGTATCCCAACTTCCACACGGGAGTTGAGCCACATAGCCATCATAAAGACACCAAGAATATGTTACAAACTAATCTGATTTTGAAAGTCTCTTTTTGTTGGATGGACGTGCAAAAAAAAAAACCAGTCTTTGTATTTCTATTCCAGACTTGGCAGATTTCTGGTTTTTTGAAAATATCCCTAATATTTCTAAAGATGACTTAGATGTGTAGTAGATGAATGAAGAATAGTCATTTGTACAATCTGAGTGTACTTGAGTCCTGCAGTTTCCTTCTAAAATAATAACTGGTATTTGTATTAAGAGTATTCTCATTTGAATTGAATCTTTTTAATTAACCTTGAAGTCATGTATTTTTTTTAATATAGACCTATTATTTCAATGGTGCAATGAGATCCTAGAGGAGAAAGGAGGGACCTAAGTGATGCAATGTCTAAAGCATGGCACCTAAAGTCAGGAAGATCTGAGTTCAAATCCTTTTAGCTATATGACCCCAGACAAGTCATTTAATCTCCCTATCTAACCTTTAAAGGGGAATAATAATAATAATAATAATGGCACCTATATCCTAATGTTGTTATGAAAATATCCTAATTGTCATGAGAATAAAATGAGATATTTGTAAAGCACTTTGTTGTTATTCCAGCAGAGATCTAGTTTTGCAATGTCATCTTAGATAGCTGCCTGAAGCACTGAGGAATTAAGCAATTTTTTGGTTATTTTTGTTGTTATTCAGTCGTATCCAACTCTTTATGATCCCTTTTGAGATTTTTTTAGCAAGGATACTGGAGGGGTTTGCCATTTTCTTCTTCAGCTCATTTTACAAATGAGGAAACGGAGACAAACAGAATTCAGTGACTTTCCCAGGGTCACACAGCCAGTAACTGTCTGAGATTGGATTCAAACTCACAAAGATGGAGTTTCTGACTCCAAGCTTGGTACTCTATGCACTATGGCACCATCTAGCTTCTCCATTAAGAAATTTACCCAGATTCATACAGTCAATATATACCAAACCCAAGACTTGAATGCAGGTCTTCAACTCTCTGTCCTCTTATGCTATTCTTCCTCCCTGATATAGAAACTCTAGGTATTATCAGTCCCATTTGACAGATAAGAAAACCCCCCTCAGAGAGGTGAAGTGACTTGTTATGGTCACACAATAAAATCTGAATCTGGGTCTTCTCGATTCCAATTCCAACCCTTTATCCATGTGCTAAATTTGCCATTCATTGAGTATAATGAAAGATTTGAGTTAATATTGACCATGTTCTCTACTTACATGAATTAAAAAGCAGCTTTCATGCGTAATCTCTCCAGTGCCCAAACTCAAAGGTGTCCAACTCAAAGGTGTATCCCAGCTTATTTACATAGGAACCATTTATTATCAGAAGAACTTGAAGATGAGCTTTTTGAAGTGGACAAGTTACCATTTCTGAGGTGGAATTACAGCAGTAGTCTGCTCCCACCATCATAGAAGGAAAGGTACTCATAGTTAGAAATGAAACACAAATCTAGTCCCTAACCTCTCGGCTTCCCTGTTGAAAAAGTCCCAGAGGTTCAGGGCAGCCAACTACATTGTATTAAGTTGCAAGAAAGCTTGACATCTCAGCTACTAAATGTCTGTTGTAGAAAAAAAAAAAAAAAGATGTGGCATTTTTGGTTAAAAAAAATCTCTGGGGAAAGAGACAATTGCTCATACAGAAACAATAAGAGATAATACCAAACACAATCTACTAATAAATGAGTTTTCCTTTGGGTAAAATTAAAATTAACTCTCATATGGTATGCAGAAGAAGAGATTGTCCCCTTGGCAAGAAAAACCAAGAACATTCCATCACTGTGGCTCACATGTTCATCTGGCTTTTGTCATCTGAAGACATTTACATGAAATTTCTCTTATTTCTACGACTGAAGTTGGAATTTGAAAAATTCTTTACTGTCACGTTGATAACTATTTACGTATCTGTATTTAGTCACTGACATGTTTTCTCCTTCCATTAGAATGTGAGCTTCTTGAGGACATTGCCTGGCAAATAATATTAACAGCTAAGATTTATATAGTACTATGTGCCAGACACATATGTGCCTTACTACATGCTTTATAACAGTTATCTCCTTTCATCTTCCTAATATCCCCGGCAGGTAGGAGGCTCTATTATTATTTCCATTTTACAAATGAAGAAGCGGAGATAAACAGAAGCTAAGTGGCTTGCTCAGATCTCATAACTAGTAAGTGTCTCAGAATGGATTTTAATTCAGGTTTTCCTGACCACCACTTAGCTACCCCAAATACTTATTAAATGGCTGCTTAGTATATAGTTTAAATTCATATAACATGATAAATTCATGTTAATTCATCAAATATGAGAATTTTTATCATTTATATGACAGTCATATAATATATAGCAAAATTCCCTTTTCTAAGCTAGAGGTCAAATTAGGAAGTGTATGTATATTAAGTATACTTGTATGCCTGAAAGTCCAATTTCCTGTCCAAAGGCTATGCAAAACAAGTACTACCAACATCCCAGCACTTCTGTAATAGCCTTCATGTTTAGTGGGGCAAAGGCAGGCCAGAAAGCATTTCAGTATATATTAAATAGAGTCTTGTTTTAAAAAGAAAGAAAGAAAGACTTCTCACTGCTGGAACCTGTAAGATCACAGAACTTCCTAGCTTCAATACAAAATCACTAATCTTCACCTTTGTTTCCCTTTCCACAAAAGCTGCATCCACTTGCTCTCACTTTCACTAGGGTGTTATGATGTTAAAAAGGGAATATTTCTAAGGAACACTGACCATCAAGTGTTCTACTGATGAGAGTCTTGGGCTTCTCACTTCTTCTCCACTATATAAAACCATCCACTCAACCATGCCAGACATGACCAGACACAGAGCCATCTCCACATCCTGATCTAAATATATTTACTTTTTCTTTTTACTTAATTATAGAAAATTCTGTAAACTATTTATCACAGAAAATGAAAGTAAAATTTCTATTTAGTTCAGCACAACTACAAGCTGAATTATCAGGGAAATGAAGATAAATTGCTTTTCATTTTTTAAAATGGCTGATTTTGTTTTAGTGTTTTTTTTTCATCTTGATAATGCTCTATAGCATGTTTGCCACACTGCTTAATGTGCACAAAACTGGTTTTTTGTGGTTCCAATGATAATAATAAAATAATAATAGATAAATACAAATATATGATATTAAATATATAATATATATTATAATATCAATAAAATAATAATAATAGCAAATTGTTGGAGGGACTTTTTTTACTTCCCTAACTTCATGGCTCCGTTACCCTCCCCCTTTACCCCTTCAGCAACTTTCCCTCCTTCCTTCCTTTTCTCCCTCCCTAAAGAAAGACCCTCTGGAAAAAAAAAAAAAGGGCGGGGAGCACAGAGGCACATGTAAAAAGATATTATTTGGATGCAGAAAGGCTCCGGCTGCTTATTACCGACACTGGGCTAGCTATGATGAACAGACCACCATGGTTGTGACAACTGCTATAGATGTCTCCAGGGTAAAACAAAAGGTTTGTATATCACACAAGCAATTTCACTGTTTTCTAAACATATTGCCAAGACGGTGGGAGCTGGCAGTCCACACTGTTTCAGGTTGGGGATACTTGGATTCGAAGCGACTGCTGATTATGGACCTTTTTATTTGTCTTCCATGGACTATGAGCATCCTAGTAACCCAGCAAAGAATTTTGCAGAGCCTTTAAAATTGTCTTCATGGCTTCCCAAGATTACATACACAAATCACTTGACAAAAAGTCTTGGGCATAGATAACTGCACAAGACAATCGTCTTGTTCCAACCCTTAAAGAGCCCCCAAAGTGAAATGTTTTATAATCCTTTTTTGTGCAGTAGTCAAGGAAGAAAAGAAAAGAGTTTGGGCAAAGATTATCCAGAAGAAAGAAAGGGACTCTTTTGGGGTTCCAGCCGAAACACAATAAAGAACATAATTAACTTCACAATTCTTTGTGTTTTTCATTTGACTGCAGGGAGGAGATGAAAGGGGGTTGCTAAGCCTTGCATTCCATCCCAATTACAAGAAAAATGGAAAGCTGTATGTGTCTTACACCACCAACCAAGAGCGATGGGCTATGGGACCTCACGACCACATCCTCAGGGTCGTGGAATATACAGTGTCCAGGTACTGTTAAAATGACTGAGGCTTTGGCAGTCAAACCTTCGCCTTTCTCCTCACTTTGTCATTTTTGTTTAAAAGGCTATTCTAAAATAGTCAAAAGCTTTCCAGCACCTAACCCCATAGGTATGGTTTTGCAAAAAGGCTTTCTATAGCTGTAAGGAAAGCACAAACGTTTATATTTTTAGCATTTTCCTCTCTTCCTCTCCCCCAACCATTTCCCCAGCTGTCTTACAAATTAAATGATTTTCCTGTGACCTAGAAAATTATGTTTGTTGTGCACCATTCTCTTTAGCTCTAGTTCAAGCATTCGTTTCACTGTTTATCCCTGTTGTGGTTGTTCACGCTGCACCTACGGTGTCTAATCATAGTATTGTATCTCTCTCTACACCGCAGAAAAAATCCCCAGCAAGTTGATGTGAGAACAGCCCGCGTGTTCCTGGAGGTAGCTGAGTTGCACAGGAAGCATCTAGGCGGACAGCTGTTGTTTGGCCCTGATGGTTTTTTGTACATTTTCCTTGGGGATGGGATGATCACTTTGGATGACATGGAAGAAATGGATGGTTTAAGGTACAAAAATCTCCGGGTCAGGGCACCCTTCTTTCTGTATTTTTGTTACACACACCAGAAGTGCCCGTGAGTTGGGAAAGCTGCAGTTTATCACTTTATCATTTGGTCTTTCATCTTTTACTTTTGTATAATGGGAAAGAAGATAGTTAAATTAGGTCCCAAGATTTAGACCCAGAAGATCATCTAGTCCAAGGCTGTTTAAACTTTTTCCACTCATGACCCTTTTTCAACCAAGAAGTTTTTACATGACCCTCATTATATGGGTATATAAAATAGATATACAAATAAAATATTTTTGGATAATAAATCATAATTTCAAGACTCTCCCCATTCAGTTTTGAGACTCCAACCCTAAAGCTGGAATCTAGTCCAAAACCTTTCATTGTACAGATGATGAAACAGACACGGGGAAGTCAAAGCAAGTCAACAGTTATTTATTAAGCACCTACTATGTACCAGGTTGAGGTAGGTAGTTGCTCAGTGGATAGAGTGCTGAGACTGAAGTGAGGAATCTGTGAGTTCAAATCCAACCTCAGACACTTACCAGCTGTGTGACCCTGAGCAACTCACATAACTTTATTTGCCTTAGTTTCTTCATCTGTAAAATGGACTAGAGAAAGAAATGACTTTCTTCCCCAGTGTCTTTGCTAGGAAAACCCTAACGGGGGTCACAAAGAGTCAGAAATGACTAAATGACCGAACAACAAAATGTAACAGTCATGGTGCTAAGTGCTGAAAGGGACAAAATGTAGTGCCTGCTTTCAAAAAGCTCATAGTCTAATAGGGGAGATCACATGCAAACATGTATATGTATGTATGTATAAATAAAATACATGTAGGGATAAATTAGAGATAATCTCAGAATGAAGAGAATGCTGAAATTATTGAGGACCAAAAAGTTTCTTGCAGATGCTAAACTTCAAATAAAGTCAGGGGAATAAGAGATCTACCCAGTATATTTATAGGTTCAAAGATCTGGCATACTCTAATCGTAAAGTTTGTTGAACATAGATTTCACTGGGAAAAAAATAATGAACCAGACCAAGCCCTTCTAAAAATATTCATTTCAAACCATCTGTTAGCCATCCCATTGTTTCCTTCCTAAGTCTTTAAGTGTGGACAGAGAGGGATGTCTGCTCCCCATTTTAGAATAGTGAGGGCTTCAACTCCCCCTGCTCAGCTTTAGGGTCTTTAAAGGTCACTCAGCTTCCCTAAGACACTCGCCAGATACATTCAGTCACAAAACTTATAAATGTTTGAGGAAAGATTTATACTCAGATCTTCCTATTTCTTTACCCTGTGTAACATTATACTGCCTCCCTTAGAATTTTTGAATAAAAGAAGTTATCAAATTAAAACCATAATTAACTCAAATTTTCAGGTGTTTCTGGGAGATCCAAACCTCTGATTACACTGAGATAGATTGCTCACAGTGAGAAAACACCCTCTGTCAACATAGATTGGTACCAGATCTGAATATAACATCATTAGAGAGACACCTGAGGAAGTGAGAGGTTAAGTCCCTCATTTGCCCATTGTTTTGCTTGTCTCTGAAGCCAGGTATACACTATACCACACTGCCTCTCTATTCATGTATATGTAGTAAAGTTTAACCTTGCACTAAAACTTACTTAAATATGAAGAATCGGCTCCAACTTGGCTTGGAGTCAGGAAAACTCATAAAAATTTAAGGAAAACACAGACCCTTCCCATATATTCCTTGTAGTTTGCAATACAAATGTAAATATTCATAATACTCAATGAGAGAATAGGAAGCACACAAGCTAACTAGTCTATTAGGTCCAAGTTGGGATAGCTAATTGCCAACCAGAAAAGATTAGGGAAAACTCTAGGAAGGGGATAAATCTGACTGAAAAAAGTAACCTACTTTTGTTCTGCAATTCCCAAGCTGTCCTACCAATTTGAACTTGTCCTTTCTATCCTTAAATCAGAAAAAATACTCTCCCCTTACCCACTATTGTTCTTGACATCATAGCTATCAGACAAAAAAATGTCTTTCTTTAATTTCCTTATGTACCTGCAATTTTGATAAATTTACTTCCAGTGAGCAAATGGCTAATCTCACCCCCTAGTCACCTCATTTAAGTAATTTAGGTGAAACAAATATATCCCGTTTTTCAAAGAAGTTTGCACATAATTTCTGTAATTAATAACTTAGAAATTCAAAAGGTAATAACTAATTTTCTAATTGTTCAAAAAAATCAGTGGTGCCAGGTTGGTATTGAATATGCATGCGTACATAATTGTGGCACCATGAGATTTGGGGATTTGAGGGGACAAAAACATATTTAAGCAATTATATTGTCCTCCAACTTTCTCAGTGATTTTACAGGTTCGGTGTTACGGCTGGATGTCGACACTGACATGTGCAATGTGCCTTATTCCATACCGAAGAGCAATCCACACTTTAACAGCACCAATCAGCCCCCCGAAGTATTTGCACATGGGCTCCACAATCCAGGCAGGTAAGGAACCCCAAGAAGCTGATTTGTATCTTTAGCTACAGGAAGGAGAACATTGTCATGAGAGAAGAGACGGGTCTTTTGAATCCTAGAAAAAGCTGCAAAGAGGGAAGTCCTGCATTCCAAACCCGCCTCTGACGCTTATGGACTATTTGACTGTGGGTCCTCTAGTCAACTCTCTAAAACTAGAAATTGCAGGAAAGGGGACAGTCTGCTTTAGGAGAAGGAGTTTTCTCATCTGGTAATCCTCAATGTAAAAAGCATCTCTCTGGGGTCATTCTCTTACAAGAAGGCAGGCTGCTCTCTTCCTCGAGGTTCTAGGGGTACCGCTGAAAAAATGGGATTTGAGCCAAATGTAGTGGAGAAGAGAAATCCCAATTTTTATATGCCCCTTCCCCTTGTTAACCAATGATTTAGTTCCCTATACCAATGCAATCACAGGTCCAGATCCTATCCCTCATCCCTCCAATCAGATTTGAGGCAGCTCACTAGCCAATCCAGAAGCAAAGGTCCTAATTTCATGGTTCTTCCTCTTAATTTAATTTTTTCAAAGAGACCCAAAATTTCAATAAAAAGAAACCAATTTTCAAATTACAACAACCCATCAACCATTAAAAGAGTTGAGGGATTCATAATAGTAAAATATTGTTATTATATTAAGAAACATCCATATTCTTCTGGAAAATGTCCTTTGACAGATGAATATGTCTGTCATATCACAAATGTGGAAATTTCCAACAGTGTAGATGGTAAATCAATCAATGCATCCTTTCCTATGAGGCTATTATTCACTTAGTCTTATAAATCTTCCATAAAGAGGGTCTAATTCTCTTGACATTTCGTGAATACCAATGGAGCATGTTGTTCAATGTCCCTCTAATTACTAATATCAAGTGAATCATTGGATAGGAAGACATGCTTGCTGAAGGAATCATTCCAGATGGCCAGTGCAGAATCTAAATCAAAGAGAGATTTCCCTAAGTGGCAATGCCTTCTGTTGACATAGGTATTATTTTGATTCCATGATGCCATAGATTATTAGAGAACCTATCCGTGAGATCTGTAATCATTTAAATGACTTTAGTCAGAGGAAAGAAAATAATTTTTAAAAGCTGCATTTCTTAGGCTACAGCATCATTGGACTACTTTAATAACCATGAAAGGTCAACATGAAGATTTTCTAGAGAAAAAGAAATCATTTGATTCATTTTCTTGTATCTGAAATTGCTATAAAGGTGTGATATCATTTTTAAAAAGACTCTTGCTAAAATTGAAGGTGATATTTTCCCCCCAATGAAAAATGCAAATACTAGAAAATATAAATATAATGTATTGACTACATTATATTGAGCAATGAAGAAAGGAAAATGGTATCATGTAGAATTGCTTAGTAGTTTTAGGATTTAGTTTATAGAGAATGGCTTAAATGATTCACTTGATAAATGTTTAATCAACTTGTTTTCTGCTTGTAAGAGAGGGTAGTATACTGAATAATGTCAGAGTCAGGAAAAGAATGGTTTGAAAGCAGCCTCTGCCACAAACCAGCTATTTAGCCTTATGTCAATCACTTGATCTCTCATAGCCCATAAGTTGTAAAAATAAAAGTTTTAAAAGGGCTGCTCTTCAATGGAAACAGAAATTCCTCCTTGAGATCTTCTTAAACCAATGAAATCATAAGTCCAATCCAGAAGAACAAAAAAGTTAGTTGTCTGACCTGCAGAGAGGGAGGTATTTGACAATATAAATAAAACTATTAGGATCAGAGCATCATAGATTTAGAATGAGAAGATACCTGTTTTATAGGTATCTTTAGGTATACAGTATATACCTATAGGCATATAGGTATACAGTATATACCTATACTTTACAAAACTGTTTTATAGTTGAAGATACTAATGCCTGAAAAAGAAATGAAGAAGAAGACACCGAGTTCCAGAAAGGCTGTGACTTTCCAAAGCTCACACAGATAGTAAATGATCAATTGAGGATTTCAACTCAGTTTTTCTGACTCCAAGGCCATGGCTCTTTTGGCAGTCCCCCACTAGTTATTTACATATTTACTTAATGACCACCATCTGAAATGTTAATGATTCCTAAATTTACATCCTATCATCCATTGGTGACCTCTATCACTTCTTGATCAAGAAAGAAAAAGTCAGTGACTCACTTCCTTTTCAACAAAATAGCTCATGTTCAAGAGGCAATCTAGCTTGATGGCTAGACCCTGGCCCCAGGGTAGTAAGACAAGTAAAACAAAGATACATGTTAGCTTGGAAAAACTAAACTTGGATGAGAAGTATGCTATCATCTGGATTTATACAGCATTTTTATAAAAGTGGAAGAAAAAATATTTTCCTCCAATTCTCTCACTTGCACCTCTCCCCCTCCCCCAAATAGTCACATAAATCCATTTCCTTAAGAAAATTCTCAATACCACTCACCCAGAGGACACTATGACTAAGAGTAGTTGGCATAAAGAAGGAGCCATCATGGCCAAATTTAGTAAGAAGAATCATGGTGGGGAAAGGGTGGGATATTGGACTTGGAACCTCCTCTCCCCCACCAAGACCTCCATTCAAATCTCTCCTCTGACATTTACTAGGTATGCAACCTAGGGCAAATTATTGAATTTCTTTAGGCTTAAATGTTTTCACAAAATGGGAAAAATAATCATAACATTATATAGTTGTGGTGAAAATTAAATGGGAAAATGTGTGTAAAGCACTTTTTAGACCTTTAAGGTCCTCTAAGTGTGAGCTGTTGCTCATTTTCTTTATCTGAAACTCTAAGAAGCTCATCTAAGAAACTTTCCAAGAACCTAGACCTTGCCCTGGGAAAAGCTATTGAATCCTGGGGACATAGAAGTTCATATTTGTCTGCACCCAAAGCAACCGAGTTCAGGTTCTCCTCCATGCTGGTGGAATAAGATAATGGCTACCACTTTAGATTCCAATTTACACTCCATAAACTGTGAGTCAAAGGAAGATGTGGCATTTCCTTCTGGATTGAAACTTGAGATTCACCAATTATTTTATTCCCTGGGCACATTGTGGAAGCAAAAAAATAAATAAATAAATAAAACCAGAAAATTCAGATTGTGATGATTGAGTAACTGAGTCTTCACTTGGTGCTGAAAAGATGAGACTCATTGACTCATCAAACCAGCAAGTTAAGATTTCATTAGTACTACAAACATATTGTCTGCTTAAAGTGGAGAAAGACATAACTGAAAACTAATTAGCATCTTTCCATTGAGGATAACGTCACTGAGATAACATAAAAGATAATGTTCATGAAAGAAAAAAATGGAAAACCACACACATGTACACACATACATGCACAGAGATCAAAGTGAAAAAAGGAAAAAAATTATATTTAGTTTATATTTCATAAGTCTATAGATTGTATATGAAATATAAACTAAATATAATTAAATATAATATAATAAAATATAAATAAAAACTAAAATATGAACTCCCCCTGCTAGTGAAATGTATCTCAGGGCTGGCATTGTTTTCAGAGTTGATTTTTTTGTTGTCATTATTTTTGGTTTTGGATCCCTAGTATGTAGCATAGTGTCTTACATATAACATTTTTCCAATTTTTTCAATAGTACTTTATTTTTTCAAATACATATAAAGATAGTTTTCAACATTCATTTTTGTGAAATTTTGAGTTCCAGATAGTTTTCTCCTTCCCTCCATTACCTCCCTAATACAGCAAGCAATCTGCCATAGGTTATATCCAAACAATCATATAAAAATATTTAATAAATGCTGATTGGATTTGAATGAAACTCATATATAGTACTTTAAACTTTCTAAAATATTGTCCTTGCAACATCCCTGGGAAGAAGGTAATACAAGTACTGTTATTCCATTCATGTGGATAAAGAAATTAAGCATAGAGAGGAAGGTACAGTCACAGGAGTATAATGATCACAAGACTGGCACCAAGGCTTTCTTACTGGGTCAATAACTCTAGTCAACTATATATCCCCTGTTTCACTATATTATAGCAGGTAACCAAGAAAAAAGGAGGAGTGTCCCTCTCCAGAAATCTTTTAGGTCCATCAAGTTAAATAAGCACATGTCTACATCCCTTCCTGGAGAAAAGGGTTTGACTACTGGGTTCTTGGCAATTGAATAATCTTAGGTCAAAATCTCCATTAGGGGCATAAGAAACCAATGGATAAATTCATTATCTTTTTAATATACAGATGTGCAGTGGATCGACATCCCACAGATGTAAATATCAACTTAACAATACTTTGCTCAGATTCAAATGGCAAGAACAGGTCATCAGCAAGAATCCTACAGATTATAAAAGGGAAAGACTATGGTAAGTTCAGTATAACTTAAAGATCTGTTCTTTTTCAATGAATTGAAGATATGGAATTAAAATAAAAAGGAAATTCTGCTCAATAAGCGCATGGCAAAGCTTGACAATAGAAGCCCTAATTAACTACCAGTGGTCAGAGAGTACATTTTTTCCTATTTTTTAAAAGTTCAATGAGTCTCATAGGCCCTAAGGATTTAATTTAGTTAATTACCTTTTTCATGCAATAAATGGTGCTCTATAGACCCAAAAGACTTAATGGACCTTCAAAAAGTTAGCAGTTTAGAACTTGCCCATCAGTAATATCAAGTCTAGTCATTTTTTATCTACATAGTATATGAGAGAAAGATTTATTTTGACATTTTATCTTAAGGGAACACAATAATAAGAAAAAAATGTCATGTAAATAAACCTTTAATATTTGATGTGCAAGTCTCAGCAAATATGGAAAAAATTAATAGATGTATCAATCTGGATTGGGATTTAATTGTAATTCTTTTAGCAAAGCATATTTATGGTCAATAAATTGCTTAAGCCAAAGCATTAAGATCTTTTAAGAAATGTATCTGATTCTGAGAATCAGTGCTATTGTTACTAAAAGAGTAGTGTTACATTTAAAACTGTATGTTTGGATGAGCCCAACTGAAAGCCCAATTATAAACTTTGTATTATTTTTTTAAGGGTGATAGCTTTGTTAGTTTTGAAGCAATGTTACCATTTATATTATCTAGCATTCACCTGAGTTCCATCATAGTATTAAGAAGTCCATCTGAAACCTTTTACCAAAATTGACTGGGCCATTATAATTGTCTACTTTTAAATATGTGTGTAATCTTTCTTCATTTATAAATGTCATGGAGCTAATCTGATAGAAAAGTCATTCATCCTATTTTGCAAGGAAGGTTTTTACACAGGTGTTATTACTGTATTAGAATAACATTTATTTGAAATACTGTCTCCTGGTAATGGGTCAAAAATGAAAATGGTAAGAATCGATGTTCAGATTGATCATTTGTTTTTTGGCTCATTTCCAGGGACACAGAAAAAGTAACTGGGCTCCTGTTTCCTTATTTGTCAAAAGAGAGGGTTTGTTGAATCAAGTGGTCCCTAGGCGACTTTCTAGTTCCAACCTCTCCGACCCCACATATGACATTTAGCACGCATATGTTTATAATTGTGGCGCCATGATGATGATGATGACAACAGTGACATAGAAACTCCACTAGGAAATTCAGATCTAAATGTAAAGCCAAAAAGTTTTAACAGCTGTTTTAAATTAGGAAGCTAATTAATTAATAGTGTTTTGGGTAGCTTAGTGTTGTTTTAAAATAAAGACATGCTTATTAATCATAATACTAATTATATCTAGTCAGATTTCAATATTATTAGGGATTTTAAATATTGTGCATTTTCCAAAAATTTTGTCAAATATCCAAAACATACACAAAAGCACTATTATAGAAAACTAAGAACTTTTATGGTATATTTCAATAAATGCTATCATAGAAATGACAGTTCTGATTTCATTAAGACCTTACCATAATATCCATGTGATTTCCCATAGAATCTGGTAAAATTTACTCAAGAGAAGTTGTTCTTCCCTATTGAAATTTAAAGATCTATATTATTTTAGCAGGCTTGGTGTCTACTTCAGAATTAAAGTACATCGTTACATAATTTATTGCTTATTTCCATGTTATCTTTCTTCAATGAAATTGCATTTCATTTGATCTAATGCTATGATAGTTTCTTTCTAGAAAGTGAGCCATCACTCTTAGAATTCAAGCCATTCAGTAATGGGCCCCTGGTTGGTGGATTTGTTTACCGAGGTTGCCAGTCTGAAAGACTCTATGGAAGTTATGTGTTTGGAGACCGGAATGGGTAGGTTTCCCAAAAATTCATTTATTCTATCTAGTAACACATCCATGACTAGTGATCAGAAAGTTTGAAATAAAATATTCTCTTTCCTGAGAACAAAATGCTAAAATTCAAAGAGTTGGGTAGGAGGGCATGTAAGTCATAAGAAATGTGTTTCTTTTTATCTCTATTTTGGGTAATAGATTCTGACTGGAGAGAGACAGAGACAGAAAGAGAGGGAGAGTTACATCCCAATTCCATTCAGCTAGCAATAAGCAAATATTCACCATATGAAAGACATTAGTCTAGGTACTATTTATGCAAAAACAAAAGTGAAGCAATCCCTGACTTAATAAAACCTCCATTCAACCAACAGAATAAAATACAGACATAGAGAAATCAAGATAAAATATTTATGATGTAATTTCAAGATGGGAAGAGCATCAGGAGATGCTTCTCATAGGAGGTAGTACCTGAGCTGTGCATGAAGAAAAAAATTACCAATTCTAAGAAATGAATATTAAAAATTATTTTGGGAGAAGTGGGGCCTTTATTCTTTTATGTCTTTACTAACTATATAATTACTAAATTTCTGGAACTTTGATAAACAAGTTTCTCAATTTATAGAGGAATGTTACAAACTTAAGTTTAATCATGGTTAAATGATTTTCTTAGAATAATCTAGTCATTAGATGGGTAATTGTAGGAAATAACCATTAGGTCCAAACTGAGAACTCTAGTTTTCCTGATGAATGGTTTTCAGCTGTGTAGGAGAACTGATACACCAATTCACTAATGAACTGGAGAGTTCTGTGCACCTTGTTTCTCCTTTTGATTAATAAAACAATCCAGATTGTAGCTCTAGAGAGGAAGTATCATGTTCTGAATGAAGGGCCTTTCCCCATATTTCCCCTTTCCTTCAAAGTATTCTCTTCCAAGTATTATTTTCCTTTGACATTGCCATTTCCCAGTTCCATACAAGTTAAGGACCATTGCATTAAATTCAATTCAACAAACCTATCTTAAGCATCTACCATGTAAAAAACACTGTTTTCTATTTTGCCTTCTGCATTCAGGATCCAATGACATTGAAAGCTTTCCATAAAGGATTTTCTTTTTATTGTTTGTGTCACGGTCATTTGGCAAAAAGCAATAACAGACCCCTTGGTGTGTTTCCATTGCAGAAATTTTCTAACTCTTCAGCAGAGCCCAGGAACCAAACAGTGGCAAGAAAAACCCCTGTGTCTCGGTAACGGAGGCTCTTGTAGAGGCTTTTTTTCAGGTCACATCTTAGGATTTGGAGAAGATGAATTAGGTATTGTACAAACAGATTCTTATTATGCTACTTCCTGGCTTCTTGCTTGATATATTTACTCTTATAGTAAAAAGAGCAGTTTTTGACACTGTTTCCCACCATTTATTGGAATATTGAATCCTCTAGAAAAGATGAACCTGCTTTCCTGCCAAGGCTTTGTCTCAGGATGCAAACTTTTACTTCTTTCCCAGTTCCCACTTTCAGCACCTTGTGATACTCTTAAAGTCCCTGTGCCACTGTGCCAATGTCTCAACTGTCTCCCTTCTACTACTGCACCTTCCTCCCTGGGCAGGAGGACCCTGCCTCTGCCCCTGCCAAATGCTAAAAGAAATCAGCTCCCCCACATTGTTACCATATCCACTTTCTCTGCCTCCTCCTACTTCCACTTCCTCCCAGAGATTATCCAGCACCCAGTGAGGGCAAAATGTTGTTATCATTTACTACAAATCCTCTCCCCTCTCCCCATACCCTACCCTTATGGGGAGCAACTACAGAACCAGGGCAGACATTATTCTGTAAAAAGTCTCCTCTCTAGCATCCTGTTTCCCATACCCTTCTTCCTTCACCATCTATCAAACAATGTCACATTGCAACCAATGAAAATGACTGTCTTCTGAACTATTGTGATCCCCACAACTGAATTTGGCCCATTAGTAAAATCCCTAGCTGTAACTCAGTATATCCCTCCCAATTTTATTCTTTAAAATTCTTCCTACTCACATCTTGCAATGAAGTCTGTTCGGGATAAAGGAAAAAAAACAGGTTATAATAAGATATGATATCCTTAGTTCATGCTATTTTGTTGAAGAAGAATTGACCATTTTCATTGGTAAAGGAATTGAACAGGAATAGGAACTCTTACATCAATGAAATCACAGATCCATATTGAGATTGATGGGGAGATACCTGTCCTCATGGAATGAATTGTCTCTAACCAATTCTGTCTGGAAATAATGTCTTTATACACCATAGCTCTTTAATAATAACTGATTAATTTATAATAATAATAACTCATTAATTTATTATTATTATATCACTTTCCAGTGCTTCAAGGTTTGCACAGCACTTTACAAACATCTTATCATCACAATAACTCTAGAAGATAAATAATACTTTTACCCCCATTTTAAAGATGAGGAACCTGAAGAAATCATAGGTTAACTGACTTTCCAGGGTCACCAAATTATTAAATATCTGAGATCAAATTCACACTCGGGTCTACTTGATTCCAGGTCTAGTGCTCTGTCTCCTGAACCTTCTAGCTGCTCTGAACTGAGAATTTTAATGTCTTTTAGTTATGATTAGGGATGAGAAACCAACTGATAATAACTCTTATTTTCCTTATTGCATTTATTTCTTCAATAGGTGAAGTATATATTTTATCAAGTAGCAAAAGCATGACCCAGACTCACAATGGAAAACTTTATAAGATTGTGGACCCCAAAAGGTAAGCATTTCTATATATAACATTAAGCCACCAAAAATTACCATTTTCTAAGTCATTGTTTAAGTCTACTCAAATCTCTGGAGAAATAATTAAAGTGAGTAGTTTCCAATGTTAACATGTCTTTCTTCACAAATTTCTACATGATGCTTTTCTTGATCCCCTTAGCACTTAGTGCCCTCCTTCTCTAACTGCCTTATATTTAACGACTTTGAGTTTATTTTCTTTACACCTCTTTCTGATTCGTCTCTGTCTTTCAGTATGTCTCTCTCTTCCTTTCTTCTTCCCTCCTTCCTTCCCTCCCTCCCTCCTTCCATGTCTCTCTGTGTATATCTCTGTCTCACTCTCTATCACCTCCTCCTCTCGATCTCTGTGTCTGTCTCATCTCTGTCTTTCTGTATCTCTCTATCCCTATCTTTCTCTCTCTGTCTCCCTCTTACTTTCACTGTCACTCTCCTCTTCCTCCCCCCCAACTCTGTCTGTCTGTGTGTGTGTGTGTGTATGTATCTGTGTGTGTATATATCTCTTTTCCATTCCCTCTTCCCTTCCTTCTATCATCCCTCTCTTTCTCTCTGGGGTGTAAATACAACTATATCTCATTTAGTATAAATATAGCAGCCCCTGTAGTGTTCTCATATATTCAAATTTGCATTCTTTGAAGTTAAGATTATGTAAAATAGAGCAGTTGGTTCCAAATCAATGGAAATAAGCAGTATATTTTTGAATGAATGAGCGTTTTTGGGGGGATTTGTACCAATCAGGATTGAGCAGTATACATGTATGTGAGTGTGTGTGTTTGTATGCATGTATGTGTGTCCTTGTTTCCCCACTAGAATGTAAACTCATGAATAGAGATTTTTTTCCATTCATTTTCTTTATATCCCTGGTACTTTACACAGAACCTGATACAAAGTAAACACTTAATAAATACTTATTGATTGATTGGTTGTCTTTACCCCCATATAGTCATGCTGTCCTTAAAAGAAACTCATAATTTTATTAGTCAATCAGTAGATCTGATTAATAACAACATTTAAATATCCGGGGTATTCTGTTTATGGGAAATCTAACTACAATGAAGAAGGGTGATAAATTTGTGGCAAGAGGCCCTGAATAAAAGAGCAGAGGTAGCTATTTGGAAAGTGCTGTTTTCTCCTGGAGAGCACCCAATAATCCTCCTGCTTTTCTAAAACCCAAATGTCACCAGCAGGAGGTTTGTCTGTCTTAGTGTCACTTTTTAAAAAGTAATCAGAATAATTACTTTTCTTACCTCAACATTAGAGTCTTATCCCAAAACCTCTTGCAAGCTCTTGTGTGGGTTTCTGTAACTAGAATGAAAACAAAAGAAGGATTTTCTCATTTCCCCTGGCAAGGGAAGATTTAAAGTCTTTTAAATCTCTTAAGGGTGAGTATGGTTATTGTTTTCAGTAAGTCAAGACTTTCCAGGGGAAATTAAAAGTCAGTCAAATAACTATTAGTTATTGGTTAATTTAATGGACAAAATCCAAACTTTACAAAACTACTAAGACTATATGCTTAAACACTGATCGTGTACAGTACACTACATATGCGAAGTGAGTTATAAGATAGAAAATCGGCCGAGAGTAACTGTTTTGTTTCCTTTTTTTTAAAGCTAGCCTTGTGATTATTGGTATAGGGAACTCCTAATGAAGAAATTTCTTTACCAATGCAGATTGGTACATGGGACATAAGTCTTAGAGAACTGACCTCACTAGTTCACTCAAAAGTTGTCAGTTTTCAAGTGTCAAAACTGCCAGTATATCGACAGGGGTTGGATTGGAATCCAAATTTAACCAAATCCAAGATCGCCTCCATCCACTCTGATATCCTGTCTTTTACATAATTAATTATCCAAACTTATTAAATGATAGATCCATTGCCTGTTTTCTCTTTGATCCCAAGGAAAATGAATTAGGCATTTCTTAGAGCCTTTTGATGTGCTAAGAATCCTTAATCATAAAACAAAGAGCTATAAGGGACCTCAGAGGCCATTCACTCCAATCCCTATCCAAAATGAATTTCTCTCACAATATCCCCTCCAAGTCATTATCCAACTTCTACTTCAGAAAGAACCGATCACCTCCCAGGACAGCCCATTGCATCATGGAGTATCTAATCAATAGGAATTTTCTGTCTCCCCTTTACATCAATATTTTTTACTTCAGTCACTTTCATTGCCCCCAGTTCTGTACGTTGAAGATAAATAGAACAATCTCTATTTCGTGTGACAGCCCTTTAATAGATAAACATAGCTAACCTTCAACTATTTAAAAGGCTGTCACATGAAATATGCCTTCTCCTTTCTAGGCAAGTCATCCCCATTTCCTTGAACGAGTCCTCACAGGAAAGTAGGCTTTTACCATCCTGATTGCTATTCTCTAGATGCTCTCCAACTTATCTAAGTCTTCCCTAAAATATAGTTCTCCAAACTGACCCCAGTACTCTGGATATAGACTGACTAGCGCAGATGAAAATATATCTCTTTCTTCCTTCATTTTGGACACTGTGTAGTACAGCTCCAGATAGAATTCACTTTTCTTGGCTTCCATACTACTGACTTATGTTGATCTGTGGCCCAGTGTAACCTTCAAACCCTTTTCAGATAAACTGTTATCTAGGAATACCAACTATGTCCATATTGTATTTGTGGGGGGTATTTAATTCAAGAGCAGAACTTTAAATTTAAGTTTCACCTGAGTTCAAATCTGGCCTCAGAAACTAGTTGTGTGGGCCTTGGCAAGTCAATTAATTCTGCTTGCCTCAGTTTCTTCATCTGTAAAATGAACTGGAGAAGGAAATGGCAAGACACATCAGTGTCTTTGCCAAGAAAAGCCCAAATGGTGTCACAAAGAGTCAGACATGACTGAAAAATGACTGAAAAACAACAAAGATAGTCTCCTCACTTTCCTGCACGTTTCCACACCCTTCTAAACATTTTTGTCCTATTTTTTCCAGTCCAAATATTTTTTCCTCAAAGAAATAATAGGGGGGAAAAGGCTCAAATAGTTCACCCTTCTCACCTTTGTCCATTTGAATCAATCAAGAACAACGATCCTATACCTTCTGGAATCCTTGTCTTGAATCTAACACAAATAACCTCAACTCAAAACCCTTCTTTGTTGTCCTTAGAATTCCTCACTAGTTCATTCTGGGCTTCATTACTCCTGACCTTGCTCCTCGAGAACCTTGGTATTCCGATCACAACAACAGCCATTCTGTTAAAGCAATAGCCCATAACACTGAAGTACCAGTAGCAACTTAAGCACAAAACCCAAGTTAGCCATCTGTTGTTGGGCCCCAGGTGATTGACAGCCTTTAGCTAGAACATATCAATTCTGCTTTCTGCATCATCTCTTCTGTATAAGCTTTTCAGCTAAATGGGAGAGGAATCCTCATTTTTCCTCTCTTGATTTCAGGATCCTTCATATGACAATAAAGGATTAGAAATGGAAAAATCTCATAGAAATATTGACTAGTTTCTCTTTTCTGGATAATTGCTCAAGAGAACAAAGTGGCAAATAAGATATCTCCCAACTAACGAAATGGGTATTCCTCTTCCTTTTTTATTCATTCATTCATTCATTCAAATAGCATTTAACAAGCATGTGTCATATACTGTACTAGACACAAGAAATATAAAGATAAAAAAGGAAACATTTCCTACCTTAAGAAATCCCTGTTCTGCACTAGCATAAATAACATGTATATTGATAAGTAAATTGAAAATGGATGCAAAATAAATACAATCAGAGTAAGACAGCTTTAGTAACTAGGAAGAGGAAGAGGGGAATTGAGAAAGATCTGGTAGAGAAAGAAGTCAGCATATTGAATCCCTAGCATCTTTTCTGAAGAAAAGAGCTTCACAGAGCTCGGCTTGCCAGGAAGTTCTCGGCTGCTGCTAATGAGAATAATTGGTCCTGATTAGTCCACTTTTAATAGAACCAATACATCTGTAATATCACTCATCTATCATCTGCTGGCACTTTTAATTTGTCAGTCACTGTACATTGAGCTTCCCTCCCACAGCAGAAAAGTAAGTCCCTTGTTTTCCCCCTTTTGAGGGGAATAACAGCATATGATTTGATAGAATTGAAAAACCAGCTCCTGGATGACTTGTTCCAGTTGAGGAAATGATTAATGCAGAATAAATTAGTAGTAAGATATCCATTACTTCGAGATGTAAATTTCTGTTATTCTTTGAGATTTCCAAAGATTGTGCTTAGATCAACTTCAGTTGCTTTCTCCCTGGATGTTCCTGCTCCCTTTTAGGAGACCAGGTCCTAGGTGCTGTCTGTTTCCAGGTATTCGTGTAATATTCTCCCACCCCAAAGGGGAAAAAGAGAGCTTGTGCTCTTCATCTGGGTTGTTTAGTCTGTTGGTGTGTGAGTCCAAGTGAATTTTACACCTTAAATCCATTATTAGTATCTAATTACCAGTATGACCTTGGTTTCTTGTGCTTTGGGCTCCGCTAGTAGGGTGGTCTCTGAGTGACATACCTGAAAGGCCTGCCTTCCCATTAGATTGCTGCTGCTGGTGAGTTATTTCATATGTGGGGCCAGGGTTAAGTTGTGTGTTTGGTTTCAGGAGGGAGTAACCAGAGTCCGAAAGACACTGTCCTTGTACTTAGGCAAAGGCATCAATTAAAACTTCCCTGGCTTGTGGCAGAGCACCCTCGTTTGCATAAACATTGGTCAGAAACGTCATGCTGTTTTGATTTGGGGCCAGAAGTTTATTATTGTAGTATTTCTCTGCTGAGGAGTTGAAGTTCTGTATAAGCAGACACTTCGGCATGTGCACAGCATTACCCCTGAAACATTAGCCAATCGTCGGCGCTGTCTTGTGCAGGTTTCCTGCCTTGGAAGAAAAAACCCACACTCAGAGAAATTCATTATTAGCAAAATTTGAAGAAAGCCTGGCTGTTTTTTCAGCGGCCTCTCTTGTTACCACAGAAATCTACCCACATTAAAGTCTTAGTTTAAATTGGCTTCTAGTGGATAATCATGAGAACTGACATTTATAGAAGTAGCGGTTATATAGTGCTTTGAACGTTTTCAAAGCATTTTACAAATATCTCATTTCATCCTCACAACAACTCTTCAAGGTAGATCATTTTATCTGAACTTTGCAGTTGAAGAAACTGAGGCAAACAGATTAATTGAAGTCAGTGTCTGAGACTGAATTTGAATTCAAGTCTTCCTGATTTTAGCTCAACTTCATGGACTAGTTTTCTTTACAATTAGCAAAATGCAGCCCTTTACAATTTACAAAGTAGTTTTTGTGCATTGTTTTATTTGATAATCATAGACCATGGGTGAAGTATTATTATCACCATTTTACAGAGGAAGAGAGTAAGGTTTATAGATATAAAGTAAGTTGTTCACCATTACACAGAGAGGAAGTTCTAGAAGTGAGATTTTTACCCAAATCTTTTCTTACTCTAGATTTGGCCATTTTCCCACTACCCAACCTCTATCCTGTTGGCTTTTTATAGTAACTGGTATTTTCAGAGTAACTTCTATATGGGGACTGACTAATAATTCTGGATAAAAATAAGGTATGGATTATTTTTATTTTTTTGGTCTAAATTTGTGTTTTTCATCAGTGTCACAAACATAATTGAAACTCCCTCCACCGATGTGTTTGTGACTAGAGCAGTCTCAGTTATCTTGAGGAACTAAGAGTTGGTGACTTGCTTATGGTAACGTGGCTAGCAAAAATCAGAACCCAAATACCCAAGATTCCAAGACTGCCCTATTAGCTACTGTCCCTTATTCTCATTATACTCAGTTTAATCTGACTTCATCACAAAACTAATAGCTATGTCTTCAAAGGAGAATGCTGATTTTAAATGATTAATAAGCCTGTGCCTCATATTTTATGCATTCAAGAAAGAAAAGAGGGCAAAATTAAATCTCAAGCAGCATTTAAGTTCTTGGGAAAAGTAAGAATCCCAACTCCCAAACGTCAGGCTATATGGACCATTTTTAGGTCTGTGACTATAAATGATTAATGTTAAATGAATCCTTGATAAGGTATAGGAGAGTTTCCCCACATACTAGACTTAAAATTGAGCTGTTTAATTTTGTTTTATACTTAACAATATAAAGTATAATGCCAAAGTACAGTCAGAATTCCCCAAGAGATAGAGTAAGGACACTCAGAAGCAATGAAAGGTAGCAGGAGATTTCCAGTTTTCTTAGTACATGGTCAGTACAGTGCTGATATTAAGCAAAAAGAAGAATCTTCCTCTGGATGAGAAAATTCAGGATATTTGTGGTTGGGGGGAATGGAATCTTCTTCATTCTCAAGTGTCATATGACCATATACGGCCAAGTGGACTCAGGGAAGAAGCTGTCCAAAGGTATCAGAGGTAGGGCCTGACCACACTTAGGATTCCCATCAGCTTCCAAGACTGTCAAACAAGCTCTGGCCTGTGTAGGAGATTCCCTAAGCCAGTAATCTTAAAAACAAGTTGAATCAAGCACAAAAGCTCTTTCTTGACCCTCCCCTATAAAGATGAGTAGCAATTTGAATTTTCCTTAATCCTATATTAAGAGACTCGGCAGAAAACGGAAAACTGTCTTTTCTAATAAAACTGAACACTGAGCTTTTGAATTTAGTACCTCTACAAACTGCTTGACAAACTAATTTGAACTCAAGCCTTCCTGACTTTGACTCCAGTTCTTCATCAACTTCACTGCCTCGTTCTTTACAAGTAGAACACAGCCCTTTATAATTCACAAGGTAGTTTTCAGCCCTAAATTTATACTCCATGAAAGAACATATAAAGAGCCTCTTATTTATCTTATTTACCTTCCTTGACATCAGCTTCCTTAGGAGACAGTAAATGATGACATTCTTAAAAGTCTTAGAAAAGATATAAATTAGCTTCTCCATCCTAGAAGGTTATTAATGAGAAGCAAATGGTATGTAGACATTTTTCCCCCTAAATTAAAGAAGCTTTTAGCAGAAGTCAGATGAAGATACTTTGTCACCTTTCCTTTCCTTCAAGTATCAGTCTATAAAACATGCACCTGCTTCCTCTCACCATGGTCACACTGTCAGTGAAATAATATATTTTGAAAGCCCTGAATTGTTCAGAGGAGAAACACCTTATGCATCTAAGATTGTAAAATTATTGTCTGGCCAAATAGTCAAAGATTACAACCCAAGTGGTTTTCCTACCTCTGAAGGAAGTATCTTTTAATCTGAAATTAGGGTAAAGTTTCCAGAGTTTTGAGTGGTTAAGAATATATCATTTTTCAAAAGGTAATTTTCATGACCCCAAGTTTTACTGTTTACAGATTGTTTCTAAATTAAAACAAATCCCATGCAAAGTCATTGTCAAGTTCTTGGAGAATGGAAAGGAAATAGAAGAACTGAGGCACAGTGCTAGCTGTTCAAAGATGTTCCTTCCAAGCAAAATTTCATCACAGCTGTGGACAAAATATATTTTATTTTTGCTTTGTTTTACTTTAGATGGACAGACCTAGGCAAAACAAATATTTGACCTTGAAATAGATCCCTCGTTAATCTTTTCCATCATTTGCAAAACAGCATTATTTTTTTTTATCATCCTTACTTTAGTGGCAGAATGACAAATTTTAACACATTGCTGTTGTTACCTAACTTTGTCCCATAAGAGGAATAGAAATGAACACTCCTTGCAAATTCCAGGCTTGAATTTCACTTCACAGAAATGCTGTATCCCCAGAAGCTCTTTGTGACCAATACAGAAAACAGCTTCTCCCACATCCCCCACTGTCCATCCCGTGAAAGCCCACCAGCCTGCAGTTGACTTATTTCTGTGTTTGCTTCATCTTATACTTGCTTTCAGGACTGACCGCTAATAGAAGGCTTGGTTTTTTTCCTCATTTTCCAAGGGAAAACTAGTTTAGCCTCTGTGTCCTGGGGCCGGCAGGCAGGCAGCCCTGCCATCCTAAAGAAAAGTCATACATAATAGAGCGGCTTTAGCCCAATAAGCCAGTCTCTCCCAATTCATCAGTCAAAGTTTTATGCAAGTGGCCTCCCCTAGGTTGATAAATTCCCACAGTGCCTGTTGACCCAGCTGCCAAGGACTCCCACAGCAGGTGTTGTTTTCATGACCACCCTGTCAGTAATACAAACTGTTTCACAGTTCCATTGACCTCTCAGCTATTAGCAGGGATACAGGCTCCACGAGGGACTCATTTTCAAACATGACAGGATTTCTGAAGACCAGAGGTCAGAAGCAAATATAGATCCTATAAGAATACATTCAGAGTGGTCGATTTTGGGTCTAAAAGGCAAAAGGGACGTTTGCCATACTATTCTTTTTTACCGACTATCAGAATATCTGTTAGCATCTCTGACAGCTCATAACGTTTTATGTTTTAAAAATAGGCTAGAGATGATGCTGTGAGGAAGAGCTTGTTCTGAGGAACCAAATGCTCTCCAGATGTTTTTCTGACATTCAGAATGGTTAGATTGAACTCCCAATAAAATGGAAGAGATCAGAAACAATTCTGCTGCATGAATGAATGAAGTAGAGATGTGTGTGTATAAAAATACATACACACATACATGTGCATGTGTATTTGTCTACATCTATTACAAAATAGCTATACCTATAAGTAGATTTAGATATAAATATGCAGACAAACATATATGGATGTATGTTTGTATGTCTATAACAGGATAAGAATATCATTACTTAAGAATGATATGTGTGCATACATAAAATGCACGTTTGTGATAGTGTATCTATATTTTGTGCAGTCATTTATACTTGTGTATACACATATACTATATTATGTGGACATACAATACATGTATATATGTGTATATATATATATATATGCACATATATAATATATATACATAGATAAACTGATTATTTTCACAAAGAAATCCCTAGTTTTAGCAAAAAGTACAAATATCCCACGCAAGAAATGGTTGTATCTTTGTCCATTAGATTATGAGAAATCCTTGAATGAAGATTTCCAAGGGCATATCCGATTTCTTGGAGCTGTGACATCTGACCATCACAGCCAAAGGGTGAAACTGCTGTTTCATCCCACTTAGAGGTTCTTTTCAACGATCTCATTCATTTCAAATGCTATAAGGAGACATCAGTTCATATAGTAATTGTCTGGCTGACTATCTGAATATGATTGAGTTGTCCTTGTCAAAATGCATTTGTTAAAGAGAGCATGAAAGGAAGAACATGATGCTAGTGGGAATTTTCTGCCTCTCAAATGAGGCCCCATTGGTGTTCTGAAAACCGGCCTCATTGTTCAGAACTCTTAGTAGCATTATAAAGAACCTGCCATGGTTCCTCTTTGTGGTACAATAAAGAAAACCTGGTATTACACCCCCTGAATGTCTTGGGATTATACTGGAAGTCAACGCATCATAAGACAATGCAGTCCCTGGGTCGGAGTGCAGATTTGCCTTTCCATCCCACACGTTGAAAGTAATCCCACATGGTTTAGTAAAAGTACCTTTTAGCAAGAAAGTCAAAAAGTCCTAAGGCTTCTAACCATCTCTCTTCAGGCTATTTCACTAAAGGAGTAAGAGAAAACACTTGGAGTGAATGGCTTATTATTGCTAATATTATCAAAAGAAACTGAGAATGTTATCTCAAAATTGGGGGATTTATAATAGTGTTCCTTGACTTTAAAAATGACTTTTTGGGACACTTTTATGTTCCCTTTTAAAGTGCAGCCTTTTGCTTCCTTTCTTTGTGAATTATAGGCAATGTTTTTATTTCTTATTTCAAACATCAGTGAAGTCTCAAGCAACCTAGGACTAATCCACTTTAAGATCTATTGCTTATTTATCTGCAGGATAGAGAGAAGGAATTGTTCAGACAAATGTTTCTAATTCTGTGCATGAAGTTGCCAGTAATAAAGTCCCAGTTTTCTTTTTCTATGTCTGCTTCTCGAGTCTCTCCACTGACTTTAATAAGGCTACACAACCTCTCTGAGAGGGAACTGTCCTGCCTGCTTTACATTGCCCAAAACAAAAGCATGAAATAATATTCCATTACTGAAGACCACTTAGATATTTGGTTTTAATTTTGTGAGTGACAATACATAGTTCTATCTGGACAAGAAGAAATCCCTCTCTGCCCTTTCTTCTTTCTCCTATAACTGCATTACTCCATGACTTCATTTACCCATTAAAAATGTCATTGCCAGCCAGACGTGGTCTACCTATTTTGAGCATTCTTTGAACTGACTGCTCAGTCAAATACATGCATTCAAAATCAGTCTGATTACAAACTGGAAAACCATTGAACCTTTCTTGGCCATTGTTGGAACAAGAACAGACTTCAAAACAGGAGTTTCCTTATAAAATGGCATAAACATTTGCAACATACATAGGCAAATTTTGATTAGGCTATAACTGAAATAACTTGTTCTGTCTCTGCTTTCTGCAAAGGGATTGTCGAGCTCCTGCCCTCGCTCCACTCACAATCACCTTAATTCATAGTCATGGTCTACTGAGACCAAAGCCCCTTTCTCTGGACACCACTCACAGTTTGTTTACACTCATTCATACCAGTCCAATCTCTCCCTATCTTACTCTTCCTTCAAGTCCTTGTAATTTTTCTATATGTATAAATTCTCTTCTCTTCCCTCTTCTCATAAAAAGTAAGCTTCTTGGGGCAGCGAGGTGGTGCAGTGGATAAAGCACCAGCCTTGAATTCAGGAGGATCTGAGTTCATATCCAACCTCAAGACACTTAACAGATCCTAGCTGTGTGACCCTGGGCAAGTCACTTAAACCCAATTGCCTCAGCAAAAAAAAAAAAAAAATGTAAGCTTCTTGAGGTCAGGGACTAATTCATTTCTGACTTGACATTCTCAGTGCATAACACAATGTCTGCCATATAGTGGACAATTAATTTCTTAATTTTTAATTCACTTACTGAGTGAACTATTTTTAGACATTTTAAGAATAACAACCAAAAAAGTCCTTTGAAACTTGAGCTTATAAAAATCTTTTCCAGGAAACTCATTCAGGTGAAAGTCAGAATGTTTTATTTTTCTTTCTTAATAAAAGGGGAAAAATTCAGATTGTCCCCTAAAAAATCCTTCATTTAGTTTTTTTCCTTGTAGGTTCTTACATTTTAAGTAAAAAAAAAAAGGACCTTCTGATCAATTAATACAATCCCCCCACCACCCAGGTAAAAATTTAGAAACTGTCACAGCCAGTATATTCATTAACTTACTAAAAGTCACACAGATGAGCCAAGATAACCTATTACCTTGCTGTAGGCACAGGAATAATACATTTTTTATTTACTCAATTTGCATATATTTATTGAACTTCAGGGTTTCAGCATTAAATTTGGATATGATTTGCTTTTGCCAAATTGTCTCCTTCCTGTTACTACTACAATCAGCTCCCAAGGTCCCTACTTTTGAGAATGTCTTATCCATCAGTAGAATTTATAAAATGCCCCTTATGTAACCAAGTGACCATGTGTGATCACTGCCAGATTATATAGTATATGCTGACACAGACTACAAAATAAAGAAGCTGGTGGCTGAACAACCTTCAGCGCAAGGGATTTAATGGTTTGAGACCATCTAGCAATAGCTTTTTTGCATGCCTCCTAACAGTGGTATCCAGCTTAGCTGCCATATGGCTTTAGAGTATAGACGTTATATAGTTCAAACAAAGAAGAATGAGTCTATACTACTCAATGGAGTGGACTCAGAATAACTATGACTAACTTTAATATTCTATACTAAAATATAACATAATACAATAATTATGAATAACTAGAAAACTATAACTTCAGCTCAGGTTTCTACTTATTATGTGCCTTAATTAATCTTTAATTACATACTTAAAGATTTTGTAATATTATTTCAGGAAAATCATTCTGTATCATCCTTGACTCTTCTTGACCCCTTCGATAGTTTGGTAAAGCCTTTGACCCCCTTCCCAGGATAATAGTTTTAGATGCATACGATAAAATGCAGAGAATGGTAAAGGAAAACCAACTGTTTTTAAATGCAATTTTTTAAATATCTTAAAACAAGTTCAGAGACCCTGGGTTAAGAATCCCTGTGATGTATAGAAACTCTTGATTCTCAGTTTCTTTTCACATTAAAGACGTGTCAGAAAATATTTTAACTGCGTACTCATGCAGGAACTACAGTGAAAAGTAAGGGCATTCCACAAGTGCAGAATGCATGTAGTGCCTTCGGAAATATTGAATTTCTTGCAGCATCTTAAATATTTCTTGAAAGAAACTGGCAGTAAAATTGTTTTGTGGTACCATACCACAAAATCCTATCAAGATCAAGCAATATAGATGAGCAGCAAACCCAGGGTCACATACCATGGCCAGCTCTCCAGGTATCTAGTGCAGTCACCCTGGCCTCCCCACCAGAGCAGAATTTCACTTAAAATGGCTAAGATTCCTAGCAGTCAAAAGGAAATTGATGGATGGCATTGTCATCTCACAGGATACTACAAAGTGGCCTCATAGAAAATGTAGGAGTTATGGAATCCTGATCCTTCTTTTCACTGGTAAACTGATATCACAAGAAAAAGCTTTGGTATGACCAGGATAGACCTGATAGAATCCCAAAGGGAGAGGTAGAAAATGGATAAGAAGAGTACTTTGTGTACAGTATTTATCTGAGGTAAGAAAAGAAATAATATGAATAAAAGGAAAATTTGTCACCAAATAAACCATTCAAGCTTCTGATAATGACTCCACATTAAGGTGGAATTATAAACTTTATCCTAAGGAAAAAGAATTTTCCTTTACATTCTAAGACTGAACTCTTACTCACTGCAAATAATGACTGATTGTAACTTTCATGTAGTCTGACAGTTCTCACATTGTCTCTCTTCAATCTGTTCTCCATATCAGTTGTTTTTCTAATGAGATGTTTCAGATTCTCTCCTATTTTTCCTATGTTTTATTAATTTCTTGGCAAACTATAAAGTTATTCAGTTCATCTTACCCAGTTCTAATTCTCAAGGAGTTATTTTCCTCCTTAAGGCATTGTGTCTCTTTTTCCAATTGGACAACTTTCTTTTTCATAATTTTCTCAGACTGCTTTTATTTTTTTCCTAATTTTCTCTCAGCTTCTCTTATTTGATTTTTTAATTTCTTTTTAAGTTCTTCCAAGAACTCTTTCTTGGACTTGTGAACACTTGATATTATGCTTTGGGGTAGAAATGACTTTTTTTAAAATTTCCCTATCTTTCTCTGAATATAAACCTATATCTTCTTTTACACCAAAGGAGCTATCGATGATCAGTTTCCCCCCCCCCTCATGATAGTATTCATCTTTAGAGTGGGGCAGATAGAGACAGAAGGGGAAAAAATGGGTAGGTGGGAAAAAATTCCATGACAACTTTATTTTTTATTTAAGAGAAATAGTAAATTGTAAATAATTGATTTGCAGTTACACGTACAATCATGTTTTTTTAATATTCTATCCTATTAAAATGCTTGTTATATTCCATAAGTTAACATTTAAATGTTTTTCAAATGAAAGAATGGCTGGATTCAGTGGTATCTAGCCCAGCCTCAATATTGTTTTAGAACAAAGAGCAGATAAAGAAGAATGAGTCTATACCACTCAATGAAGTAGAGTCATAATTGTTTTTCAGCTCAAGTTGTTTTATATGCTTGATATATAAATTAATGTTAACTATGTACTTAAAGCTTTTCTATTGTCATTTCAGGAAAGTCATTCTGTATCATTCTTAATCTTTTACATATTATAAAGAAGGCACAAAATTATGCCTTTCACAGATTATTAAAGTAATGATGATATGGAATGGCCAATTTCATCTAGGTCTAGAGAGGTAGACAACATTGTGTAGTATAAATACAGCTGGGCTTGAAGTTAAGAAGTTCCTGTTGTTGCTGTCATTTCAGTTGTGTCTGATTCTTTGTGATCATATTTGGGTTTTTCTTGGCAGAGATACTGGAGGGATTTATGATTTCCTTTTGTAGCTCATTTTACAGATAAGGAAACTGAGGCAAAGAAAGTTAAGATAGGACTTCTAATCCAATCCCTTCATTTTATGGATGTGGAGAAGTACCCCTAGGGATTTGTCCAAAGCCACAGCTAGTTAATGACAGAGTTTGGAACTGAACCTTGATCTTTTGACTCAAAGACAGTACTCTTTCCCTTATACTATCTTACAATTGCCCAAAGATCCCAAAATACAACTGAAACAAAGCCCCATTTGTTTGTTATTTATCGTTTTTAATGATTTCTTTTGTTTTTTAAGTCACCCCACTATCCTTCCCTTCCCCATCTTCCTCACTCTTCCAGAAAACCTTTCAATATAACAAATTGATTATTTTTATTTTTGTCATCTTTACCAATTTTCAGAATGTGGGATGAAACCTCAAGGTATTTTGATTTGTTTCTCTTATTTTTAGTATTTTGATGTATTTTTTCAAGGGGTTCTTAATACTTTGCAAATCTTTTGAAAATGTTCTCATCCTAAAGCACTTATCTATTGGAGAAAGGGCTTTTGGTTACCTATATGTATAATATGTGCATGCATATATACACATTTATATAAGTGTTATTTTTTCTAATTGGATACCAAACCATTACCAAAGAAATTTAATACATTTTTCCTGTTTAATTATTTCTCTTCTTATTCTAGATGCATTGATTTTATTTGTGTAGAAATCTTTCAGTTTCACATAATAAAAGTTATTTATTTAATTTTTTTTATAATTGCCTCCATCCTATTCATGGCTGTGAGAGGTATATATGACCTTTTTCTCATCTATTTTTTAAAAGTGTTATATATACATTTAGAATATATTGTACAAATGGGGTAAGGTGTTGGTCTAAGCCTTATTTTGATAAATGGCTTTCCAGTTTTCCCAGAAGTTTTTAATCAAATAGGGATTTCTTTCCTGAGTAATTTATGTCCTCCATTTTATCAAATACAGTTTTTGAATTCCATTGTATTTAATTCTCCTTCATCTAGTATCTTCCATTGATCTATCTCCATATATTTTAACCAATACCAGATGGTTTTGATGACTGCTATCTTAATATAGTTTGAGTCTGGGAAAGCACCATCTTTTCACCAAGTTTGAGGTCTATTTAATTAATATACCCTCCCTCCATAGATTTTTCATTTGGTCTAGCCCTTTTTTCCTTCCTTCTTTAAACTTTTTTTTAAACTTCTTGCTATTACTGTTAGAGAAATTTCACATATCCCAAAAGAGAACATGAAAAATAAGTAGAAAGGTGAGTTTCTACTTCCCAATCATTATTAAAACTAATTTTCAGTAAGTCTATAAAAATGTCTTTTTTAAAATAACTATACTGGGAAATGACTTTAGGGAGAGAATAGAAAGAAATGTTGGAATTCACAGCCTGAGGACCTATGTTCAAATCCAGGCTCTGTTTTTACTGCCCATGATTTTAGATAAATGATATCTCAGGGGTTTCATATTCTAATTTTTATTAAAGAGACTAGACATAATGACTTTGAAGGTCTTTTCTAGCTCTAAACCTATGATCTGCATGATAGTACACTTGATGGTTTAATGAAAGTCTTTTATAAAGAAACTGGAGGGTTTTTTTGTTTTTGTTTTTTTTGTTTTTGTTTTTTTTTTTTTGTTTTTTTACCAAAAAGAATGAAAGAGCTAAAATTTCTGTGTTAGCATACATTTGATCACACACTTTGCCTGTTTGTCAATTATATTACCCATGTTTCCATTTTTTTTCTTTGTAGCTGTGGTGAAAATTAGAAGACTCACTTCCCTTATTTAAAAAAAATTACAAATGTTATGATTCTCTAAAATGCAGGCCTAGGCAAGTTTTCTCAAAAGAGAGATTTGAATTGTTGAAAATGAGAGGGAGAAGAGAGACAGAGGGAGAGACAGACAGACACAGAGAGACAAAGAGACAGAAAGAGAGAGAATGAGAATAACAGTCTTGCACAATTTTCTACTGAAAGCCTTGTCTGTTTTTCATATTCAGTGCAATTAAGAAATACATGTTCCTGGCTTAAATAAGTGTGGGGGATATGCAGATACCCAATAAACTATTAGACCTCAGATTTTAAGCCTAAAAACATGTTTGTCTAGAAAAATGCCTATTGATTTCAAATACTAGAAATAAAGATTTGATAGCTCTTGCTTAAATATTAAAGGGAAATTTTCAATACATTACACTGATCCAGTCTTCTGATTGAATATTAAAATGTAATTAGTATAACATACCTTGTTGTATGTACTCAGTTCAACCAAGTCAACAAACTTCTATTAATCACTTACGTACCTAACAATGTACGGAGTGCTGGGAATACAAACAGAAGTGAAAAGGTAGTCTCAAGGAGCTTCCATTCTAATATGAGAAGACAACACATAAAAGGAAGCTGAAAATATGAAACGCAGGAGAAAGGGGGAGGCAGCAAGAAGTTCAGAGAGTCATGAGCAAAGGTCAAAAAGGAATAATGTGGGTTGGAGCAGTTTCTTGATATGGTAGCTCTAGGAGAAACTCTGACCAGAAAGAGAAAAGGGTCTCAAAGGAGAAATAAACTTCCAGTTTAAGAAGGCTACTTGCCAAACCATGGTAGGGAAAGAAGTCCAGAGAGAAAGGAGTTGATCCCAGAGAAAGAATATCAATTCTCTCTTCTGGAGTATTGTCAAGAAGCATATCTTTTTTTTATCTTTTTGTTCCCAGTTTTTCCAGATTGTAGGTACTTAGCATTTATTGAATTAAATTGAATTGACTTGAATTATACCTATTGGATTGAATTGTATTTTATGAAAGAGAACTGTGTCTGAACATATAGAATCTATGCTTTACCATTTTGAAGTTAGAATTCCATTAATGCTCTCATTTCAATTGTCATTTTTGACAATTTCCTCAGAGGCTCAGGTAATAATACATAGGCTGGTGGAAAGAATTGGAAAATGTATCTTTAATTTACTTGGGAGAAGGAGGGAGGCAATAACACAGAAGGATATGGCCAGGACAACCATGAATTCACCTGGAAAATGTAGGGAAGGAAATGTAGGGAAGAAAAGAAGCCATCATGTTGCAGTTTTCCACTTTAGTTAATTGTTCTTACTAATTAGGTGTTAAACTCAGTTATTTGTATGCTACTAAATGACCAAAAGTATAACTAACACTCCTTTACATCTCTGCACCCTAGGAGAATATTCCAAACTGCCCTTTCCTAGTTATAACTATGAATCCAAAGCAAAGGGGGGGGGGAAGGAAGATACTGTTAGATTTGCCCAAATCAATCAATTGAATCTTAAAATGTAAATTAATAAAATAAATTTTTTTAAAAAATACTTTCAATGTATACTTATACTCAGTTTCCAAAGACTGTAAGATAGAAATTATTGCTGAAGGTAGTTTTCACATCCAAAGTTTCTTATGTCAGTGAAATCAAACAGCAATAATAAAAAGTTAATATCAAGGTTCAAGATCAAATGCAGGGGGATGTCTGTATTACTAATAGGTACTTCTAAATTGTAAGTTAAATAAAATAATATTTTATCATTCAAAACATACTAATAATGTTTAAAAATTATATAGAACCTTATAATAAGTCATAAATTTAAATCATAAATTAAAAAAAGTTTTGCCAAGCATTTAAGACAGAATTTCAATTGAATAGTAAAATGACCCCTCCACAATAATCAGTTATTTTAATTTTAATATATTAGTAGATACATGATCTCATCATTGGAGATAGTTTTTCCAGTGGTACAAATGACAGCTCATCCATGCTTCCTTATCCTATGTGATTCTCCCCCAGGTCTTCCCATAAATTTTTCATAAGTCTATCCAGTTTGCTAGAGGACTTTCCCCATGTCATTGATTCTTAACCTGGTATTCACAAGAGTTGCAAGGATGGGGGAAAAAATAAGATCTTTACTTTCATTAACCCCAACAGAAAATTAGCATTCCCTTCTATTTTGAACACTGGCAACAAATTATAGTAACATTAGCAGTAGCTGTGACTTTGTCACCAATAGAAATCACAGATTTTTTTGTCATAACATTACAGTCGTCAAAGAGATCTCAAAACATCATTTAAACTCATCACTGCTTCAAAATTATTGCAATTATTAGGCTAGATATAAACTAGACATGCTACAAAGTTTTAAAACATTTTCATAACTCTTCTACCATAATTGGTTTCCTTTGAAATACTAGATTTTTTGCTTCCTGCTTTTAAGAGGGGGTCCACAGGCTTCCCCATACTTCTAAAAGGGCCCATGACCCAGAAAAGGTTAAGAATCCCCCTATCTAGATAAATTAATGTGTCTAGATTGTCTAAAAATTCTGTTATTCTTAGTACCCTCTGTGTCTTTTTCTACCACTCTGCTATTATCACTTCAGAAATGGAAAGAGGCCACCCAGGACTGAGGGCCATTCTGCATTTTTCTGTTTTATGGGTTGTCATAGCCAAAGAATTGATCACCTGCTGGTGAGCCCACCCATGCTGAGCCTGGTTCTCAGGCAGCAGCCGTTGTACTTAAAACCCTTCCAGCTTAGTAGGACCTTCCAGGACTACTACTCCACAGGCATAGCCATAATGAGGCAACCATGCAGGACCTAGAGAGGTTATGCTTCCATAAACAAAAATTTATGAGTGCAAAAAGCAGGGTGATAACAGTTGAAAGAACATCAGATTCAGAATAAAAGAACCTGCGTTCAAAACCCAGCTGTTATTATGTATTACTTGAGCATCTTCCCTTCTCTGGACTTCAGTTTGCCCATGAGGACTTTCTTTAAAGTCTTTAAAATTTATACTCCTGTAATTTTATGTACATTGTATCACCAAATCGAGGCATTAAATAACAGACAAACTCAGAAGAAAAAAAAGCTATTCACTTATCTGTAGGAATCTAAATAATTGAGTGATGGATGTAGATGAAACATCAAGGAAGATTAGGAAACTGGCAAAGAGACAAAGGAAGTTATCCAGCTCGACAGAAAAATGTTCTGTGGGATTGCTTCTTTCTCTCTGAGTCATCCTCATCTTTCCTACCACAATTGCAAGTTAATGCTACAGCCCTCAGACTCCATCCATTTGATTTCATCAGTGCATCTCCCCACCACATCCCACATCTGATAAGTGTTTTATATCCCTTAAGCTTCACTCAATTGGGCATAGGCCAGAGGAAAGTTATTTGGACCACAGGCTAAATGGATTGTTCATCTTGTATCACAAGTAATTGCACTGCACCTTTGGCCATGATCCCTGGATTCTGGCATTTAAGAAAATGCAGAGAGGAAGAGCTGGCTATGCATGTGATTTACTGATTACCACCACAGAAATCCCACTTGGTCCAACTCAGCTAGCTAACATTTATGAGGTGCTTTAGGGACCTCCAGCTCCTCGATGAGGTGAGGGGATGTCCACCCCAGACATGTGAAGACTTTCAGAATGGGTGGATGAGAGCAATTTGTTCTGACAACCATGAAGGTGTTGTGGAGCATTTAGAACTAGATGTCAGGGTTATCCACCAGATCCCAGGATCAGTCATCCTTATTTTTGTCCTCCACTGGCCTTTGATGATTCTGGAAGAAAAAGAGGAAGATGCAATTCTGCTTCACCTAAATATTAAATTAATCCCTTCTATGCATAAGTCAAGACATCAAGTCATGATGTCAATGGTCCTCTTCAGAAATGGCTCAAACAACAATGCTTTAAGGTTCATGAAACCCTCTCTATATATTATTTTATTTGATCCTCACAACAATTAAGGTCATTGATGACCCTGATAGTGTATTGTCATAATTGTCATATTATTGTTATATTGACCCTAATATTATCTTCATTTTACGGAGGAAGGAACTGAGAGCAGTTAAGTGAGTCATTCAGAATAAAGCAGTTACTAAGTATCTGAGATAGGTAGCATCTTTCTTTGAACCTTCTGAGTTTGGGTCCACCACTCCATCCACTGTGTGACCTGGCTTTCTAAGGAAGAAGGTGACCCTGGGATCTTAAAAATTATTCAAGCTTTAGTAGGTGCTTCCAAGCCAGAAAAGCTTCCATTAGTGTTCTGGTGATAGACTATCCATAATCTCTGAACTATATTGGAATCTCTTTAAGCAATGGGAGACTTTCTTACCTTCCAGGTTGACGATGAAATAATGAATATTTTTCTACTCATCTAAAATGGCAATCAATTGTCTTCAGTCATAAATGAATTTGGAACCTGCCCCAGGTCTGATTGGAGCAATCATCTAAATATTATACAAATATGATGATTTGTATGTAGGCAGCTAGGGCATAGAAGATAGAAAATAATGAGCTCAGTCAGGAAGACCTGAGTTCAATTCCTTGAGCTCAGACACAAATTAGATGAATGAGTCTAGATAAATTACTTAATCTCCCTCAGCCTCAGTTTCCTCATCTAAAATGATATAATATCAGCCACTACCTCCCAAAGTTATCATAAAACTCAAAGGAGATATTTGGCAAACTTTAAGGACTATGTAAATGCTAGCTCTATGTGCATGCATGTAGTTAACAAATTCTTCTCCCCCAATGAGATGTACCAAGGCAGACTGTCTTTGTAGAACATGTTTATGTATTTTTCATCTGTGGAAAGGACTACATGACTATCTCGTCTGTGTTTTCCTAGAAGTCAGCCAATGTAAAATGCTTTGCAAAATCCTAATGTTTTCTAGAAGTACTAGCTGTTCTCATTATTTGGTAGTATTGTTATATTATTGTTTTTATTTTTATTTCAGTTCTAGACCTCTCCACTCTTAGCTAGACTAATTCTTTTAGTCACAGACATAAAGACAATTACTGGTTCTGTACTCAAAATTTTTTACTTGCTAAGATCTGCCAGAGCAAATATTTCATGGCCTTGGTGAAGTATCAGAGAAGGACATTAGTGGAAGACAAATATGTCTAATAGGCAGTGCTGCATGGGAGGTAGAGTGCCCAGACTTGGAGTTATTGGGAAGACCTGAATTATAGCTGACCTTTCTCTCCTGATTAGTTTTGTGACCCTACCCAAGTCAATTAACCTCAGTATGCCTCTGGTAACTCCCTAAGACTTATCTCCTAATTCTTCAGGACTTCCTTGTGTCTGCTTATTAACTAAATTCGCCTAGACTCCTCTAGATCCATCATCTCAATAACAAGTGTAATCCCTCCAACAATACAGGTCTCATTCTTCCCTGCCTCTGTTTTCCAACTTCTGTCTGGGTCTTCCCATAAGTTCGCCACAGGGAACCCACCCAATATCCTGTAAGACTCCCTCAAATTCTCTTCATTTTAGGAAGAATGTTACAAGCTAAATTCCCCAAACTGGAAATCACAAATCCTTCAGGGATTTCCATTTGCAAGGTTAAATATATAAACGTGGATATCCATGGACTGATGAAAAGTCTTTTTGAATTTAAAAAAAAAAAAAGGTGACTCAGAAGATTTTACATTTCCAATTACTCTTCTATGACAAATATAAGAGAACCATACTTAAACATATCAATTAATTAACAAGCATTTATGAAGTGCCTACTGAAAGAAATAATTAATTCTCTCTTATATTTAATGACTAATTATTGTTTTGGGACCAAGATTTTTCTCCTTTTCTACTTCCTCATCCAGAAATCAACTTAGCGTGGGAAATTTTTCTCAAAGATTTACCCAGGCCAAGATCTAATTAGGCATTAAACAAAATGCTAAATTTGGGCTAATGAGAGGAGGCTTGCTCATTGTGTTTACACTAACAGGTCTGGGTAAATGTTGATATGGATATGGTAATATGGTGATATGGAAATTGATGTCTCTTTGACCAGATCATGTACCCCAAGCCTCTCATTGTAATATAAGCCACCTTCTCAATGTAATATTCATTCATTAATTGTTTGGCAATCAACTCTGATTGCCACCCTCAGAAACACCTACTTTTCCAAGGACATATAAACTATGAGCCTACTTTCAGGGGATTTAGTCCAAGAGAAACAGCCAAATGACCGTCCTTTTATTTATAAACCTGATGACATTATTAATAAGTAAGATTAAATTACCCAGGAACTACGTTTCTTGAACTTTTTAGATCTCACACTACTGTGTCAGGTATGTTTTATGCTATGTATCCAAACACATCCTTCAACTTGAAGTTTAAACCTTTTACAATCTGTCTCTAGCCCCACCTTTCCAGACTATTCAAATGATGTTTGAACAATGCCCTAAATTGTCCTTATGTTCTACTGTAGGGATGCTACAAATTCATATACAAACAAAATACAAATTGATGAGGGGAGTGGCTAGTAAAAAGTTGGAAGATCCAGAAAGGAGTTCCAAGAAATGTAAATAAAGAGAGAGAGCATTTCAGGATTAGGGGATGAGCCATGCAAAAGCACAGAAATGGAAGGTGAATGGAGAGGACCAAAAAGTGGGCCAGTTTGGCTGGAATTTAGGATATACAAAGAGCAACGTTTGAATGGTCTGAAAAGATGGGCTAGAGATAGATTGAGAAGTGTTAAATGACCAATTGTACTTTATTCTAGAAACAAGATGGAGCTGCTATGACTCCTTGAGCAGGGGAAAGATCTGTGCTTTAGGAATATCACTTTGGCAGATGCAAGGACAATGGTTTGGAAAGTGGAGAGACAGAAGACAGACTACTTAAGTGGTTATTTTAATAACTCGGGAAAGAAGTGACAAAGGCCTGACTGAGAGTGATTGTGTCAATGTAGACAAAGGGACAGATTTGCGAGATGTGGTGGAGGTAGAATCTATAAAACTTAACAATTATTTGGCTTGGGGGAGTGAGTGAAAGTAAGTTTATGATGACCTTTGGATGTGACTTTGAAGCACTAAAAGGGGATACCCTCAGCAAAAATAGTTAGGAATTGTAAGTTTGTTGAGGGAGGGTGTTAAATATTAGAGTAGAAAGAGTGCCGGGGTAGGAAACAAGAGAATTCATCTTCCTCACTTCAAATCCAGCCTCAGTTTCCTCATCAATAAAATGAACTGGAGAAGGAAATGGCAAACTATTTTAATATCTTTGCCAAGAAAATTCCAGTCAGGCTCGCAAAGAATCCGTTATGTCTGAAAAACAAAAGTTTGTTAGGAAAGATAATGAGAGAAGTTTTTAGCTATGCTTAGTTTGAGATGTCTATGGGACACTCAGATAGAGATGTCAAGTGGGTGGTTGGAGATCTGGCACTAGAGCTCTGGTTTGAAATGAGAGCCGAAAATGTAGATTTGGAACTAATCTACATAAAAATGAAAATTGAATCCAGAGAAACTGATGAGGTTCTGAAGAAGAAAGGAAGTCCTAGGCCCAGAATAGACCCCTGAGGTATTTATAGGATGGATTATGAACCGGTAAAGAAGATTGAGAAGGCAGACAGAGAAACCCAGAGGAATAATGTCAGATACTCAGAGAGAAGAATCTCCACAAAGTTGGACTGGTACCATGTCAAGGAAGATCTTAAAATGTATTACAGGGACATGAGTCCCTTGAGATTAATCAGCAGACAGAAAAATATCTCAAATATCGAGCCACATGAGTAGTACTTTCTACTGGCCAAACCACACTTTCTAGTCCACTTCACATAATGGGCACTCATTGATGCTTTTTCCTTCCCCCAAAAAAGTTGCCTCTCTGAGGAAACACAAAGTAAATGTTTAAGAAGGAGTTGAGAATGAAAATGTAATTAATGCTAGGGAATTCCTTAGGAGCTTTTCATCTAGAACATTATAAAGACATATAATATCCTACCGAAATATATAGTATTTAATAAATAATTGATAATAAATAAATAATAAACTATAACTAAATAAGCCTATCTAACTATAAAACATTATATAGGATCTGTGAGAGCATCAGATGTTTTTCTTGAAAAACATACTAGAAATAGAAGACTTTTGCGATGTGGTGGACATTTGGGGGAAGGGAAGAGTCCCATGGTCTTAAGCAATTTTGCAAATAATATAATCCTCTGAGCCAGTATAGAAATAGCCCAGAGGCATCGTTTACATTCCATATTATTCTGAAGTGCTATTATCGCCGCTGTTAATATTGCCACAGGAACATAAAAAAGTAACATGTCTTAAGGGAGCTGAGTCGGCTTGGTTTAATTGGCTTGCTTATCTCTGCACGGCTCTATAATTTACCTCTTGTGGGAGTTTTGACCTATAATTATCACCTTGTGTGTTTTCTTTGTTATGGAACTCTGGGAGTCATAGCAACAGGGCTGGTCATCCTCGGGGTGGTCATTTGGGATAGTGATGAAAACTTCTTGTTTATATTAGTTAAACGAATGCAGCATTCTTCCGAGAGTGGGGGGCCAAGTTTCAGGGACTGATAGAAAGGGGGTGAGGGGGCCTGCTCATTTTATTCCAAAGGTTAGGTAACAGTCACTTGTAAGAAGTGATTTCCCCATCTGATGAGGATTCAGAGAGGAGTGAGGTCTTCTATTAAAAAAAAGTTTCTTCTTACTAAAGTATCTTAGTTCCATCGATAAATATAGGCAATTGCTGAAAAAGGCAAAAAAAGTCTACAATTTTAGAAATAAAAATGTTCTTCCCCACTTCTAATATTCTTCTGCCTCTGTCATTATTGTTAATCATAGTAATTACTAAAAGTATATATACCCTGAATGATTGTAACCAGTGTTGCTTATAATAATTTTATATTTTAATTTTTTGTTTTATTTTTAATATTTTATAATTGATCATTCTTTATATAATTAATCATTATAAGTAATAGTTATTTAATAATTTATATTACAATATTACAACCCATATAGATCAAGTGCTGGGCTTGGCACTAGGAAGAACTGGTTCAGACTCAGTCTCTGAGGTTTACTGTGTCCCAACAAGTCATTTAACTTAACCTCTTAAGTGCCTAAGGCAGCTTCAGAGAACCAGTCTCCTAAGTCTTAAAAAATTACAATCTACTTTAGAGAAAGAAGTTCCCACACCTGGACTTCATCCCACTTGTGAAATCACAGATCTTCCTGTATTCAAGAATAGGTGACTAATATTATAATCTATTATGACTAATATTGGGCTGCCTTTTAACATGAATTTAATAACACATTATTAGCATTGAATCAAGTTGGTATTTCCGTTGCCTGTTTTATTCATTGCCTGGTCATATAAAATAATCATGCAAATTTGCAGAGACCCCCCCCCCCAGCTGGCTTAAACCATGATGAGACCAAAAGAAACTTTAAAGAATAACAAATAAAAATTGAAATGGCAGATTCATCCAACCATACAGGAATCATTTTGACTTTCCATTTCTAATTAAACCTTAAAGATGATAGTGACTGGTGAAAGTTTCACAAAGCACACTTAAAATATTTGTAGACCTAAAGTTGCTTTTTTTCCTAATTTTCTCCAAATCTCAGTTTGAATAAGTGAAATTGGCTGAACATTCTTAGCTACTAAATTTTAAAAAATTAAAATATTAATATGATAAAAATCTGCAGTTAGAATCATAAAAATTGATGATTCAGAATCCAAATCCTTAAAATATTTCATCTCTTTCCCAAAATATTTTCATGTAGTTCAAAACAGGTTTGTTTCTCCTTGCAGGTATGCATGTTTGCTTTTAAGGAAAAGCTATAAATCTTTATGAATGAGTCCCTGGAAACAAAGTTTTCTGTAGAGAGCAAAATTTTAAAAGGCATATTTTTTTGAGTTATAAGGTGACTTTCTTTCCAAGAGTGTATTTTTAAAGGAAATACAAATTTGGCTTTTATTTGTTTGTCTATTTGTCTCATGCAGACCTTTAATGCCTGAAGAATGCAGACCCATCATTCAGCCCATACAGCCCCTAACATCGGAATGTTCTCGACTTTGTAGAAATGGCTACTGCACTCCTACGGGGCGATGCTGCTGTAGTCTAGGTTGGGAGGGTGACTTCTGCAGAATTGGTTAGTATTTCACCATAACTGCAAGGGTCTGGAATAGGAATGGGGGGGGGCCAGTGGGGAGAGGTGGGATTTGTGTAGGAAACAGGACTCTCACATACTCAATAATTCCACTCCAGTCATTTTTTCTAGAAACTTCAAAACTTTAAATGGCTTTTGCCAATTTGCAAAAGCATCAAAGGAGACTCTTTTTCAAAGCTTAAAAAGGAAACGTTTCCCTTATTTTCATGGGCTGAATTCTACATTTCTGTAAGCCAGCCTTATCTGTAATGGGAGGATTTACAGGGGATGGACTCTGACTGAGATGACTTTTCCATTACAAATTTTAAGATTTCATACACAAGCTAACTTCTGCTTCAAAAGGTAGGAAATCCAATATGTTGGCATAGCATCATGTGTGTAGTTGCCCATTTCCTGCTCGTTTTTTTTTTCCTTCCATTTAGAAAGAGAGCACCAAGATACTTATCCTTAAATTGGCTCTTCCATAAACCTGTGTTTCACTACAACAGAGTGAACCTCAGCCTGAGCTCTGCATAAAGAAAGTTTAAAAAATGTGGGCTAACATTATGGAATTAAATTGAAGAGAATTCAAAATGTTATATTTTGTAACTTTATACATAAGAAAGGGTTATCTCTGGCTGGTCTTACCTTCCTTCTTCCATTTTTCTGATCAAACCAATTTGGTTTTAAATTATGTGCAAGAATAAATTAGCTAAAATTCAAAGATTTACAGAAATGTATGTATTTGTGTTACATTTGAAGGTATGTGTGACTTAGAAAAGAAAAACAAACTACTAGGGGAATAGATGTCCAAATATTGAGGTTGAGTCTTGCCAACAAGAATAAAATTCTTAATTTAAATTGGATTTTACTTTCATTTCAGATAGGAAACTCATGAAATTTCCTGTTATTCAAATCCTTTTTGAATGTCTTTTTTATTTGTTTTAAAGATTCATTCTGCAACAGTCAGTATTAGTCTGATATTTAGAATTAGATAAAAATTTTATTTTAAAATGCATCATAAATTTCATTGATGCTAATAAAAATAACCAAATAAATATATACACTAAAGAATAAAATCTTGCATAATACCTTAGCATATAATAAAGCAGAACCAAATGACTTAATGAGCAACATGGAAACAAAAAGTTTTATTCTATAATTTTTCCACCTCTGTCTAAAATTTTGCAGCCTCTGGATAATTTCTTCCTTCCTTATTTTCTTGCCTTCTGTAGGCCCCACAAACTCTAGTACACAGTAAACAACAACTGCTTTGTGACAAATTAATAAAGGTTATATAGTTAAGCTAATTATTCAAAATAGCCTTAAACTGGCTACCATATTTCCCAAGAACCTACTATAATAATCAGTTAATTTTATGTGGCAAATAAGATCTATCACCTCATTTCCCTTTTTCATCACTATTTAACATCATGCTAATAGTTGTAACCACCTTAAACTTGTTTTTTGGAAACAAGGAAATAAATCCTAAATTTTAAAAAAATGGTTTGACTCATGTGAATTTCACATTTTTAGTTAATAATTTAGTGAAGTTCACTGTTTTAGCCTTTATCTACAAAGCATACAACTTCTATAAAAATAATGACTAATATTTAAAATGTTGATATGTTGAACCAATTTTTAAAAAATGTGTCATATGTAAATAAAACTGTAGATTGGTATTCTTGTTCCAAGGAAGAAAATGTTTGTGCATATATATATACGCTAATACATCTTTCCCGATTGGGGGGACTATGTAATTTCCTTCCTAGACATCAGCACCCATACTCTTGGCAGCCATTCTGAAAATTTAGCTAAAACATTTAGAAAAGCAAGAATAGCCTTGCCTGCGGAGCTGGAGAGTCGGTATTTAAAGAAAAGTACTATGGGGTTTTAATACTCCCACCAACCCCTCTGGGGGAAGATTATGACTCCCATCACAAGATTAGAAGGATAATAGTAGACATGGCTACCTAATCTCTCTCTTTCATTGATGTTTCTGTGAATAGCAAAATATCTAAAGTTTAGACTACACATTAGGGGAAATGGCAGAAGTCAAGTCTCTGTGTTAAGGTGTTAGAAGGTGCCATCACAGCCAACTTTTGACTGCCCAGCCCCATGAATATGAAGAGACACCTGGGGAAATAAAAACCCTTCTTCTTTGAGCTTTAAATTTTAATTTGAAAAATCAGCACACAATTAGATAACAAGTCCTTCAATATCCCAACAGGGACAAAGGAGGAATTTCTTTGTGTAGACCTAAACCTCCGTTAGAAAAGGCAGTTGATTTACTAGGGGATTTTTTTAGGGGGAGGGAGGAACCTCAGTAAATGTTGCTTATTCAGAAATAGCTTCATAGTTCTAAAATCATTTTAGATTGGCCGCTGGCCATGGTGACACACATCATGTAATCCCAGCAACTGAGGAGTCTGAGACTAATGAATCTTTTGAGCTAAGGATTTCTGAGCTGCAGTAGCTTATGCCAGTTGGGTGTCCACAGTAAATTGAGCATTAAAATTGTGAGATCTTGGGATCAGTTGACCACCAGGTTGCTTGGGAAGTGTGAAGGGTAACAGCAGGTTATAAAGTTCCCTTGCTGAACAGTGGAATCAGCCCCATGACTCAGCCCCCATAGAACCAGCCTGGAGAAAATAAGGATACACACACACACACACACACACACACACACACACAAAATATTGATAACAATGACGAAAAAAGGAATATAATTTCAAATCACGAGATCCCATGTGTGTTTTTGAAACAACCGCCTAACAACAATGAGCTTCTATTTCTTTATTTCTACATTGGCAGAATTTGCTTTTCTTCCCTTTAATTTTTATTTATTTTTTTCTTCCTTTAATTTTCTAGCAAAATGTGAACCAGCCTGTCGCCACGGAGGAGTCTGCATTAGACCAAATAAGTGCCTATGTAAAAAAGGGTACCTGGGACCCCAATGTGAACAAGTGGATAGAAACATCCGCAGAGTTACCAGGGCAGGTATTCTTGATCAGATCATTGACATGACATCCTATTTGCTGGATCTAACAAGTTACATTGTATAGTTTCGGGGACTTTTTGGATTCTCCTTCCTGATGGGCATTTATTTTTAATCCTGTCATTTAAAAAAGAAAAAAAAAAACAAAATGAAAAGACTGTTATCCTGCTACAAACTCCTGTGATTTCATTTCCTTTTTTTATTAATTTAAAAATCACTTCTACAAACATGCAGATACTGTGTGTGTGTATATATATGCCTGTGTGTGTATATAGATAATATGTTATAATATATGTATATATATATACACACACATGTATACACACACTCATTTATCCCTTATCCTCAACCCCACGAGTGTAGCTGCTTTTTGGTGGATTTTTTTTAAACTACATTTCTTTATATGGAGTAGTTTACACAGCGAATCCACTGTATACTGAGAAAGGACATTTTTTATGTCACCAGAATAGACTCTTTGACATCCCAGCCATTTTGTGTCTGTAATAACTAAGAAAAAATTTTAAGATGGAGTTTTGAAACATTACATTGTATAAACTGATGGATTTAATCCTTTTTTTAATGTATCATTTTTAAATAGAAGGACTATATGATGAGATAATGTTTCAGAACTCCTTGATGCATTTCTGAATGGGCAACTTGATATAGAATTGTAATCTTCACCTTCATCGATGTATTGCATTACAGAATGTTATGCACTTATCTTTTTATTGGCATAAAAATGGGGTTACCCCCAGCTTAATCTCAAGATTGTTTTCCAGTGTTTTATAATTAAATTATATCAGCATATTTCAAAACCAATCATCCTAAAAGGTCTGTTTTTTATTGTATATTTTATTTAACAATAGGCACTGGGTTCATGTTACATATTTATATTATTTTATTTTATTTTTATAATATAGACATCACCTAGATGAAACCGCTTTACCATGTCCTGTAAAATACTAAAGTTACATTTTTCACCAACTTAATTGGAATGACGGGGAGTGAGAGAGCAAACACGCTCTTTAATGTGCTGTGGATCTAAGCTAGCCATGTATCCTTGGGTCAACATGTAATCATTCAAGACGGGATGAAAAAAAGCAAGAAAACAACCAGTCATTATAAAATTCCAGCATTAAACATTTGTAAAGTGCTTTTCACCATAGCAGGACTGCCCAGATTGTATGGGATTAGAATGGTGCCGATTTCACACTGCATGGAACTCTCCCGGAGAAGAGCTTGTCCTGAACCAATCTTGGAAAGCTCTTAACATAACGAATTCTTGCCAAATAGGACTTTTCATGTAAGCGTCCCTCCAGATGCCATGGAAACCTTCACTTTGGTTAATGTATCAATAAATCTTCTGTAAATGTATTGTTCAGATTTTTAAAGAAATGAAATACTCTAATTTAAACCTGAGAAAGACATCTTCTGACTGGTTGGCCTTTTCTTAATGGTTTTAAGTGGCCAGTTTGCCACGTTTGGATTGTAATACTAGATTAGGTTTCTTTGCACTACTGAAAAAAAAATCTACTCATGGTGAGCATGCTCCCACCTTGGTGTTCCTAGAAACACCTGTTCCTTCCGAGTCCTGGGTACACTATTGTAAAGTAGGCAATGCAGACTGGCTTTTCAAATGTGCTCCATTTCTCACCTTTAGAAAAATAAGCCTTGATTGTGGAGTGATGAAGGAAGAGGAGGGGAGAGTATGAGGAACAGTATCTTAGGAGGCGGTATTTCTCTGTTGTTTTAAAGTGAAAGCTCTGTAATTAAAGCCAGGGAGCATTTGTAACTAGACCACAATGCAAAAGGATGCGTTAAGTCCACTGCATTTGTCTTCCATATATGATTGCTTCAGTTTCCAGTGACCTCATGGCAAATGGAAATTGGTTGAGAAATCTTGGTCCAGTGCTTCGTGAACAATACCCTGCATTAAAAAGTGCATGCATAATTTTGCACGATTTAGATTCAATTGACAGTCTATTCAAAGAAGTCTTGGGATTAAATGAGCATGGAGACCAAATTGCCCTCTTACCCCAGAAAAGGGGTGGTCCCTGCTAGTTCCACTAACACTCCATTGGCCCAATGGTGTGACAAATCTTGCAATGAACCCTGCAGCGGCTTGCATCTGTAGGTTAAGAGCAGTCTTTTGTCTCCTTGCTTTCTCTTCCTAGCCCCAGTTCTAAATTCCATCACAAAAAAAGTTTGACAATTAAGAAAATGTCCTGACAACCATTTTTTTGTAAATTGACCTTACCATCTAATCTTCCCCTAGTCAACGTGGGTGACATTAACAAAATGTGAACTTCTCGTGAATAAACCAGCTGTCTGAATCTGTCAAATCATGCAGTTTTATTACATACTAAACTCTTCATAGTTTCTGCCACAAACACTAGGGATACTGCCTGCTTCTCAGCAAAATCTGAACCATTCAAACTTTCTTCTTCCATATTTAACATATTTCCAAAACATATCATTTGCCCAACATTTCTTTTGTCAGTTAAATTTTTTCCCAAGTTGAAAGAGTTCCAAGTAGCTTTAGAGATCCCCATTATCCTCATTTGTCACTGCTTTGCTTGCTGTGGATTTTTGGAATAGAAGATGAAACTCTAAAAGAAAGATAGCTCCTGAGTCTTGTGGATTCCAAACTTAAACACACTATTCGTTCCCTGTTGCTTCTTTTTGTCCTTGAGGAAGGAGATATCAATAACTAATAACCAAAAATTCAAACCTGCTTCCTCTGTTTTTTTTTTTAAATCCAGAGGACTTTTCTTTCAGAACAACTTTTCATACATATCTGTAGAAAATCTCAAGTGCTTATGATGAAAAGCAGGTAGGAGCTGGTTAAGAGGTATGTCGTAAAAGGTAATTATTTTACCCTATGTAAATCAATCATCATTTAGCTCCCACAGCTCTTTTATCCCACATCATTAGCTTAAACTTAAAATAAGTTTGACAATAAGGATCTAGTATTGGAGTTGCCCAGTGGAGAGGAGAGGAGAGGAATGCTGTACTTTTCTACCATCCTTTTGCCCTCCAATCCCCCCCACTCCAATAAATAAAATTGCCAGTCTGTGAGAACTTTTTCGTGAGCTGATACACTCTAATTCTCTTCACATGCATTGAAGGTATTATGTCTAGTTATTTGTTTCCCACCTGAAAAAAAAATCAAAATTCATGGTAATAAGATGACTAATCTATTACCCAATACTTAAGTTATCTTTATACCATCTGGTCTTCATAATATGTATGGCACCATCCACTGAGCTGTCTGTTCAATCTTTTGATATACATATTAGTTTATGTATTTGTCCCATTAAGCCTTGGGTCTTTATTATGTCATTGATCCCTTTGGCAGACTGGTGAAATCTATCAATTCCTATTCAGAATGATTTTTGCAATTCATAAAATAAAATATATTGAATTTTAAAAGAAAATAGTTACACTGAAATCTATTTACTAAAATAATTTAAAAACATTTCCCAGACCCCAGTTAATGAACATCTGAACTAGACCAACTTTTTTAAATGGAACTGATTGTCTTTGGTCTGCATCAAACCAAAAGAGAAACCAACCCTAAAGTAGGAACAAAGAGACTTAGACCAGTGTCAGTGAGCAATAGTCAACCCTTGAGCAACAAATCAATTCAGCCCATATTCATTGTAAGCCTATGTAGAAATGCTGCCTCCAGCATTTTTCTTTTTCTTGCCTCCATTCATCCTTTCCTCACCCTCTTCTCTAAGGTTCTTCTCTAGTGGTTTAGTCTGAGTAGATATTGTCTCACAACATCCATACTTAGAGTCTCAAACTCTAATCTCCTTCAACATTTTCACTACAAATTATCCCACTGGTGATATCAAGTTCAGTATTGCCAAGTCAGATTCTCCATGATGGACAACAGTCAAGGATCAACCTAAAAGGCTAAGCTGTGTAGCCAGTCAAGCTTGGGGAATGAAATGAAGTCTTGATGTTCCAGCTCAACCGATTTCTACACCACAAATCTATATGCTTTAGGTCAAGGGCATCAGCCTCACATATTCTGCTTATAGAGTAGAGGGTTCAGCTGGCAGGAGATAGGGGAGGAAAAACTAGCAGCTGTTTTCCACCTAAGTAGCAGCTGTCACACTTTACATTGACTCAATGTAAAGAACATTGTTCCAATAGCAATTAGCATGGACATTGAAAGAGGGGGAGATCCAAATGTTTTTTTAATATGGACTTTATAGACTTTCTATTTCACATCTGGGATTGATCTGGGGAGGGGGAGAGAGGGAAGCACACATTCTAATATATAAATGAACTCCTGTATTGATAAATACTACCCCAGAAATTTTAGAATGCTATTGTGAATGCTTATAATAATTAAGAAGGTTCTCCTTAAATTAAGACAGAAAAGGAGAAATGAATGTGCTTCATTTTAATTTCTTCCCCTGCCTTTTGCATATAAGCTAGTCACATAGGTAATAATAAATAAGACTTGAAAAAGAGCAAGAAATGCTAAGTACATGAAAAGGGATGTACTTTTGGCCATTACACCATGAAAAGGGGCCATTGGGCCTTCCAAAAACACTCAAGTTCTTGCAAATGTATTTCTTTCAAAGCTTTCCTTGTGTGTATGAATGAATCACAAAATCATAACTGTTTAAAATAAGATTTAGTCCAATGTGTCCCTTATCAGATCAATAGATATTCCAGGTTAAATATATCCGGTTATCACACTTGTGGTTTTTAAAATTAAATTTCTCCTTTAAAATATATGAAGTTGACATATACTCATTTAATTTCATTTCCCATAACTTTTTAAAAGTAGATATGTGATATTGAGGACATAGAAATGGGAAAATAGTCAAAGAAGAATAGTCCCATTTTTCAATATAGCACATAGTGTTTACCATTTTTATCCAGCCAGAATTATCAACTTGTGTCCAATAGATCTGCAGCATCAGGTCTTTAATGAGTTATGAAAGTTGTCATATGATGAAGTTGGCACTTAAATGCTATTTTTTTCTTTGTATATGGGGTAAGAATGATATATATCACTAAATTTCAAAATGTGTGTGTACATATATAGGCAGGATATACATAAATAAGAGACACTAAATAAATAGTGAACATTCTCAACTATTTCCAATATTTTTTTCTTTAGAAGGCATGACTATCAATGTTGGAGTGGGAACAGTGATGAATTTTGTAATGACTCAGTAATAAATCTACCATATTTTTCTGGGGTTGACGGTAAGAGTAGGAGGATTGCCTTAGGTAAAAGAGGAAATTCTCCACAAGAGAACTGTTCCATGTATTTTATCTCTTACTCCATTTATTAATAAACAGTCAGTAGTGTTCTGCTTTAAAGAAGAATGTCAATCCAATTTCAGTTTCTGTCATAAAATGCACTTTCTATTTGGACAGTCATATAGGTTGGACATGTCATTAATTCAGCAGTTTTCAGTCATGCATTTCTTGGGATAAAATTATTGGCCAATAGGACCCTTTTAAAAGACTATTTCCTAGAGCCAGACCAACACCCACACCATACACTCCAACAGATAATTTGATTTTAAGGGACAATCTGTCCTATAAGGTATTTGAAGTCATGTGACAGAGGTAATTTTAATGGGTTCTACTGTCTTATTTTTATCAATGTGGAATTTGACTCATTTAGTCATAAAATCATAAAATGTGACAAGGATCAAGTATAAAAATGTGAACATCACAAGAATATCACTCGAATCTCCTGGATTTCTCTATTTCTAATAGATTTGTTACACTATCACTAAATTACTGAATTATTGTCTCATAATTCTTTAGGCATACTTTCTCACTTTTTAAATTTTCTTTTGAGTAAACAGAAATAGTTAGAATAGTCTCTCTGAACTCTTTTCCCCAGAAGCTATCCCTACCAATTCACATTAGCATATTTGTCAGTAAAGGACAGACAGCTGTGGCAACAAGGCTAGAGGGCAGATGCACATTGAAGGGATCAAGATTCATACACTTGAGATTGTTGCAACATTTTTTGGTGAAGAATCCCACAATTTTCTTAGTACAGTTTCTTCTTCCATATTCCAAGTTTATCAAGGAAAAATAGTGTGCATAATATTCCATAAGACAGCATTCATTCATTCATTCAATAGATATTTTAAGTGCCTACTATGGACATGGCACTGGACTAAACCATTTAGGGGAGGCAAAAAGGTGTAAGATCATGGAGGCTGGGATCGCTCTGCTCAAAAGTCCATTGGAAGAGATGGAGAATATACATCCAGCTATCTCCACTTTAGCTCTCTATCAGCATCCGGCAAGACCAGTCATACTGCATACAATACATCAGTGTGGATTTGTATGCAGAAGCACACCCATGTATATGTATGTATTTATCTACCTGTACAAACACTATATATGTATACACACTATCTATGTAATATATATGTATAATGCATATAAATTCTAACAAGTGTATTTGTGTTATCTGGAAAATGGAACACTTGTATCTTGAAGTGGTAAATGCAGAGAACTGGTTTTATTGTTGATCTGTGGATTTAATGATTTCTAGACAAAAAAAGGATGTTTAAGTGTATAATTTCTTTCCTTAATTTAATATATTTATGTAAATGCATGCCTGGAATTCTGGTTAGATTGATGGTGTTGTCCTTTAAACTGATAAAATGTATTAAACTTTATCTTATGAGCTAATGTACATGTGCTATTTTAAATTATTTTGGTTTTAGTCATTTAAAAACTCTATGATGAAATGAATAATTTGAAATGCATTAAAGTTTCATAATTGCACCAACTTTATAAACAACCATTTTGAAAACAGTCTACATCCAATTTATCTTCCCACAAATCATCCTTGCCTTTTGATAGTTTTTTCATGCTCAAACTTAGAAGTTTTAATTCATAAAAGGGTTTACCAATATTGAGAGCTGATTTAGTGTTTAATGGAATAGTTATGACCTGGATCATATGATCTTAAAGGTTCTAGGACAATCCTTCTTGCCAAATCATCCTCTTCTTCTTCGATCCCTCAAAGAGACTTTTCCTACCTCCTGCCTGATAATCAAGATTCTTTTGAGGGGAAATAAAGTGCTTCCATCCACAATTATAAAATTAGTTTTAAAATGTAAATACAATGGAAGAAACATCCCATGGACTTATATTTAGTTTAAGGTGTAAATGACTGATATAAGATTTTTATACAAGAGCACACTCAATAGAGGAAATATAGAACATAGAGCATTGGGTCTTGGATGCTTAAAGTGGAGAAACTAAGTGCTATGGAGGTGAGAAAAAGATCCAGAAATGAGAGACTGGGATCACTCAAAAAAAAAAAGGCTTTTCCTATTTAAAATTTTGTCTATATTCATCCCTCTTGATATTGTGAAATCAAAAAAGGAACATAGATATAGATATAGAGATGACAGATAGATAGATAATCTCCTCCTTTATTCCTACATATGCCAGAAAATGCATTTTGATCAAATCTAGAAATCTAGCTGGAGACAGTAGAAGGTCCTTGGTAAGGGGGTAGGGTATTCAGTGAAACTTCATTTACAGCAATATTGGTGCCTGACAAGTGAAGCAAATTCACTTTTCACAATTATTTTAAATACCACTTGGTTCATCATTATCATAGACCTCCATAGGAGCAGAATTTTGTTTCTTGAATTATATTCCCAGCATTTGGAGATATATACCATATAATTTAGCCCTAGTTTATATTATCTTCTTTTCTTTCATAAATACACATATTTGTGTGTATATATATTTATATATACATATATTGTATTTATACATATATAGTACATATACATTATATACTATATGTGATAAATATAATATATATGTGTGTATATGCATATATATACACATCGCACGTTAATACAGCTATACATGCACACATACATATATGTACACATAGACATGCATGTATGCATATGTGCACCGTATGTTATCTTCTCTAAGAAGACTAAACTTCTTGAAGGGTAAGGATTGTGTTTTTTTCCTACATCTTTGATATCCTTCAGAGTACCCGTAATCAATATAATAAACATACAAACAACAGACTGAGTCAGTAAAGTGTTAAGTCTAATGTTGGAAAAATCTGGACTCAAATCTCCCTCTTACAGTTACTAGCTAGGCAAATCACTTAAACTCTATGTGCATCGAGTAGTCCCCTAGTATTTGTCTGCTAAGTCAGAGAATAATTGCAGCCTTCATTGATGAAAAAATTTTCAAATGAGAAGATCCTGACAAATATCTCCCATACCTGGAACACTGTCCCTCACTTCTGCCACCTGGCTCCCCTACCTTCTTTATTAGCTGTAGTTCAACCTTCCCCCCAAAGCTTTCCCTTATCCTTCAAGCCTTTCTAATGTTACCCATTCAGTATATAAATATACACATATGTGCACATGAATTTACACACACAAAATATATGTGTGTATACAAGCTGCATATAATATTTCTAGACATATATAGTATCTCTGTGTGTATGTGTGTGTATGTATGTGGTATATATATATATATTTATCTTGCACATATATATATACATATAGACAATGTGAGCTCATATATACATATACACGTTTATTATTTATATGTAATTGTTCACATGATATCTCCCCTACACACACACTTTTAGATTGTGAGCTTCTTAACGGTAGGGCTGTCTTTTGTTTACTTTATAAACATAGCATTTAGAACAAATTTAGTACATACTGAATACTTAATAATGATAGTTGACTGATTGAATTAATGAATGATTCAGTAAATAGGGCAATCAATACTGTCCTGCGGTTCCAAATCAGGCTGAAGTCTATGAAGATCTCAAATATGGTCTTTATAAATCTGCATTATACATAGCATGAGGAGAGGAATCTGACTTCCAAATTAAATACTTAATACTTAGGTTATTTAGGAATCAAAAAATCAATTCATGCTATCATAGAATATTTTCATAACTCAAATATCAGGAAAGATACTAATGCCTACTAACTTGGGGATAAGTCCCATAGCCTCTCAGAGTCCATTTCCTTTAAGTATAAACTGAAGATAAGAATACTTGCATTACACATATCAGGGTTTTGATGAGGAAAGTGTTTTGGAAACCTTAAAATTCTCCATAAATATGTCATTATTATTATTCTCATACCATGACTATAAACAAACTGTCTGGGACTTCAATTTTTCATCTGTAAAATGTAAAAGTCGAGATATTTGGGCTCTGAGGTCATATCAGCTCTACATCTAGAAACTTATGACCTATCAGACCAATGGCTAAAGAGGCAGATGAGTAGAGGATTAACTACAGTGTTTGTGAGGGGGCTTGCCCATTCATAGATTGTCAGCACCAAGGCCAGAGAAGGTAAAGAAGTTATTAGCATTTACAGGGGTCAGCACTATGGCTAGTGAATTGCATTGGTCAGCCACAGTTGGTCTACTCCCAGGTTTCTTAAACTGTGGGTCATGACCCATATGGTTATGTAGCTGATTATGAGGGCTACAAAATTATGACTTATTATCATAATTTTGGCTTGTACACCTATTTTATATACCTATATACTCGAGGTCATGAAAAAGTTATTTGGACATAAAGGGCTTGTAAGTGGAAAAAGTTTAAGAAACCCTAGTCTACATCATACATACATACATACATATATATACTATATACACACACACACACATATATATATACTATACATATATAATAATGTATGTAGCTAAGAGAAAAAAATGCTGCTGGTGGTATAAAATAATTAGACTCTCCTCAACTGAGGAACTTGTTGATAGTTGACAATTTCCAAGAGGAATTTAGACTCAAGTAAGCTTTCAGAACTCAAAAGGTTATGGCTACACTGTTTATGGTCCAACCAGTGTTACTCTAACTCTAAGCCATGGGAAAATGACCATGAGAGAAGAGTAGTAGTAGAAAAGAATGATGTGTCTGTCTCCCCTCTTCTCAACATGCTTTTGTGCTATGTTTATGATTTGAATCTCTCTGGTGACTAAGGGTCGTCTCTCTGGTAGAAGTAAATCTGTGTGATATGGTCATCCTGACTGAATAGGCTACATCATTGTCCAAGTAATTGTCTGAAGCTGAATCTGAGTAGACTCAGTCAGAGGGTGTGTGTGTATGTGTGTGTGTGTAAGAGATACAAGTCGAAGGGAGGAAGAGGAGAAGAGGGAAAGAGAGAAGAGAGAAAGAGAACTTAACTCATTGCATTAGAAACTGAGAGATTTACATTTTGCCATTTCTCCAGTAGGTGTTTCTTAAAGCAGCAGCCACACTTCATCTCTCCTCAGGACAAGCACTGGTTCTCCTACTTAAAGATCCAAAAAAAAAAGTCCCAAAGAAGCCTAATCCTGCATTTATTCAAAGAAATGAGGGGAGGCATTTATTAGAAAAACAGTACACAGTGTACAGAAGAACAAGACACATTAAATGTTTCTTTCTATATTTTCACAACCTGATTTATATTCATGTTTCCATAGAGTATTTTGTATCACGAATACCCAAACTTTTTAAAGTCTGTGTAGTTCTTTACTATAAAAATTTGTTCTTCTTGTTGCTGTGCCAGCATTAGAAAGTGCTGGAGCTAACCCTTGTAATTTAGTAAGATGTTGCCAGATTCCTTTGACATATTTATAGTCTTATAATTAAACTAGTCCTTGATTCAAAATCCATGTGGTTCATATGTAGTCATTAGGATATCATGGACACCCATTTCTATGGTCAAAGAAATTGATGAAATAAAGTTTTCTGCAGAAGGGCTTCAGTTCTCAGAAGATAAAGGAAGATACTAAGCAAGCAACATTGAGCATGAAGAACATTTAGCATATGATAAGAATGCTGGGTAAAAATTGTCATGTCATATTAATAACAGGAGAAAGTTAAGAGAAAGTATAGAATGAATTCATTACTTGAAATTTGAACATGGAAGATGGCTTAAGAAGAAGTTCTCAAAAAGAAAATTCTATTTAGCATGAATTATAGCAGTAATGAAGGAAAAGAAGCATCTAAAAACAAATGGTATGGCTTCATTGATTAGCTTATTTTTTTAGGTTAAATTTTTAAAGGACATATACCAAAAAATAGAAAGAGTGACATATCTCCAAAGATATAAAAACTCATATGATTATAAATAATAAGAGGATTATAATCCAAAATCCAGAATGAACTCAGACTAATGAAAGATTATCCTCTTTGGTGGGCAACAAAACTTTGTTTAGGTAGATTCATTGTAAAAATGAATATTCTCTCTTTGGGGGAAAGGGTTTAAGGTGGAAGGATGAGAAGATAGATTATATTAGATTTTTTTAAATCTTTTTTAAACGAGTCAGATGAAGAACAAGGATGGATTGGGCCCACTGACTGGAGCAGACAATGAAAATAATGAGGAGTGGGGGAGGCAAAACTACTCAGCAAAGCAAATGGTCTCAAAGTAGAAGAATGTATCATAAACTCATTTGGATTCCAGATTTTATTCCAAGATAAATGACAGGAGACAAAAAGTGTACCTGCTGTCTAAATGAGTTCATTTCCTTTAGTCCAGATGAATAAAAACCCAAGTTACTTAAAGAATTTGCAAATATGATCCCAAAACATAGGAAGCTTTGCAAGGCAGAAAAAAGAAGTACTATTGAAACACTATATGCTTGCAAATAGTTGATTCGAAAAAAATTAGATCCCCATAAAGATTATAGAAAGAAATATTAAAATAGGTGGTTTCAGAGTATTTCAAAGGAACAGGGATTATCATCAGATGATCATCATCATGGGTTCACTTAGAGTCAGTCATAATAAACTAACTCATTTCCTTTTCCCTAAGATTACAAAACAAAAAGGTCCTGAGAATACTACCAATACACATAGACTATCAGCTCATTAGTGGAAAGAGTGTTGGAAAGCAAAGGACTTGAGTCTAGATCTCAGCTCTGCCACAGTGTCACATTAACCACTTCCTATCTGGGCTCTGGGCTCCTCAACTATAAAATTGAAAGCCTGGATTAGACAACTTTTTAGTTCCTTTTCAGCTCCCAATCTATGATCCTAAGAACAAGGAATCATTGTGTCCAAGAAGAATAGAATAATCGCTAATTATCTTCCCTCCCTACACCATAAAAGAGTGGGTAAGGCATTTTCTTGACACTGGTCATCAATATAGTAGATGAGGCTAAGACCTTATCCTCTGGGTATGTGAACTATAAAGTGCAGAGAAGGATGTGGAGACAAAGTCAGTCTTAGGGTCCACAATTAATGGGCTGAGTCAGAAAAAGAATCACCAGAGAGTGACTCTACTGTATGGAAGCTAAAAGTGTGTAAATTAGACCATGTGTTTGTTTAAAGGTGTGTCAGGGTGTGTCTGATGGGTGTGTCTGGTGCAGACTCCTGACCAGGCTTGGATGTGTTCTAGTATAGAGCCGCAGGAGCATGTGGGTGTGTGGATGCACAAAGGGATGGGTTTGCATTGAGGAGAGATGATGTCTGAGGGAGCATGAAGAAAGTGAGGGTTATTACACCCTCATTTGGGAGGTTAGCTGGCAAAATAGTACCCACAGAACAATTCCAATATCAAAAGATAGCTATGAGAGGACCCTTTCAGATGCTATATCTGAATGACCTATTTCTTATCTTCTAGTAATTATTCCCACATAAAAGACAGAGACAGAGAGGGAAAGAGAGAGAAAGAGACAGAGAGAGAGAGAGACAGAGACAGAGACAGAGAGACAGAGACAGAGAGGGAAAGAGAGAGAGAGGGAGAGAGAGACAAAAAGAGAGAGAGACAGAGAGAGACAGAGAGACAAGGCAAAGACAGAGACAGAGAGAGAGACAGAGACAGAGAGAGAGAGAGACAGAGAGACAAGACAAAGACAGAGACAGAAACAGAGAGAGACAGAGAGAGAGAGACCAAGAGAGAAAGAAAGAGACAGACAGAGAGACAGACAAACAGAGAGACAGAGAGACAAGACAAAGACAGAGACAGAGACAGACAGAGACAAAGAGACCAAGAGAGAGAGAGAAAGAGATAGAGACAGACAGAGAGACAAGACAAAGACAGAGACAGAGACAGACAGAGACAGAGAGACCAAGAGAGAGAGAGAAAGAGATAGAGACAGACAGAGAGACAAGACAAAGACAGAGACAGAGACAGAGAGACAGCAACAGAGACAGAGAGAGAAATAAGGAATGGAAGAGAGGGCAAAGAGAGAAAGAAAGGGGGAAAGAGACTGAGAAAGAGATAAATAGAGATAGAGACAGAGACAGAGACCCTCGTGCTTTTGTGACATTGCCTTAACGATATGGGAGGGATATTCTCACATTAAAAAAAGGGATTTGGAATAGATGATTTAATGTTCTGAAATTCTATAATTCTGATAATATTTCAATTGAAAAAAAGCCACTACTCCACTGACATGGGTGCCCCCTTTTCTGGTTCCAACTATGTGCCTTCTCATTCTGCATAATTCTTGCCCATACCTTCCCATAAATCCTCCCTAGAGGACCTACCCAACACATTAGAGGCCCTTCTTGGGACCTTTTAATATTCTTTGTGCATCCCTAGGTTATCTCATCATTCTCTGTAACTAGCCCACCTCCTTTTCAATCAACCAGTAAGCATTTAGCACCATTAAGCATATGCCAGGCCCCATGCTGAGAATCAGTGTACAAAGACAAAAACAAGTGAATTCCTACTCTGAAGGAGTTTAAATTTCATTAGGAGAAATAACATTTACACAGATGAGTAGTAAGAAATCTTATGTGTACGCATACATAATAAATATATGCTTCTGTGTGTATATTTTTACATACATGTTTGTATGTGTGTTTATATTTGCAATCTATAATACAAGGTATTTCTGCTAGAAAGGCACTAGCAGCTAGAAGCAATCAGGAAAGACCTCATGCTCTCAAGTGGGGAGCACTTTAGTGGAGCCCCATAGGAGGCCTGAAATTCTATGAGGTGATAGAAATGGGGGTGAATTGCTTTCCAGACACAGAGAAAGCAGATGTGTCATGTGTGAGGAGCAACAAGTCTGGACTATAGAATTCAAAGGAGAGTAATAAGCCTAAGACGCTAAGCTAGAGAACTCTAGCTGCTGTACTGGTCCTAGAGGCAGTGGAAGGCACAGAGCATCAGATAGTCATATCTTTGATAGTATCTTTTATGTCACTATACAATCTTTGTTGATAACCCATGGCACTCAACTTTAACCTATAGTATCACATTTTTTTTATTAATTGTTGAACACGTGGGGAATTAACCTGAAATATTCCTTCATGCCTAGTTTTACATCTGTGAAATCTCTTATTTGCTTCTATATCTTGTAATATATTTGGCAAAACAGTACCCAAAATTATATCAATAATCAGATAAATTCCAGTTTACAGTGTTACCAGTAATGTTAGCCATTTTTTAAAAATCTGTCTCCAGCAGTAGAAGAATATAATCATTCTAAGATGACAGGAAAGGAAAACAATAAATGTTGGAGGGGATGTAGGAAAGCTGGGACCCTAATGCAATGGTGGTGGAGTTGTGAAATGATCCCATCATTCTGGAGAGCAATCTGGAACTATGCCCAAAGGGCTATCGAATTGTGCAAACCCAGCAAGAATGTGTGATGATCAACTATGAAAGACTTGTTTCTTCTCAGTTGTTCAGGGATCCAAAGCAATCCCAATAAACTTTGGTCAGAAAATGCCATCTGCATCCAGAAAAAGAACTAAGGAGACTGAATGTAAATCAAAATTGCTATGTGCACTTTTTTTTCTGTTTTTTATCTTTCCCATGGTTTTTCCCATTTGCTCTGATTTTTCTCTCCCAACATAAAACAATGTGTATCAAAAATAAACTTTAAAAAAGGAGAATATGATCACATAAGCTGTTTATACATAATTTGTGATATTAGAAAAAAGACAGATGACAGGCTTATCTAAAGTCTTCCTTCATTCTTCAAAGAAAGGTTAGCATGTAGCCCCAACAAGGAATTCTAGTGCCTGTAATGGATTCCATTGAGGATCTGGAGCAAAGAACAATTTACCTTGGTGTGGTGATTTAGAAAAGCTCATCCTCTAGAAAGCCCATCTTCAGCCCCATGATGTGTCAGATTACCCTGATACAACCCGTAGGAGGAATTGGGTCATGAAAAGGGTGCAGGTTCAAGACCAATCAACCAGAAGTTTACTGATTAGGGTCGGACAGAGAGGAAATACACCTGAATAGAAGTCAATACCTTGGGAGGAGAAGGAGATTCTAGTGTTCTTCTGACTACCCTAATTATAATTCTATCAATATAGTTATTTAGTATTTTCTATCACAGAATTATAGTACAACCTTGACAGATACTTAGCACAGTGCCTGGCACATAGGCAATTAATAAATATTGATTGACTGATTGATTGATCAATGGGCTTCATGAAGGGGGTACTGTATTATATCTAGACACTCTATCACCCACTCACCCAGAGATGGGGCTAGATTTATCCTATCCCAAATCTGGGCCAGCTGCGTGCTTGGGTAGGTTCTGAAAGTGTTGATTGATGCCTTTCTAGTTTGGAATGTTGCTTAGAGAATGTGAGAGAATGAGGGAAAAAATCAGTTCTTTTGATTTTTTCTTCTATATATCTGGAGTAAAAAAATTTTATATTGATTGACTTTAATTACTTTTTTATTTATTTTTTAATTTTTTAATTTTTTAAATTTAAGTATTTAAATACTTACCTGAGCTCCTACTCTTTGGTTCCTAGGCCTGTCCATTAACATTCTACTCGTTAAACCACGTAAATGTGGCTTAACTTTCAATTTTTTTAAATCACACACAATTTTTGTCTATCTCTATGATTTTATCATTGTGGAAAACTCCCAACATAGAATCTTTCTCCACAGGAACAGAGCAGCAACTAATTGACTCTATTTGCCAATAAAATCAATATTCCATTACTTCTTTAATTGAGTTCTGGCCCAGGTCAAAACAATCTTGTGTAGTCCAGGGCAAATAGGGGGTTAGATTCTAAGACTAGAATCCACCAACATAATTAACAAGAGCCAAGATTTCTTAACCATCAGAAGTCACAAGATAAAAGCATTATCTAATCCAATCCCTTCGTTTTAATATTTAAAAGAATTGTGTCATGTCCAAAAAAAATTTGTGTCAAAAAGAAACAGAAATATACCTAAGGATTCCTACAGGCCTCACACATAGAAACTTGGAAAACCACATATTGACATTATTTATGTTTTGTCATATTTTTTTTATTTTGTTAAATATTTCCTCAAAATCTTACATTCTAATCTGGTTCTGGCTGCACTCAGGAGCCTAGTAGGTGGCGGACACATATGGCTTAAGGAAACTGAAATCCAGGTATAAGTCAGTCTGAAAGAGATGACAATATTCACCAGAGATACCAGATAAATAATAAACCTTTGTCTTCATACTGAAGCTAGGAACAAACTTAGAAAATATAAATATGACATAGAATTGACAAAACAGTTTATAGTTTCTAAAATACTTCTCAGAAGTTACTTAATTAATTGTTTACAACAATACTATAAGGAAATTCTCCTCGTCCAAAAGGAAACCATCAGTCATTGAGATCCAGTGTCATATTCAGGGCTCCATAGCTGCTAAGTAGTAAATCCAGAACTCAGGCAAGAGCATATGCATATGAATCCACTGATTTTTCCCACTTGGGACACAACTACTTCATTTCCCCAATTCTTATCATAGTCTATTAAAAAAAAACCAAAACTATTTTCCTTCCCTGGCTAAAGGATTCAATCCACATTAAGTCACTTCCATCAGAGCTCAATGGAATTTGGACAGATCTGAGAAAGAGAGAGCTATAAATTATTTTGAAGAGAAGTTGGGAATGAGAACTAGCCTGGATAGATGATGTCAAAAGGATGCCATCAAACAGAGTTCCTCTACATCACAACGTGAGGTCAAGTAGAACAATGGCTCTCAAACTTCTGTTCCCAGTTTCTTTATATTATTAAAAATTATAGATGATCGTCCAGAGTTTTTGTTTATATTGATTATATTTATAGATATTTACCACTCTAGAAATAAAAACTATTTTTGAATTTGTAGACCCTTTAAACAAGGACCCCAAGATTCTCTGGCCTTCACTTGGAAAACCACTAAAACAGATCATGGGGCTAACTATGGCAATTGCAGTCCCTTCAGTAAAATGATTTCAATGCTTTGTGTTTAATATCAGTATACATAAATGTATGGGAATGGGAATTAGATCTCTGATTCCACTGCCATAGGGAACTCTGCCAATGCAGCTGAGTAACTTATAATTTTATAATTTTAAAAATTTATCATTTCCTGATTTCCACCACCTCAGTGGTTAAATGAATGTTCCAGGGTCACACAACCAATGTGTGCCAGATTCAAGGCTTTGTTTGAACTCAGGACTTCCTAGTTTCAAGGTTGGTTCTCTGTATACCATACTGCCTGGCCTTTGCATACATTTATTTATATAAAATATACACATCTAGATATCTGGGGATTAAAGTTGCTATATACAAATTTATACCATTTCTTCGTATGAAATTGTTGAACCAGGCTTTATCTTCTGCCCCAGATTAAGGGAAGAAAGAAGAAAAAAAGAACAAAACAGGGGAAAGAAAAGGAGGAAACCAGTCTATGATATCAAGATTACTGGATTCTGAATCAGGATACCCAAGTTCTAATCTCAGTGAGTATGAGATCTTAGATAAGTCATCTAAGACAGGGCTTCTTAACTTTTTCCATTTGAGACCCTTTCTTTCCCCAAGAAATTTTGACATGAGCCTGGGTATATAGATATATAAAATAGGCATTTAAATCAAACATTTAACTGATAATAAATCATAAAGAAATTTTTTTTGGTATACATATAATTTTACTATTTATTCAAAACAAAAGCAAATTTGCATTCTAATGAAATGGATGTGCTTATTTTTACATAAAGAATCAAATATTGATGGAATATTTGATACCTTTTACTGTTGCCAAATTTTTCATGACCCCTCCACATTCAAAATGGGGTGTCAACCCACAGTTTAAGAAGCTTTGATCTAAGATGATTTTTTGTTTTCCCTTCTGTAAAACTGGGAAATTATAATGCTTACCCAGTCTATCACACAGGGTTTAAATATGCTAATGAGTTCACCTCATCACCACCATCCACCACCACCACCGCCACTACCCATATTCAATCAGTTGCCATGTCCTATTGATTTATTCCTCCCTTAGGGTTTAAATATGTTAATTTCTCTACCTCACCACCCCCATATTCAATCCATTGTTTTGTCTGGTTGATTTATCCCTCCAAACCATCTCTATAGAAATTCTAGCAATTTTTTTTTTCTCTGCCTAGCACAATGGTCCATACACAGTAGACACAATAAATGTTTATTGAATGGATGAATGCGTGAATGTCCCACTGGGTTGCTGTGAGGATCAAATAAAATAATGCGTGTGAAAGTCCTAGGAAAAGTAGAAAGTACTATATTAATGCCAATAAAGTTTGTTGACTTTGTGCCTGGCTATACTGGTTCCTCTTTAAACCGCTACCACATGGCAAAATGTGACAAGATAATATATATATATAAGAAATTTCTTACTATAAAGTACTTAGAAAAATGTAAGTGGTGCTAACAGTTTAAATTTAATCTGACCAATATTTACTAAACACCTACCATGTGCTGCTGTATTAGGTATGTTTATTTTTAAAATGAGATTGTCCTTGCCCTCAGGAAGCTTTTATTCTATTGGAGGAAAAACATATATGTGTGTGTGTGTGTGTATGTGTGTGTGTGTGTGTGTGTGTGTGTAATATATGTGTAATAAAATGTGTACAGATTAAAATAAATAATTCCATTTCATAAAATAACATATACTGATGAAATTTAAAAAAAAAACATAAAGTAAAGGGGAGCAGAGAATGAGCAATTGACAAAAATCAAGAAATCCTGAATTAAACTTTGAAGTGATCTAGTGATTCCAAGAAGCAGGAAAGAAGAGGGGATGGCCTGAATAAAGGCTGGAGGTAGAAGTGTGACTGTTGAATTTAGGCAATTCTCCATGATCTAATTTGGGCTTGAAAATAGAGTGCATGGTGGGGAGTAATATTAAAACAGTCCACCCTTGGCCATACTGTCTTTACTGAAGATTGTCTTTCGCAGTCCCCCATGTCAGAGAAGAACCAGAAAACACATTTCACTTCATTTTCTACCATCTTGCCATATCATGTGCCCCACCTCGTGCTCCTAGCACTAGAATAGAACACTACAGAGATGATGAATGGGGCCACAGAGAAACAAATCTGAAGTATCATATCTAAGAACAGAAGTGGAAGCTCTTAGATGGAGTACCTCAAATCTGTTCCTCTGTGGCCCCATTCATCATCTCTGTAGTGCTCTATTCTAATGTGTCTTTCCCCATGGGCTTTTCTGAATTGCCCATTCCATTAGAATATAAATTCTTGGAAGGCAGTGTCTGTCTTTGATTGTATATTTGAATTCTAGACTTTCACACAGCGCTTGGCACATGGTAAGCACCTAATAGATACTTACTCATTTATTCATTAAAGTAATCTGTACAAATAGGTTGGAATCAGATTTGTAAAGGAATTTAAATACCAAATCAGAGTTTGTATTTTACTCTAGGATCAATGGGGGAATCACTGGAGCTTCTTCAATAAGGAAGGGACACAGTCAGATATATGCTTTTGGAACATCTCCGTGAAGATAAGATTGGAGAGGGTCAGAAAGATCAGTTATGAGAGCACAGCAACAATATAAGTGAGTGATGATAAAGGTGTGAATGAGGCTGGGGACCGAATGAGCACAAAGAAGGGGCTAGATAGGAGAAGTGTTGTGGAAGTAATATCAGTAAGACTTGGCAAACATTAGGATAGATGGGGAAAAAGTCGATTGAGGAGTTGAGAAAGACTCTAAGACTGGAAGAATGGTAATACCCTCAACTGAAAAAAGGGAAGGTCAGAGGGATGGGTTTGGGAGAAAAGACTTGCATTGTTTTGGACATGTTGAGTCTGAGAAGCCTATGGAATATTTAGTTGTAAATATCCGATAGACAGTTGATAATATTCAATAAATATTTATTAAATTCCTACTCTAGGGACTTGTGCTAAGAGAGAGAGATGTTAAAGAAAACATACATGTCATTGCTATCAAGCAGCTCATGGTCCAGTAGCAGAATCAGGGATGTACATGGATAACTATTAGCATATGATAAAACTGAGAGACATGCAAATGAAGGATTGTGGGAGATAAACAAAGGAAAAGATTATTGTAGCCAAGGTAGATCATGGAAGACCTTCCAAAAGAGATAGCATTTGATCTGGGCTAAAAAAGATGGGAAACAATTAGGTGGCACAGTGACTAGAGAGTTCCAGACCTAGAGTCAGGAAGACTCATTTTCCTGAATTCAATTGGTCTCAGATACTTAATGATTATTGACCCTGGACAAGTCATTTAATTCTGTTTGCCTTAATTTCCTCATCTGTAACATGAACTGGGGAAGGAAATGACAAGTTATGCCGGTATCTTTGCCAAAACAACCCCAATTGGAGTCATAAAGAATCAGACGTGATTGAAAACAACTGAACAACAATAAAAAGATAAGTTGGGGAAGAAGGTATAGTAACAATGGTCATGACCACCATAGCCCTAAGCAAAAAGGCAAGTACAAAATGAGAACTTTAAAGTACATTTAAGTTGATACATTCCTAAAAAGCAAACACTAGAATTATTGAATGACTTCATTTTCCCCAAATGCCAAGATTGTGTTTCTTCCAACAATGGGATGGCCAAGTTAATGGTAATATTTATTCCCATTTTGTTTTCAAACATTTATTTTTGAAACTAAGTTTAACAATGTTGTTACTGTTGTCAGGAAGGCATGTCTTTACTGAGCTTGACTCAGTTTGCTACTAATTTTGGTAAAAATGAATTTAAATAAGTCCTCAAGAGTATTTCCAAAAGTCCATGGGCTACCAAATGCTGGGAAGCTAAGGATGGCTTCATGGGCTGATCAGAAACATAGAGCTGGAAGAGATTTTTGGTCTCAACAAGTTCATCTTCATCATTTTATAGGTGAGGAAATGAATGTCCCAAAGTGGCTAAATGCTTTACCCAAGGTCTCATAGCAACAGAGTCAGGATTAGAACTCAGGACTGAACCATCAAGTTCCTTAATTTTTTCAATCTCTCTATACCATGCTGCCTCCTTCTAATGGCTTCTATGAAGCTGAGCCAACGTAATGGAATTGCCATATTTTTAATCCTATGATGAATATTTCTGAGCTTTGATTCCTCCTCTTTGATAGAAAGAGCTGGAAAATGGAAAGTTGAGTCAAAATATCTGAATTTGAATATCAGATCTTCTCCTGATTATGTGTATAACTTTGAAATTATAAAGACCACATATTTGGAACTGGAAGGGACTTAGAGACCATCTATCTTAACCTCTTCATTTTGCATATAAGTAAACTGAGGTCCAAGGAGGCAATTAACTTGCATGAGATCACAAAGGCTTTTTTTTGAGCCTTTTTCTTCATCATTATCATCATCATAGCATTTGAATAGTACTTTAAATTTGCAAATTCTTTACAAATATTATCTCATTTTATTCTGAAAACAATCCCAGGAAATACTGATATTATCATCCTTACTTTATAGAAGAGGAAACTGAGGCATATTGGGGTTGAGTAACTTGCCTAGAGTCACACGGTGTCTAAGGCAGGCTGATAATCTTCCTGGTTCCAAGCCCAATGTTCTAGCCACTGTACCACCTGGCTGTCTCCTCTCCTATAAAATGATGGGATTGTATTAGGCAATATCCAGCTCTCCCTCCTATAACTTCAGCGTTTAATGGGATTTTAAAAATCACTTCTTACTTCATCCTTCCTCTTAAGTGCTTGTTTTATGGTTTCTTATCCTGCTTGTTTGGATCAAACATATAATAGTTCATGCTTTATACAATTACCAAAAATAGTTGGTTTCCTATAAAATTTGAACTAGGTTGACTATGAAAGTCTTACCCATGTGTGATGGCAGCTGCTTTTGTGAAAGTGAAGCTAGGTTCAGGAAAGTCATTCTGGCACTCTAGATCTACACTGTCTACACTGCTCCAAAGTCATTTGGACAGACTCTAGATCTGCTTGGAAATTTATCATTCGAACAATAAAGACAAACAAGAACTGAACTAAAATGAGCCTGGGAAACTAAACTTTGTCCCAGAATGCTGACACCAGGATGGGGTAAGTGTGCTTTCTCCCTGGAAGCCACTATCCCAGTGCTTCAGTTCAACAATCTCTGCCAGATCATTCTGTCCCCTTGATGCAACCGGTACTACAGAGGTTCGTTGCAGTGCTATCCCACACTAATATCTTTCTCCCACACTAATATTTATCATGCAGAGACATGAGATGGGCCTCCTCCAGTTGGACTATCCTCTGTACCACTATCACTGTCAGCACTCCCTCCACCCCATTCCCCCCAAATTATTTTAACCTTAATTGAAAACACTTCTAGATTTAGCTCTACTTGGGTCTATCACTTCTGTCACCAATAAATTAAAATTAAAATGACTCATTAAAGCAGCAAATATATTGATTAAGCACCCACTGTGTATCAAGACTATTCTAGGCATGCTGTGTGTGTGAGAAAGTGAGGTAGAGATAAAAGAGTACAAAAATGAAACACAAAACACAGTCCCTGCCCCAAGAGTATCTATAATCCAGTTGAGGAATCAAGACATCAGTTTGGGAGAAGCAGCACATTTTCTGTCCTTATCTCTGATTTGGGGGAATAAGACACCCGCAAAGAACAAATTCCCAACCTAGGATATTTATATATAAATATATATTTATATATAAATATCCTAGGTTGGGAATTCCTACATAATCCATTAAAGACAATAGAATCTGGTCAGCATTCACTATCTGAGAGCATAGATTTAGAATTGAAAGTAACTTTGGAGACAATTGTGTCCAATCTTCTCATTAACAGATGAGAAAAACTGGGACCCAGAGAAGTAATGTGGATTGTCTAAGGCAGTGGTTCTCAAAGTATGGTGAATCCTGGGGAATCTCTGAAACCCTTTTAGAGAGTTTACAAATTCAAAAATAGTTTTTATTTTTAATATGGTAAATGTCTATAAATATAATCCAGATAAACAAAAACGCTTTGGAGAGGTCTTCAATAATTTTTAATAGGATAAAGATACTGAAAACAAAAGTTTGAGAACCATTGGTAAGGTCATACAGGTAGTGAGTGAGAGTAGTACTGAGGTAGAAGCAAGTAAGTGACACTGTCTGTATTCAAGAAGATCTGAGTTCAAATTCAGTCTCAGACACTCACTAGGTAGATGATCCCAATTAAATCATTTAACCTCTTTCTGCCTCCGTTTTCTCAGCTGTTAAATGAGGATAATAATAGCACCTAAACTCCAGAGTTGTTGTGAGCATAAAATGAGATAATATTTGTAAAGTACATAGCATTTTCCTGATACATAGTAGGTGTTGTTAGCAATGAGGAGGAAGAGGAAGAGGAGGAGAGGGGGAAGAGGAAAAGGAAAAGGAACAGAGGGGGAAAGGAGAGGGGGAGAAGGAGAAAATGGGGGAAAGGAGGTAAGGGGAAGAGAAAGAAAATATGGAGAAGAGGAGGAGAGAGAAAAGAGGGAAAAGAAGATAAAGAAGGGGAAAAGAAGAAAGAAGAGGAAGGGCAGGAGAGAGGGAGAAGCAAGAAGAAAGAGGAGGAAAAGGGGAGAAGAGGAGGAGGAAGACAAACAACAATAGGATTTTACAATCCATTTATGTCAGATGTGGAGCATGAACTCCAGTCATATCCTCTCCTGTCTTGTTCTCTATCCTCTGTCCCCCTTTTTCTTGGATAGAATTATAATACATCTCTCTATCTCTATCTATATCTATCTATATCTATATCTATATCTATATCTATATCTATATCTATATCTATATGTCTTTATCAAATTCCTTTATCTGCCTTCCTGTTTTTTGGAGAATATAATACATAGATTTGTCTTTATCAAATTCCTTTATCACATAGGGTCTTTCTACTGCCATGGCTGATGTCACAAAACTCATTTCAAATTCTTTGATCTAGTTCTTCCATTTGGTTCTAGTCAAATCAATCTGGGATAGTGGTAGTAGCAAAAAACAAAAAAAACAAAAAACAAAAAACCCAGGCCCAAACTTAGAAACTGCTTTCCAAGAGCCGTCCCCCCCAAGCTCGCCCCGGGCCAGGAACAGGATGGCATTTGATGAGAATACAGTTCCAGCATAATAGGCCCAGTCAATGATCTCTGGCACATGGATCCCGAGATACAAACTGAAGATAGTTACAGATGTTGAAACAGGAGGATGTGGGCTCCAGAGATTGGTCTGGGGGACTGAGCAGTATGCTCTGCCAGGCTCACTACGTGACCCAGCTCACTTCTCCCCTCGTTATAGAGGAGATGTGGGGAGGTTCATATTTGGAAGAAATCTTCGTATGAAAAGCTCTGTGTGAGGGCACATCACTGCTATTCATTAAGAAGACAGACAGGGTTCATTTCATTACAGGCATTCCAGAGGAGCAGCCCATGCAATCCCCATCTCACATAGAAAAGGCCCAGTGAGAAAGCCAAGTCTGGAACGATTCAAGCCCAGTTCCATTTAGCCTAATGTCATTTGAATCAACAGATGAGATGCACATAACAGAGAATTCAGCTACCAGAGGAATCAAGAATGGAAAGAGCCAAAACATCCTACCCAGCTCCCATAGCCTTTAAAATCAGTGCCTTAAATTTTGTGTTGCCAAATGGCCCACTCTGTCTTGGTGCAATTTCCATCAGGTATTGCTTTATTAGGAATCAGTGGAGGAAGGATCCCTACCTGTTCTGATATTTCTGTCCTGAAAATTCTAGAAGAAAAAAGCTAGGATAATTAAAAAGTTTGGGGCATGATGGGATGGGATTTGGGGAGAGGATGGTGGGATGGTGGAATTCAATTCAATTCAATACAGACAGTGGTTATTATGAGGTGCCAAAAGCTGTGCTGGGTGCTAGAGATATAAAAACAAAAACTAATCAGTGTCTGCTTTCAAAGAAGTTATATTCTACTAGAGAGGGAGGGAAATGGAAGGAGAGAACAACATGTACACAGGTAAGGAAATATAAAATGGATAGAAATTCATAAAATAAGTGAATATTAAAAACTGAAGAAAGAAAGAAAAAAAAAAGATTTCTTGTAAGAGTTGCCACTTGAAGAGAACCTTGAAAGGAGCTCAAGTTTCCAAGAGGAGGAGGGGCATCATTCCAGACATTCAGAACAGTTTATGCAAAGGCATGGAGATGGGAAATTGAAGAAATGATGTATTATATCAGTGAGCAGCAGCAATAATTGGATCTGAGGAGATGGGTCGTGATTACAGATTGAGTCAAAGTTAATAATCACCAAATGTCTAAAAAACTCAGAATCAGAATCTAAAAATGCTTGCACCCAGGGGAAACAGTTTAAAGCTAGTCTTCCTTGAAAAATGGGGGATGGGAGAGATACTATCCTTTAAATTTAATGATGGAGACTATAGGGCTCTGGCTTGATGCCATTTCTGCAGTTAGCTTTATAGGTTCTGGAGAGCTAGATATTGTTGGAGTGCAGCCCAATTGGGCTTGTCCTTTGGTTGCTTCCTAATTTAACTGATTATTCTTGCCAACTACTGTAACTACTAATTTCTAGTGTTTCTATGGCACCAAATAACTGAAAATACTGTTTTCCCCCTCTAAAGTTGGTGCCTTCTAAATCCAGCAGCCTGTAGCAAAGCCCTGATCATTCCACCATAGTTACGGCTTTGCTTAAAATGGAAAATATTCAAAGAAAAGCCTTGACTTAAAAGTAACAACCAAAAAAGCTATTCTTACTTATTGCTGCTGCTTATAGACTTCAAATTTTCTTTGGGTTACAGAAATCCAACATAGTGCTTATAGACAAAAATAAAGAAATTAATTTGAGTGATTGTTACATGCTTTTTTTTTTCTGCTGGCTGACCCCCAGAGCCATTAAATGCCCATTAGATGTGGTCGACTACAGCTCATTTGGTATAAGTCCTTGCTATCTCCCCCTAGAATATAAGCTTCTTGAGGGGAAGCAATTTTTAACCTTTGTCTTTTTATACTCGGCATGATGCTTTGCACATTGTAGATACTTAATACTTGCTTGTGAATCAATAAATTGATTGATGTCTCCATTGATCCACATTGATGGTAACTTGCTTTCCTCTGGCTAAAATCACTGATGAGCATTCTTCATGAGAAGGACTTGAGAAGACCAAAGTGAAGGAACAAAATCTGCTTGTCTCTCTCTGAAGGTCATTACCTGCATGTGTACTGAAAAAAGCCTGTGCTTGTCTTTCTTGGAAGGACATTACCAGCAGGTATACTGAGCCCGCCGGTGGTCTATGGAACACTTTCAGGAATTGACCCAGCATTGTGTCATGAATTATCCTAACAAGGGACAGAACAATACAAGACTCAAGCCAAAATGGAACATTCAGCAGTGATAATTGCTGGTAATCATAACCATCAAGGAAATAGGATTAGAGCTGGATATGTTATGTAATCACTTAATAACTGTTTGTGTTCTCCAAGCCTCCATCCTAGGCTTTCTTCTCTCCCTACATGTTTTTTGGTTAATTTCTTCAGCTGCCAATGGGTTTAGTTATCATTTCTATGAAGATGATTCCTACATCTACAAAGTCAATTATTGTTTCTCTCACAAAGCCCAGTCTTACATCACCAACTGTCTATTAGGTTTTCTGAGTTGGATGCCCTATCAGTATCACAAAATCAACTTGCTCAAAATAGAATCCACTCTTTTCCCCCTCAAATTTCTTTCAAACTTCATTACTTCTTTTAAGGATACTGCCATCTTCTCTGTGAGACAAGCTCACAACCCAAATGTTGTCCTCAACTGTACTCGCATGTCACCTTGCCAAACCATTTTCTTTTTGGGAGGGGAAATAGCTGGGGTCACACAGCTAGTGTCAAGTATCTGAGGCTATATTTGAACTCAGGTCATCTTGACTTTAGGATCAGTGTTCTTTCCACTGTGCCTCCTACCTGCCCCTACATATATGTATGTATATATATATATACATATATATATACATACATATACATATGTATGTATATATATATATATATATATATATATGTTCTATTTTTGCATCCCTTATGTACATCCCCTTCTGTCTCTTTACACAGTGGCCACTTTAGTTCAGACCCTATTTACCTCTTATCTGGATAGTTGCAATAGCATCCTAATTATTCTCCCTTCTTCAAATCTCCCCACCCATCAACCATACATCCTCCATACTGCTGTCAAAATGGCATTTCCAAAGCACAGGTCACTCTCCTGCTTAATAAACTCCAGTGACTCCCTTATGATTCTGGGAATTGGCCTCTAGGATCAAATGCAAGCTCTTCTGTTTGGCATTTTAAGTCCGGTTCAGTCTGCCTCCAAACTACCTTTCCAATCTCATGTGATAATCTGTTTCCTATGCTCTGCAGCCCATCAGAAGAAGCCCAAATGGCTGACCTGCTGTTCTTTTCACATAATGTCGTACTTCTCATCACCATCTGCACAACCAGTTTCCCTTCAGATAATGCTCTCCACCTTCACTTCTGCCTCTCAAAATCCCTAGTTCCTTCAAAATTCAGTTCCAGTGCTATCTCCAACATAAGGCTTTCCTGATGCTTCCAAAGGCCAGTGCTTCCCTAAGAAAATACAGTATTTATTTGTATTTGTATAGTATTTACACATATACATGTTGTCTCCCTGCATAGGATGTGAGCTCTTTGAAGGCAGGGGCTGATTCGTTCTTGTCTCGGAATGCCCAGCACCTAGCACAATGCCAGGCACACGGAAGATGCTTATCGAGCAAATGCTTCTCTTTCTCCTCAAAACAAGAAGTAAGTGCTTATCTGCATTCCTGCTGTGTTCCTCTTGTGGAATGTAAGGCCCGTAAGGACAGAGTTTGTTTTGTATATTGTCTTTGCATTCCCAGCACCAGAGCAGGGCCTTGCATGGATTTTTATTGTTATTTGGGGTTTGAAGGGGGAGGGAATAAAAGGAAAGGGTCTAAGACATCTATTTTAACTTGTGAGAAATTCTTCTTATGGAAACTCCATCCATCCATAGAGAGCCAGAATCTCTCTGTGCCTTAAAAATCTTAGAGGGTTGTCTGGGGTGCTGACAGACAGCTGGGGGTACACTTGCTGATGGTCATCCAGTATTTCTGATCTAGAACTCCTTGCCCATCCTCTATGCTACAGACTCTTTTTAAATTTATTAGGCAGTTAATAAATGCACTGGGGTTGTATAGGATATCTCTTAGGAAAGACCCTTAAAGATCAAGTGACAGTCTGGCTCAATATACAGATGAGGCATCTGACCCACAGAATGCTTGCTACATGTGTGGAAGCACAGATGGCAGCTCAATCTATAAACATACACAGAGATGCAAATAGAGAGTAACAGAGACAGAGAGACAGAGAGATGACAGACACACAGAGAGAGAGACAGAGACAGAGAGAGAAAGAGATAGACAGAGACAGAGAAAAAGAGAGAGAGACAAAGACACAGAGACAGAGAGAGACAGAGACACAGTGAAGGAGGGAGAGAGGAAGAGAGGGAAGGAAAGAGAGAGAGAAAGAGAGAGAGAGAGTGAAAAGGAGGGAGAGACAGAGAGAGATTTCCGTGGTTGTGCTCTGGTTCCTGAAGGTTATAGGTTATCCATATATCCCATGGGTCCTCAGGGTGGGAGTAAAAGGAGGCTAGATAGCTGACCCATTATCATAGCTCTTTAATTTTCACTTGAAATTTTACATAACATTTTTAGGTCAGGGGCAATGTTATTTGATACTGGACACCTGGTTGAGAATTACAGCAAACTCCACCAACTATATTTACATTTTGGCCGTCTACTGACACTCAATTGGGCCAAAAGGAGGTTGCCTCATGTGCTTGCTTTTGTTCATTCTGGCCTTGCAGGGACAAAGCCTCCTAAGCCTTCCATGATTCTTTTCTCTCCTTTTCTCCTTCTTTATTCTTCATCCCTTTCTTTGTTCTTCCCCATCTCTCTCTGTCTCTCTCTGTTTATCTCTCTGTCTTCGTCTTTGTCTCTGTCTCTGCATCTCTGTGTGTGTGTCTCTGACTCTGTCTATCTGTCTGTCTGTCTCTCCCTGTTTAACTCTGTCTTCCTGTCTCTCTGTCTCTATATATCTGTCTCTATCTCTGTATCTCTCCTCTCCTTCCCTCCTTTTTTCTCTCCCTCCTTCCTTCCCTCCCTCTCTCTTTCTTTCCTTCTTCCCCTCCCTCTCTCATCCTGTTTGTCTTCCTGTTTCTGTTCCTGCCTCTCATTTTCTTTCTTCTGTCTCTCAGTCTCCCATCATTTCTCTCTCTCATTTCAAGTCTGTTTCTGTCTCTCACTTTATCATCTCCTATCCCTGTTTTTATCTTTCCATCTTTCTCTCTCGCTCTTGTCCTTCTGGTTCCTGCAGGAAGTGTGCTCACATGTTTATTCCACTTAACTTTATTCCCTCCCACCTTTTGTAGCTGTTGATGAGCAGCTGGCAGTAAACCCCTGTATGGCAATAATGTGAATGAGTCTCAGTGTGAGGCCCTGGGCCACCTGGCTCTCACATTTACTCGGAGTTCTAGCAGAGCTGAAAGTTAGGGGCCTCAGGCCTACCAGGGGCAGAGGCCATGCGGCTGTCCTAGATGAGTGCCACTTAGTCCAGAGTTCAGAGACCAAACCTCCAGGCTATGAAATCATCACAGGGAGGGGGGCCCGGGCCCTCCAGAGATCACCCCATCCTTGCCTTTGACAGCCTTCACTCATCCAGATGGATTGGTCCCTTTTCCTAAAGCGACTCTAGCACCAATAACCAGAATCTCAGTGATTACTGACCCCTCCTATTAGCCGCCTTTAAAAATGTAACCTAAACATTGTACCCCTTGTTTAATCCATTTCATTTTTTTCTATTCTGGATATAGAGACACATCTAAATATGATAAAAAGCCTTGATCCCTTCCTCTTCCCCACCCCCAACCTCTAGTCCTTTCTTTAAGCAATACAAATTTCTCGTGCTTCTTCCTATAAACAGTTTGTCTTCTAGTATTTTATTTCTGAATCACAGCATTGCCCCAATGGTGCAATATTTCTATTGTCTGAAGATCATTCAAGCCACTTCTATGAAGCAACTAAGTGGAATCTAGGCCCAGAGTAAACAAGTTCAAATCCAGTCTCAGATACTTATTGGCTGTGTAACACATCATTTAACTTCTGCTTCAGTTTCCTCATCTATAAATGGGGGTAATAATAGTCCTTATACGTTCAGAGTTGTTGTGAGAATAAAATGAGATATTTGCAAAATCTTGGGTAAATCCTAGCTAATGTTATTAAGTTATTATCTACCAGGAAATGTTTCAAGTAATGCAGACATGAAGAAGGAAGTAAAACAAGACCAGCCTTCAGTATTTTTTTTTTGAGGATGCATTTAGGGTTAAGTGTCTTGTCCAAAGTCGCATAAGTAGTAAGTGTTAAGTATCTGAGGTCCAATTTGAACTCAGGTCCTCTTGACTTCAGAGCCAGTGCTTTATCCATTGTACCATCTAACTGCCCTTATTATTCTTAAAGTGTTAATGAAGGGCAACCAAGTGATAAAGTGGAGAGGGTATTGGGTTTGGGATCAGAAAGGTTCATCTTTGTAAATTCAAATCTGGTCTCTGCCTCAGTTTCCTCATCTGTAAAATAAGTTGGAAAAGGAAATGGTAAACTTCTTCAGTACCTCTGCCAAGAAAAGCCCAAATGGGGTCATGAAAAGTCAGATGATACTGAAAAACAATTGAAAAAAACAGGCTTTGATGACATTACATTCTACTGAGCGATTACAACATATAAATAAATGTATAAATACAAAATCCATTCAAAGTGGTTTCTTAGTGGGGAAGACCAGCAAGAAGGGCACTTAGAAAGAGAGAAGAAAATTCAGAGGAGAGGCTCCATGTAGAAAGTAGTTCTTGAACTAAGCCTTGAAGGAAGCTAGGAATTTCACAAGTCATTAATAAGAATCTTCAAGAACATCTATTTAGCTGTAGAGTCCAGTGTGTAAAGGAAAGGAATGTAAACTAGCATATGGACTGGTTGTGTGATCCTGAATAAATCACTTAACTTCAATGTCATCTGTAAAACGGGGATAATGATAAGATCTAATAATAGCCTGGGAAAGTCAGGGAGGTTCATCACCAGCTTGGCTCAAGGGTTTGGTTTTGTTGTTTTGTTTTGTTTTGTTTCTCCCACAATAATTCTTTTCTTTTTTTATTATAGCTTTTTATTTACAAGTTATCTGCATGGGTAATTTTACAGCATTGACAATTGCCAAACCTTTTGTTCCAAATTTTCCCCTCCTTTCCCCACCCCCTCCCCCAAATGACAGGTTGACCAATACAGGTTAAATATGTTAAAATATATGTTAAATACAATATATGTATACATATCCATACAGCACCACAATAATTCTTAAAGACAAGTCAGTGAAATTGTAAAGAGGTTTTGATCTATGTAGTGGGGAAAATTCATATCAAAGAAATTACAGATCCCTGAAGCTTTGAAATGGTGTTTGAATATTCTTAAAGGGCTCAAATTTCAAATTAGCTTCCAATATTTCAGCAACGGGCATCAAGCTCTTTAGCTTTAGCCCTGAGAGAGGGGCTTCCAGAGACCTGAGCAGATGCCAGGTTCCACAGTATGAATGGGAGAGAACCAGGGTGGTCATTTCTCTCCCTGGTGATCTGGAAAGCTTTGGAAAACAACCTCAGAATTAACAAGACCAACCAAGATTGGCCCACGTCCCCAAAGCATGCTGGGCATATCCCCAGGCCTTCCAGATTGCTCCTCCGCCATCTATCACCTCTGGAAATATAAAAAGTCACTCCCAGCAGCTGTCAGGCAAACACCTAATCCTAGGACTATAATCCCTCCTAGGCTCCCCATAGGAAAGCAAAAGCCTCCTGTCACCGTCCCTCGTTTCCTACGCACCTGTAAAAACTCTGAAATTTCAGCTCTGAAAGTAATCTGAGGTAGAAATACATAAATAACTGAGGACTGCCTTCTCACTTATACTATAACTTTGGTATTAAAAGGCTATGCAACAATTTGATTAAAACTGACTAATTATATGTTGCACATCTCCAGCCCCTTTCATCTGAAGACCTCAAAGCCCTTTGTCCACATTACCTCAGTAATCCTTGAAATGACTTCAATGAAAGAGATGGGAAGCATTATTATTTCCATTTCACAGATGGAAAAAACTGAGGAACAGAGGATTTATATGAGGCTATGACTTCACAGTTAATGAGAAATGCAGAGCTGGCCATTCTCAGGCAGAGGGTATTGACATAACGTATGTGTTGGAATGGTCCCAATGAAAAGGAAAAAAGAATGACTCCGGGCATGGACTCTGCATGCAACAAGCAAAGTAGACAAAAGGCTAGGAGACAAGACAGAAGAGTTGTCAATTCTACCAGGAGACCAACTACTATAGGAAACCAGCCCCCAAAACCAGCAACTCAAATATAACTTTGATTGTGGACCTTATGGAAGATTATGTCTCCATATAGAGTGAAATAACGAACTGAACCATCCAACGATTAAAAACTCCAATGGACCCGTGATGTCAAAGGTGTATATAGTCTATCCATCAAATGCTGATTACAATCCCTCCATGTACTCCTATGCTGTACATCCTTGTCATAGAAGCAGCTAAGTGGAATAGTAGATAGAATACTAGCCTTAGGGTCACAAAGACCAAATCCAGCCTCAGACTCATATTAGCTATAGGACCCTGGACAAGTTATTGAACTTTTTTTGCCTCAGTTTCCTCATCTGGAAAATGGGGGTGATGATAGTATCTACCTCCCAAAGTTATTGCAAGATGGTAATAAGGTAGTATTTATAAAGAACTTAATACATAGTAGGACCTTATATGTGTGTCTTTCCTTCCTTATCTATGTTATTTCATAAATACCATGGGAGTGGGGAGGGAATTTCTTTCAGATCTCTCATTTATAGCAACCCAAAAACAATTAAGTCCCCCCAAAATTCATATTCCCTATTTCTCCCCCACTCCCCCCCCAAAATACAGATAACTCAGATGAACTCTTCTAGATTCAAAGAACCCAATGATTACCTCAGCCTTCCACTTTGTTTTTCATACATAAACACAGCTTAATTTAGGCCATCAATGAGGGAGGAGTTGGTGAAGATCCAGGATTGTTTCTTTTATCTGTCTACACTGTTCCCATGCACTGGATTATTCAGCCTCTGCTCTGCAGGCTCAGTGGAGGGAGTCAGTGATTTAGCAGCTCCTGCTTAGGATCTCCGATTCCTAGTTCCCTGATCTTTCCCTTGATTCCAACTTCCTCTTCCCTTCCCCTGTTTTTCTAATTCCCATTCTACTTATGACCCAATTACCATATCCCCCTAGAGAGCCCAGAAGGCCATTATCAGAAGTACCTCAGGGAACTCGACCCGATAAGTTTAACATTTGGAAGTTTTCAGAATGGAGCAATTGCTTTTTTTTTTTTTTTTTCCATCTTAAAATGTCAAAAGCTTCCTGACACGCTTAGGCCCATGGAAATGGAACATATTTTCTCATTAGGTTAATTAATGGCCCTGCCTGGGTGGCATAATTGGGTATAAGTTTCCTCTTCGGATTCTGTCATACCTAAAAAGGATCTTAGTTCTGTTATGTTTTGTGGTGTCTTTAAATTTTTTATGACTTCTACTTTGTTTAGTCTGTGCGTAATCCTTCTTTTGAAACCTAATGTCCTAGAAAATTTACAGTTTTCTCTCAAAACTGGCACTTTCCACATTTTACGGTCATTCCCTCTTCTTCAGTTCTCACCCGAACCTCATGCTAAGTCCTTAAGGTAGACTTCGCAGCTCAGGGAATTTATGATGACATCGTCCAAGTCCACACCCCCGGCGTGATCTATCAAACCTGACAAGATGCTGTTCATTAATCTTTGAAATACAGCCAGGTGTGATGTAGTGAAGAGCGACTTCCAACTGAGAGGAACTGAAAAGTTGCCCCCCTCCTCCCCGACTCCAGGCTCAGCTGGAGAGAGGTTGCCCTTGACCTCATCGGGAAGAGCCACTACCTGGGTGGGACTTGGAAGGCCAGGAGTCATTGCAGAAACACTCACTCTGCCAACCATGGCATTTCCCGCCTCTGCTGGTGTTCCTCTGGCGAGGCAGTTGCTTTGAATGAGAGCTCCCCCCCCCCCCAGACTGGAATCCCAACCCCTATAGAAACCAACCATCTCCATGGTCCCTGAGATCTGGTCCAACAACCTAAGTTTATATTTCTAATGCTGAGTGGCTCCTGTGCAAAGTATGATAGGGAAAGTGTGGAATTTAGAATTGGAAGAGATATTTGACCCAATTCCTTCTTTTTTACAGATAAGAAAACTGAGACCCAAATGCCTTACCCCAAGAGACATAATACACATGAGTGGGATTCCAACCCAAGTCTTCTGACTCCAGATTCGGAAATTTTTCAGAGATCTAAGATCAAATCCTGTGTGACTTATTTGGTCTCTCTGAGCTTCAATTTCATTATCTCTAAAATATGGAAAGGTTCAAAAAAATTCTCTCAGACCCATGTGTCCAAAATTCTTTCTAGCAGGTTTTTTGTGTGTGTGTGTGTGTGTGATGGCAAAGAATTGGAAACCTAGGGAATACCCATCAATTGGGATGGCTGAACAAGCTGTGGGATGTGACCATGATAGAAAGCTTTTGTGTGTAAGAAATGATGAATGGGGTCATTTCTGAAAAGCCAGGGAAAACCTATGAAGAGATACTTTGAAATGGGCAGAAGCGGGACAATTTACAGAATAACAAAAATACTTTAAAGATAATCGACTGTGAAAAATATAGAAACTGTCCAATACAATGACCTACCACAGTTCCAAAGGATATGTGATGAAAACCTGTTTTCTGTCAGATTGAAGCATGTTTTTTCCCTTTCATTTTTTTCCTCTCCCCCCCCCCCCGAATGTGGCCAATGGTGAAATTGGGTTTGCTTGACTTCATATTTGTAATGGTATTTTTTTTTAATTTCTTGCCTTCTCAATCAAAGGAAGAGAGGTAGGGAAGGGAGAGAATTTGAAACTGAAAATAAAATACAGTTGATTTTTTGAAAAAATACAAAAAAGAAAAAAGATGATCTCTCTAAGATCTTTTCCAGTTCCAAGTCCAATGATCACAGGATCCCACAATGCTGTGTTGGAACTAAGGAAGAACACCCTCTTGGCCCCTGAGAGGAATGAGAGCCTTGAGCCTGAAGACCTCAAAGGACCCATTCCCTCCGCTGCCCCAGCCTTCCCATTCCCTGGCTCTCCCTCTGCCTCTCTCAAAGGAGCCCTCTCCAGTGACAATCCCCCACTGGAAGGTGTGTGGGAAAGTAGCCTGTGTGTTGAAGAAACATGATTCCCAACATTTCATTTCTTCATTAAAAATCTGCCTGGCTTAAACACTGGTGCTTTCAACCATTCCTAACCTCCTCGGTCTTCAACCGATCCACCCCACCCAGACTCCCAATCATCAGATCATTGTTTAAACATAACTAAATGGTTCTTTCCTGTCTGCAGATATGATTACCTCTTCTTTATTTTTTCCTATTTCCACAGCCTCTTAGAAACTCCCCTTGAATTAACAGGACACTTTTTTTTGTTCCTGTGCAAATTGGAGACATTCCTGGCTTGAAGCTACATTCAAGTTTTGGCATTTCTCTCCTTGCTAAGTAAGTGGTTCTTGTTTTCCTTAGACTTGTAACACAGTGGGGCCGTTATACAATACTTGCACTACACACAACTATTTCAACCTTTTCCTAGAGCCTTTTTCTGTTTTCAAAATAGAAATGTTGGCAAAAGGAGCAATATTTTCCCAGCAAGCTGAATGCTTGAGAAGATAATGATTTTGTGAACCAAGTGTGAACCTCTGAATGAGTTACTTTCTTGGGGAGTAGAAACCAGCCAGTTTGATTGTGAAATTGTGCTTTTGTGAAAGCGAGGAATTTAACTCAATCAAACATCGAAGCCATCCTTCTAAGAGCCAGAAAACCCAACATTCCACTATGAATGTGTCCAGAATATTCTTCTTACTGCCCCAGGAACCAAAGAAAAGAGGCATGTGGATGAAATGGGAAAGGACACGATTTGGAGTCAGAGAATCAAGATTTAAATCCTGTTTTTAACATTATATATATAACCTCAGCCAAAGCTCTTTGGGTCTCAGTTTCCATAATTGTAAAATTGGGGAGGGGGAGGCAAAGATTGGACATGAGGATCTCTTAGGAGCTTCCTAACTCTAAATTTATGATTCTACACAAGAGTGTCATTTTAAAAAGCAAAGACTGAATTTTGAGAGGAAGATGGCTATTTATGGTGAAGTTCTTCTATTCTCTCATCCAGCTGTCCTGTTTTCTCATGGGGCTTACGTGTGCTTGCCAGAAAGCAGATAAAATGCAAAATATGTGTGTATACATTCATACATGTGTGTATCCATGAATTTCTATGTATACAAACATGCATAGGTGCACAGTATGTGTATTTATGAACAAGGAGGACTCACTGAAGAACAGAGTATAGGTTTCTAGAAAGGCTCTACAAATGGGAAGTAAAACCACATCACGGGCCCCATCTGCCAAAAGCAATAAACCCAGCCAGCCCAAGCACCCTCTTGACTTCGTCAGCAACCTGCCCTCCTCTCTTCTCCTCTTCCTTGCAAAGGAAAAGGAGGAAAAATGCCAGGCAAAGAATGCCAGGCAAATCAAACCATGGGAAAAATAACACCTCCCAACTTAGGACAAGAGTGTCCTTTCCAATCCACATTGCAGATCTCCCATCCAGTATGCTTGGCAAAATATCCTACCCTTGGAACGAGATTCATCAGAGTGCAGGTTGGACAGGAGATTGTGGCTGGAGATGATTTAACTTTTATTTCACATTCATAGAGACAGAGAAGGTTCCCTGTGCTTCAGCCTGAGCTTCAGTCCAACTTCAAAGATCCTGAGACATTCTAATCCAAAGGATTTATCTATGGATCGCCAGGAAATGGTATTTAGTTTTCATTCCACATGCAAAGAGAAAGAGAAGATTCCCTGTACTTCAGGCTGAACTTCAGTCCAACTTCAAAGATCCTGAGACATTCTAATCCAAAGGATTTATATATGGATCACCAAGAAACGGCATTTGCTAAGGCCATGAATTTGGGCTAGGGGATACCTGATGAAAATTCAATTCAATCCAATAAGAACTTACTAAGCACCTACTTCATGCTAGGAATACAAAGTGAAACTATCCCTGCCTTTGAGATGCTTACATTCTACTAAAGAAGAATTATAAACTTCAGATTCATAAATCAAATGATTGCTTCTGGAGTACATACATAGGCTGGTCTGAAACTCAAAACTGGGAAACCAATACTTGCCTCTCTCTTTATTGCAGCTTTAAACTACCTGTTTCTCATTTCTCACCTTTAAGGATGATCATCTAAGGGTAGGTAGGTGGAACAGTGAGAATTTCATTTTTCTCAAATCTATTAAACACAGATAATTAACTAATGGGGGGGAAAAAAAGAATTCACAGCAAGTAAAAACTGGCAGAGAAAGTATCTAGTCCAACCCTATTCATCTTATAGTTGAGAGGGAAAAAAGGTAAAACATAAAGGGATTTCAATCTAAAATTACGTGAGTATTGAATTTTAAATCTGGGTGGCCACTGTATCCAACCCCTTGATTTTGAAGAAGAGAAAAATAAGATCCTAATCAGTTCTGAAACTTACCAATGGTGACACAATTACTAAGTGTCTAAAACACGTCTCCAAAGCCAATGCTGAGAATGCAACCAGAATGCAACAGTCCAAAGTCCTTCTCACTGGAGAACATAGCTTTGGACAGGAGTCAAGAGACCTGAGCTCTGGATCCAACTAAGGCACTGAGCACTTGGGGGAACCAACCTTCTGGGCTGTCTGGCCTACTTTTCAGAATAATATTTAATGTTCTTAAATTCATAAAACAAAATACAGAAGATTGCAAAGGATGCTAGTTCTGTTGTAATAGAATTACCAAAATATTTTTAAAAGAAGTTCAGAGACTCCTAGTTAAGAATCACTAGAACAAGGATAGTATGACCTTACATAGATACATATGAATGTGTATGTGTATGCTTATAAATCATACACATAATGTATGATTATAGTATGATTATAGATATCTCTATATATGGATGGATGTATATTATATGTCTATATAAATACATTATAATATATGTATATATTATATGCATACATACATTATAATGTATATATTATCTGGTACATACATTATGTTTCTATAAATACATTATAATGTATGTATATATTATATGTATATTATCTGTATATATACACATATGTATGTGTATATATATGTGTATATGTGTGTTTCAGTGTTTAATTATAGTCTTCTTGGGGGGGAAGGGGTAAAAGAATAAAGTAAGAAGTGCACAACAAAAAACAAAAGAAAACCTATGGGGAAGTAGAGAAAAGATGGATAGCTGATCCAAAGAAAGACAAGAGTTCCCGCCCTCAAAGAGCTCCCATTCTATTGGAGACAACATGCAAACAACTATGTGCAAACAGCACATAGACAGTATACACTGCAGAAAAACAGCAGAAGGAGGGAACCGCCATCACTGTGGCTCAGGAAAGGCATTTTATAGAAGGTGGGATTTGGTGGAAGCCTGGGAAGAGCAGTCAGAAGATGAAGATTGGGAGAGAGAAAACTGACAGTCTCTAAATCAGTGGTTCTCAAAGTCTGGTCCAGAACTTCCTGGGAATCTCTGAAATCCTTTCAAAGAGTCTACAAATTCATAATCAGTTTTTATTTTTAATGTGATCAATATCTATAACTATAAACCACATAAACAAAAACTCTTTGGACAGATCCTCAATCATTTTTAATAGGATAAAGATATTGAGAACAAAAGTTTGAGGACCACTGCTAAAGTCAGGGTAGCAATTCCTAGTTTGAAATAAATATGACAAATTCTCAATGGCCATTCTCTTTGTCAATAGGTAGGTGTATTTAGGAAAAGAGGTTACAGACAAGATAAGAGGCAAAAATAGATACCAGGAATGGTAAATATGAAATAGATTTGGGAAAGCACATAGCAAGAAAAAGACACGTTCCCCAATATATTAACCAGGAGAAAGGAGATATTCTATGAGGTGGGAATATGCCATTGACAGGCAGTCCAAGTCCATAGAGGAGTTTAACCGACTAACCACGGTTAGTTATATAGTAATGAGAAAGATGACATTACAAGGAAGCACTATGAGGGAGACATAAAGATCCAGACAGATAGATATCAGAAAGGTCTGAGTTCAAATCCAACCTCAGACATTTATTAGCTGTGTGACTCTGGGTAAGTCATTTAACCCTATTTGTTCCCATTTCCTCATCTGTAAAATGTTCTAGAGAGGGAAATTGCAGGCCATCCTGTTCTCTTTGCCAAGAAAATCCCAAACAAGATCATGAAGAGTCAGACATGATTGAAATGACTCCACCACAACAAAAAAGTATAAGGTTGGAAAGTATGGTCCAATCCAGATGTCCTATTCCAAGGGACTAGAATAGCTCAGGTTTCAACCCCACTGCCACCTTTTCCCCTGTTCTTTGTTCACTCACTCCTCATCCATCACTCACCCTGACAGTGTCATCTTCTACTCTTTGCAATCTTTATGAAAGATATTTATGAACAAGTGTGCCTGCTATAGTGTCTTTAAGACAGTCATGGAGACTGGACAAAATAGCCAGTCACAGACAGACTTGGGGAGACTTCCATATCTGGACTTTGCCAACTTCTGACTCTATGATGTGATCCTTGGTTTTTAAAAGACTGGCTTTTGGGGGTTATGGGAAAACTGGGACATGAATACATTGGAGTTGTGAATTGATCCAACCATTCTGGAGAGCTATTTGGAACTATGCCCAAGGGCTATCAAACCGTGCATATGCTTTGATCCAGCAGTGTCTCCACTGAGGCTATATCCCAAAGAGATCTTAAAGGAGGAGAAAGGACCCATATGTACAAAAATATTCATAGCAGGTCTTTTGTGTTGGCAAGGACCTGGAAACTGAGTGGCTGATCTTCAATTGGGGAATAACTAAATAAGTTATGGTATATGAATGCAATGGAATATTATTGAGTAGACTGATTTCAGAAAAGCCTGGAAAGACTTAAATGAACTGAGTGAAGTGAGCAGAATCAAGAGAACATTGTACACAGTAACCACAAGATTATGTGATGATCAACTATGACAGACTTAGCTCTTTTCAACAATAAGTTAATTCAAGGCAATTCCAATATCCAGGGAGAGGACTATAGGGACTGACTGTGGATCACAGCACAGTATTTTCACTCTGTTGTTTGTTTGCTTATTTTCTTTTTTCTCATTTTTTCCCTTTTCAATCTGATTTTTCTTTTGCTCAGTATGACAAATATGGAAATATGTTTAAAGAACTGCACATGTTTAACCTATATCAGATTGCTTGCTGTCTTGGGGAGGGAACAGAGAGGAGGACAGGGAGAAAAATTTGGAATACAAGGTTTTGCAAATGTAAATGTTGAAAAGTATCTTTGCATGTATTTGGAAAAATAAATACCATTTAAAAAAAAAGAATGGCCTCTCTTCATCCTAAAAACATATCCTTCAAATCCTTGACATCCTATTCAATACCAAAAGTCAGGTTAGCCAAAAGGTACATATTTCTTGGTATTTAGTATCAGATTCCAAAGTAGAGGAGCTGGGGAGGAGGATAGAGGAGTAATAAACACTGAATTCTTCAATTCCAATTTAAAGTGAGCCTTCTCTCACCAGAGGTCACCCTTTGGGTGGGATTCTTTTTCTTGGATCCATTTATGAATATTAATTAACAGTACCAAAGGGTGGAAGTGGTGAGCGAGAATAAGGACCACCCTTCAACCTAATTCCAAAGCCTCATTTCGTGTAACATAATCTCAAGTTATCTGTGATGGAGCCCTTAGGACCTGTCACTGCTGCCTATACCACACACACACACACACACACACACACACACACACACACACACAGAGTTATGGCAATCTATTAATATTCCATTATTATAAGCTATTATTAGATCTATTTAATATTACTAATTTAGTAATATCAGTCTTGTTGTTGACTCATTTCAGTCATGTCAGACTCTTTATGACTCCACTGGGGATCTTCTTAGCAAAGAGAATGGAATGGCTTGCCATTTCCTTCTCCAGTTCATTTTATAGATGAAGAAACTGAGGTAGTTAAATGATTTGTCCAGGATCACACAACTAGTAAATGTTGAGATGAGATCTGAACTCAAGTTTTCTTGACTCCAGACCAGGCACTCTATTCACCGCCCAACCTAACTGCCCCAATTTTAATCCAGTAATAGCTAATTTGTACAATGCTTTAAGTTTTACAAGGTGCTGTACCCACATTATCCTTAGAATAACCCTCTAAGACAAGTGCTGATCTTACTTCCATTTTATAAGGAAGAAACTGAAGAATAGAGAGATAAAGTTATAGTCCCAGGTTCATTCAATTTTTAATTAAATACCAAAGGTGGGATTTAACCCATGTCTCTTTTAACTGGCACCCACTTCACCATCTGCCTATCATTTTATGCTGGGTTATTGCTTTACCATTTGTACTGAATAAAGTTACTCCAAAAGCATCTTAACTAATTTCCAGTTTAACTACACTTATCAGATATGCCCCTTTTGTGCTGAAACAGAAACCCAAATGTCCATTTTTCAGGAATGGAATATCAGCATGGCTGGATTCAAACTGAATAGATTAAATTCCAGTTCTGCATCCTGTCTGAAAGGGAAAGGAACCAGGAGAGGGACTGGGACACTGCTTTCAGAGGTATAGGGAAATTCCTGATGAGTTGATTACTTCTACCAATGCAAATAGGTAGTTCTATAATTCATAGTCTTAGAAAGTTGCCTGATGCACAGAAAGATTAAGTGATTTACTTGTATCACGCAACCAATATTTGTCAAAAGGTGAAATTTGAACTCAGATCTTTCTCCTTCTTTTGAGGTGAGTTCTTTATTCACAAACATACCCTGAGCAAATCATTGACCTCTCTGTGCTTCAATTCCTTATCTGTTAAATAAGGTTAGATCTAGTTCCTTCCAGTCTTAAATCTATAATCATAAAATCACGATATTTAAGAGATAGATGGACCTCAATGTCTCCTACATAAAAGGACTCCCCGCTGTAATGGACCTGAGAAACAGTCATGCTGTGTCCTTTAAGAAATTCTAATTACTAAGAAGTTGGTTCTTCACATCCAATCTAGTTGGCTTTTTGGGGAATTTCTCTGCCTAACTCCTAGCATCCAAGTAAATATACATGTTTCTTATGCAGAGAAGCAATGAAATTCCACTGACTTTTCCACCACACGGGTGGATGAGTTGAGCACTATTTGGTTCCACAAAGACATAGTCAATTCCAGCTATATGAAAGGCACACCACCATAAGTGCTAAATTCTGGGGATATGAAGAGATCAAGTGAAACAGTACCTTCCCTCAAGGGGCCTCCATGCTTCTGAAGAGAAACAATATATACATAGATACATAAATACCAATTATACACACAGTACATACAATGTAATTTCAAGAAGTAAAAAAGACCAGGAAATGCCTTCTGTAGGAAGCAGTACCTCACTATACTTTGATGGAAAACAGAAATTCTAAAAGTAAAAATGAAAAGGGAGAACATTCAAATCATGGGAGACAGCCTATAAAATGAAATGAAGGCAGGAAGGGCACGTTACCCATGGGGAGCAGCTATTAGGCCAATTTGACTGGAACAGAGAGGCCACAAGGGAGAATAAGATGAAATGAGAGTGGAAAGGTAGATGAGAACCAGATTATGGACAGCTTTAAATGGCAGACTAAGGATTTTAAAAATTTTCCTTTGAATCTGAATTATAGAAGTAAGCAAACTATGATTTACCTTTCTTTTTCCTCATTTTGGTCAGTTATAAAGATTGTACCCATTATAAAGATTGTACTTGCTCTAAAGAAAAGTAAAAAGGATAGATTGGGCATAAAACAGAGGTAGCAAACAACACTTCCAAGTATGGTCCAAGCCAGATTAAAATGTAATTGGGAAATATATAGCAAAATAAATAAACTTATAATAAAACATAGATGATGTTAAGATGTGGTTTTCTTAGTCACTGTGTAGCCTTCAGGGATCTTTATATATGATTTTGAGCCCCATTTCTACAAGTTTAACACTATTGGAGTACAGGATATGGACAGGAACAGCAGTATGGTCTATTGAAACGACTATTAAGGCCTATCTGGGTCTGCATTTGAACTTAATAAGTGATTAATTATGTGACCTTGAATGAAAAATTTCACTCCAGTCTTTTTCTGCAAAATGAGAATAACATTCGCTTAAGAGAAGACCCCACTCTAAAATTCCATTCTACCTTAGGTCATCACTGAATCCCACAGTGACAGTGTCTTAAACACGTGTTCCGAGGCTGCATCTTTCTTTTAGTGATATTTGAAGATTTCATGCAGCTGGGAAAGATCCAATCTCTGGTAGGTTGAACCACTGGAGAACACTCCTTCTTTCTCTCTCCAAGAGGCAAGGAGGAACATGTGTTTCAGTTCAAAGACCTAGGATTAAAATCATTTCTGCTATTGGGACATGAGGCCAAAAGCTAAGACACATTCTTAATACCTTATTTACTTGGAAAAATAAACCACGTGGGGGAGAGGGGAGTAAGAGGTGATCAAATGGAACCACAGACATGTGCTTGCTAAACACCTTCTCTGAGTAGTCCAAGTGGAGGATTCTGGATGGTCCCTCTCCAGGTTCATGATTGCTTAAAAATCCTGCCACCTAGTGGACCCCTGAGTTCAGCCAGACCAGACTTTTAGTAGTTTTCCTTCCTCCAAGGGTTTGAGCCCCCAAAGGATGGCTCCTGTCTCTCCACTGAACAAGGCTACCTTATCTATCCTGACTAGGTTAGCTTTGAAAGTGATTTATTTTCACTGAATTGTTTCAAAAAAGTCCCTTTTGTCCCTCTCTACAATCCTGTGGTTTCAGAAGAGGAATGAATTGAGGCTAATTAGTATAATGGATGATATTAAAGTTGGAAACATCCTGGTCCACACCCCACCACTTCACAGGATGCTAGCATTAAAGCTGGAAGAAAGCTTAGATGTCAAAGTCCAACCCCTTCATTGTGCAGACTGGGAAACTGAGGTCCAAAGATTGCTCAGGGCTAGCAAGTATCTGAAGCAGGACTCATCAAAGCCAACTTCCTAACCAAATCCAGTGCTCTGGCCATCATGACACACTGCCTTGTTTGCCAAAAAAAAAGCTGTGTGACCTTCTGTCAAGCTTCCCAAGCCTGAATTTCTCCATCTGTTAAATAAAGATAATAAGACCTATAGTATATACTTCACAAAGTAGTTTAAAAGTTCAAAAGAGATAATGGTTGTGTCATTAGCCCTCAGAATATTAATGGGATCTATAAATGGCTTAACCTAAAGTTGAGGATCATCTGCTTTGTGAATTTTTTTTTCAATTCAATTCAGCATGCACTTACCTTGAGCCTCCCATATGCTGGACATTATAGATACAAGGACAAAGAGAAAATCTATCCCTTCTCCCAAGGAGTTATGAAGAATGGTGGTAGAGATACATTTAAAAAGCTAAATTTGAGGAGCAAAAGGATGCCAACAGTAAAGAGGAAACATGTCCCAAGAAGCATGTCCCAAGTTAAAGGCTAAACCAAACTGATGAGAATTTTTCTTGAGAAAAAAAATGCTTCACTAAGGTCTCTTTATGAAAGGATACTTTTAGTTTTCGTTGAGAGAACATTAGTTTGAATCTCAGTTTTTCTGGGTGAGTCACTTCATCTCTTCTTAGATCTCAGTTTTCTCATCTGTAAAATTACCACATTCATACTAAATGGTCTCTTCCAGTTCTTTCTGCAATCCTATTATATTCCTAAACAGAAAGGGTCTTTAGGGGCATTAGACTTGGGATGTCTCGTAGGGATACCCACATTTCTGAGAGAAGTTCCAGGCATATCACACAGTGGAATCATTGTTATCAGTGACGTTCACTGGGCACAAGGAAGGCTTTGAGGGAAGCGTAGATCTTGACCAAGATGCTAAAATGCAATCTGCATTTACCTGGTACCGCTGGATACCACTGTTTATTATTATCCTACAAAAGCAAAGCACCAGATGGTTCCTCAGTTATGTGAAAGATATGTCTACTTTTGTCTCTGTTCAAGTACAAAAGGTACATTTTACCCAGTGGTCACTACATAAAATACCAAATTCAGCCCTGTTTAGAGATAGCTATTTCTGGATAGCCAATTAGACTCTTCCCAGAGCCATAGAAATATAGAATTGAAAAAGATCTCAGTGGCCTTGTACCTGAGGGAAAAAATCCCCAGGACAGCATGCCCAGGTGGTCATCCAGCTTTTACTCGAAGACCTCCAGTGAGCAGGAACTCAGCCCACTCCACTCTTCCCATAGTCTGTAAAATAAGGGGGATTGAATAAATCCTTTCTCAGGGCCCTTCCAGCTCTAATTTTCATTGATTCTTAAGTTGCATTTTCAACTGTATTTCCTTATTTCCTGCCTCTTGGCTATTCTTGCCCATGAGGTTCAAGTCATGTGTATAAAACATTCTGAGCTTTTCCAGTGAAAGGAGTTATGAAAGTCAATACTGCCACTTATTAGTCCAGAAATGTCCTGTGCCTTCATCCAAGTCTTCTAATATTTATACAGATATTTAACAAACACCACTGTTTATAGGCACAGATCTGATTTCACAAAGAATTTGTTTCATAATTTTCAGACCCAAATGCTTTTCATAATTTAATTATTAGTGTTGCCACACAGGAAGAATTCCACCGACCCACTCCGCCTCCCCAAAACGACAACAAAACAAACAGAAAACAACTTTAAGAATGGTTCAGAAGAAAAGATCTAGAGTCTTTCTAAAAACTGTGAAAGTTTTTGTTGAGCTAAGAGTGGAAAATTCTTCTATCCTTTTCATTTGGTCAAATAATGACTCCTAATCATACGCACAGTTCCCTCTGTTTCATATTCTTATTTCTTAGAAAAGAGACAAATGAAAATTTAATAACCTGCACAGCAAAATGCCAACTTTCCGGTCCCCTAAGAGATTTTTTAAATACACCTGCAATTTTTAAAAACTAGCCGATGGGATCTTTAGGAAAACAGCCTAAATCTTTTCCTGCCCTGAGAAAATTTTGGTTGTACCACTGTTATCAATGAGAACATTATTAGTATATTCCCTTTGTCTCCCAAATGTATTTATTTTATTCCTATTCTCTATTTCTTTGTCCATGCATTTGCTGTTTCCCTCTCAGAAAGGGCTTATTGTCATTGCAATAAAACACACAGTGGGTACAAAATAAATACTCATTGTTCACATGACACATTAAAAGTTTGGATTTTCTCAGCTTTTTGAAGTTTCCTTTTTGAGTTCAATTTTTGAAACAACAAAAAAAATGAGAAATACTTGTAACATGTAAAGCAAGTGAATAAAAACATTCAGGGTAGTTCAAATACAGTGAATCCCCAGTTTCTATTAAAACTGCACTTAGATTTTGAGAGCCCCACCCCCCATGTAGTCAAAAAAAACCCTCCAGGTTTTCTCTCCTTGTAATGTAGAAATCCTCCTTTATTCCACTGTTGATAGTTAATTGAGATATCCATTAAACATACAACATTCTCATATTACTGCCCAATAAGAAAAAGTCAGTTTATTTAAAGTCTTTTGCTTCAATGAAGATGGGGCAAAGAGGCATCAGTCAGAAGAGCAAGAGTTAGTATCAAGAAATGAAAGAGGTCTAAGACCTATTTTTCATGATTAATTTTTTGTTTATTTTTGGCAAGGCAATCAGGGTTAAGTGACTTGCTCAGAGTAACAAGGTTAGTAAGTGTCAAGTGTCTGAGATTGACTCAAGTCCTCTTGCCTCTAAGGACGGTGTTCTATCTACTGTGCCCCTAGGTGCTCCTCATGAATACTTTAAAAAAATAAGTTTAATAATATTTTAGCAGCCCTTTCTGTAGTGGGAAGGAACCAAAAACAGAGTGGATGCCCATCAGCTGGCAAATGGCTGAACAAGTTATGGTATATAAATGTTATGGAATATTATTGAAGAGCAGAAAGACTTACATGAACTGACGCTGAGTGAAGTGAGCAGAACTAAGAGAACGGTGTATGCAGCAACAACAAAATTATGTGATGATCAACTGTGATATACTTGGTTCTTTTCAACAATGAGGTGATTCAATTCCAATAGACTTGGCATGGAGAGAGCCGCATGCATCCAGAGAGAGAATTATGTAGACTGAATGGGAATTGAAGCATAGTATTTTCACCTTTGTTATTTTTATTTTGTTGTTTATTTGTTTTTCTTTCTTATGGTTTTTCCCCTTGTGAGCTGATTTTTCTTGCACAACATGACAAATATGGAAATATATTTTTTAAAGAATTGCATATATTTAACCTATATAGAATTGTTTACTGTCTTGGGGAGAGGAAAAGGAAGGGAGGGAGGGAGAAAAATTTGAAACATAAGGTTTTACAAAAATAAATGTTGAAAACTATCTTTACATGTATTTAGAAAAAGAAATTATTATTTTAAAAAAAGAAATGCAAAAAGAATTGAGGAGTTCTTAGCTTAGTTTCTGCTAAAGATTAAGAATGCTCAAGACAGATGCTAAAATGAAATTAGTGCTTTTGGTTCTTTCCTTCCAAGAGGCAGAATACTTTTTCGGCAATGACCATCTTCCAGTATAGATTAGTATAATTTAGTTCTCACAAAATAGAAGTGATCATCATCAAACTCTATGGCCCAGCCCTTCTAATCGAGCCCAGGAAAGCAGGTCCAGCTCTATCCTTTGTGAAAGAACTGAGCAGCAGGTCTCAAATAGAAAACAGAAGAGAAGGTAATCACAAAGAATGACTTATATTCTTCCTTGGCCATGTAACCAGGCTCTTGGCAAATGGCCCCATCATTTCCCTAACAAATTATGTCATTTCTGATTACTCTTCCCTTAGAAAGATCCAGCCAACAAAGCTTGTAGTCTTTGTCTTTTCACCACTAGTAAGTTGTACATGACAAGGATCCCCATTATAGCTACAGATACCACCATGGGTTCATTCTTCGGCGATTCAAATGAGACAGAGAAAGGAAGCCAGTGGATAATTCTCAGACGCCATGTGTGAAGGGCTGTGTTGAAGAACTTATTCTGCATTCTTTTGAAACAGAAAGGGAAAGTTATGATTGGCTCCATATGATTGGAAAGTGTGATGAGAGCATGATTTATGACTAGTTGTGCTGATGCAGCCATTATTCAGGGCTATCATTATTCAGAGCTAAAGGGCTCTTTAGTGGCACATCACACAAGTGTGTCATGTGTCATCTGAGTAACTCGAAGATGTTGTGACCCGGGGCCTCCTGAAAAGATTCCATGGTGGAGTAGAGTGCAAAATGTGAAGACATGAAACAATGATTGAAGAGGCAATGAAATCAACTTGTTTTCCATTTAACAAATGATCTGCCACTTGCATAGACCATCCTCACTCATTTCAGCAGATTTTCTTCTTTTGTTACAGTACTGCCATCTTTGCTTAATCATCAGAATTTCTGGCTCTTTTGGGCCCTCATTCTCGCCTACATTTCGTGGTGGTGAAGGCATGGTGAAATGCACAATCCAGTTTTTTGGCCTGCATATCCCACATGCCTCCCGTTACATGTCACTCTGCTGCAAGATCTTTTTCAGGGTCCTCTTGATCTTTCCGGACTGGACACAATCTGGATCCCGTTTTCCTTTTCCCCTGTTACACTTGCAGCCATTTCCTCTTTTTCCATCAACTTCCAGATGTTGTTGCTTATTCATTTATTTTCAGCACATTGGATGCTTTTCTAAACTCCTGCACAATTCCCCTCAATGCCACCCCCTTTGTCTTCCGTACCAAGGCAAACTCTAGAAGAAAGCTGCTCTGAATTACACTCTTTTTAGTTGGCTCTTCTTTCCCTCTACCACATCCCCATTTGCCCCCTTAAGTCAGTCCGCCCATCATCCACCCCAGCTGAGTTTACTCTGTTCTTTCTTTTTTCACCCATGTTGGCCCAAAGAATGAGCCACTTCCAAGTTTCACTCCCAGCCCATAGCTATATCCTTTTGAGGTTTGGGCAAGAGCAGAGTCAAAGCCTATTGTGCAAACTTCCCAGAGAGGCAAGTAAATTCACCGGGCCCTTAAAGTCAAAACCACAGTTTGTTTTAGAGCTTTTTTTATAATCTCTTTGTGCAAATGTCAAGAAAGCAAGCCAGCACCATTTAAAAATTATTATTCAGCAGTATCAAAGATGTGAAATGCTGAAGAAAAACTACCATCTTACCTTCTACAGAAGCACCTCCTTTTTCAGGTTTCATTAGCACATGAAAATATTATTTCATATAACTGAATTTTCCAGATAACTAAAATTGTATCCTTTCAAAAGCCAAACCTTTATTCATTTATTTTTTCATTTGTTTCTTTTGCCATTTTGTGCAAATTTTTCTAAGATGATCCATGTGTTCTACTGATTTATCCAATGATATTCAATTCAACAATCTCCTATTAAATGCATATTATTTTTCAGATCTATCCTAGATGTTAGGGATATAAAAATATTCAACAATCATCTGTTAAATGCATATTGCTTTTCATACCTATCCTAGATATCTGTTAGAGATATAATAATGAAAATAAAAATCTCTGCCTTCAAAGGGTTTACTTTCTTCTTAGAGCAGGGGAAGAATTTCCTTCATTGTGTTTGAATCTGTTATTAGGATGAGTGTCCAGTTCCACCGAATAACAAAAAGGAATATCTCATACTTGAGCAGTTTGTCATGATCTGTTCATGTTCAGGTTTGTATTTTTGTTTTGTTCTGTTTTATGGTGATTAATAATAGCCACTACAAATCATTAAAGTCACTGGTCTTCAAGTTGTAATCCTTTATTCCCCTGGAAGGCAGCCAGTCTCTGTTGCCGGACCTCCCAATGTGCTAGTTTAACTCGGCCCCTCCCCAATCTATTCCTCCACACAGCTCTAAAAACAGGAGAAATGTTCAATTTCCAAGCATTTCATCTTCATTTGGTCTTGGATCTAAGCAAACATCCCAGCTAAACTAGGAAGAAGTTAAGAGATACAGGCAAGTACCATTAATGAAGAGAATAGAGCCTGAAATCAGATCAGTGTATTATTTTAAAACATCTACTCTTTGCCAGCTACTATACTAAGGACCAGAGATACAAAGACAAAAAAAGAAACATGGCCCTACCCTTATGATGCTTCTGTTCTATTTAATCTCTTCCTTATGGCCCAGGCTCATCTTTATAAACATCAATGACTGTCCTGGGCTATATAATATTGGGGCCTCTCCAGGAAATTGATTTTAACAACTATGATTTCTAGTTTTAAAAATTCTCTTTGTGTTTTTTTTCCTTCTTCTTTCCTTGATGTTACCTGTCATTTGTTTCTTAGAGAAGTAGTACTTTCCCTCAAGTCTGTGACACTCAATTGACTTTAGAATAAGAAAACAAATAACCAAAGTTAGTAGAATAGTCTAGACCAGGGCTTCTTAAATTTTTTCTACTTGTGACCCCTTTTCATCTGAGAAATTTTTATACCACCCTGGCTATATAGCTATATGAAATAGGTATACAAATCAAACATTTACTGATAATAAATCATAATTTCATGACCCTCACATTCAATTATATGACCCCCATATGGGATTGTAAACCCCCAATTTAAGAAAACAACTGCAAATTGACTCTGGGTGAAGGTTTCTTCTGTAAAGTGGAAGTAGTGTGATTCAACAGAGAAGGTCCAGGGGTGAGGCTGAAAGATGAAGCCAATTGAATTTTGATGCCAGCTTTTTTATATGAGCAAATCACCAGTCTCCCTCTTCCTCCCCGCCCCCATTTCCTCTTCCATAAAATGACAAGGTTAGAACATATTTTCTCTAAGATCCCTTCCCTTCTCACTCAAAAATCCTCTCTATGGGTCTATGGCATTGTACAGTTCATTTCATCTTTTATAGATCTTCCCCCTCTTTCCTTGGAGTTTTTAGATCCATTCTAGATTGGTGTAGTGGCTCATAAATAACATATAAAAGTAGCATGTTACCCTGCTATCTTTTAAGATCTACTAAGCTTAAAAACACTAATCTTCAATATTGAGGACCTGAAGAATGTTAAAGGTTTTTCAAAAAAGATTGAATGTTGAATAATAACTATGATATGACTAATAATGAGAGGAGAACTTCCAAAGACGACACTGAAAAATTCTACATTAAACATTGTCGGTGATATCAATACTAACAATGGATAAATTTATAGTACTGAATTTGCATCTAGAATTGTAGAATTGTGCCTGAATCTCTTTCAGTCATCTTTTAAAAGATGTAATCTTCAAATGACTCACACAAACATTTCTTGAAAAATACTTTTGGAAGTAAATATATCCTTATTTTCTTTTACGCCTTGTGGTTCTGTTGTTTTTCTGTGTCCAAATATTCATGAACACATTTCAGTTTTCTTAGCAAAGATACTGACGTGATTCGCCATTTCCTTCTCCAGCTCATTATACAGATAAGGAAATTGAAGCAAACATAGTTAAGTGACTTGCTTAGGGGCACACAGCTAGTAAGTATCTGAAGCCAGATTTGAATTCAGGAAGATGAATTTTCCTGACTCAAGGCCCAGCACTCTATCCACTGTACTACCTCACTGTCCTTTTAACACTTATTTCTATTTTATCTTGAAAACTCAAATCGATACGAATTTATTAAGCTTGTTTTTTTTTAATAAATATGTGTGCCAGGCACTGAGCAAAGTTCTGGGTGGCCCCATCCTCAGAAAGCTAACAGTTTATGAGGAAGACAACTACAAACTAGGCACAAACAAGATATTTAGACTTAAAGGATAAGTTGGAAGTAATCTTAGAGGAAAGATACTAGTATTAAGGGAGATCAGGAAAGACATCTTGTAAAAGGTGGGACTTGATAGTTGACACTTGAAGGAAACCAGAAAAGCCACGAAGCAGAAAAAGAGGGAGAACTTTCCAAGCATGGGATAAACAAGTGAAAATGTTCAGTCAGGAGATGGACTATAATGTACAAGGAACAACAAAACAGCCAATGTTAAAGGATCACAGAGGATGGTATGCATGGAGAAGACCAAAAAGATGGAAAGGAACCAGATTATGGAAGACTATAAAAGCCAAAGAGAGGATTTTATATTTGATCCAAGGACTATAGGGCATCAATGGAGCTTTTTGAATGAAGGGGGAGAGATACTGTCAGATCTACATTTTAGGAAGATCAATGTGATAAGTTGAGTTGGATTGAAGTGGGGAGAGACTTGTGGCAGGGATACTAGTCAGCAAACTATTGCAACAGTATATGCATAAAATAATGGTCTACACCAGGGTTATGGCAGTGTCAGAAAAGAAAAGGGATAGATGTGATAGATGTGATCCAAGTAAAATCAAAAGGACTTGATAATTGATCGGATCTGGAAAGAGAAATGAGAATGAGAATGAAGAGTAAAGAACAACAATTTAGGATGGAGGTCTAAGTGTTTGGAAGGAAGGTGGTAGCCTTGACAATAATAACAAACTGACAAAAAGAGGAGGGTTTTAGGTTAAAGGTAATGAATTCAATTTTGGACACTAAGTTTAAGATCTCTGTGAACATCAATTTAAAATGACCAATAAGCTGTTGGAAATTCAGGACTACAAATTTGGAGAAAGTTTAAAGGCTGGATAAATAAATTTGAGCATCTTCTACATAGATAATTCGATTCATGGGAACTTAAGAAATAATATAAAGGAAATGAAGGAAAAAAAACTCAAAACAGAACCTTGAAGGATACCCTAAATCACCAGTCACAAACTGGATAAAAATCCAGCAAAGGAGACAAAGAAGAAGCCAGCAAACAGGTTAAAGAAGAACCAGGAGAAAGCAGGATCACAAGAACCTAAAGAGAACAGAAAGGGGTCAAAGACCCCAGTGGTCAAGAAAGATGAGGATTGAGAAAAGGCCATTAGATTTGACAATTAAGAGATCACTGGTAAATTTGGAAAAAGCAGTTTCAGTTGAATGATGAGGTTGTTAGTAAGACTGCAATGGGTTCAAGAAAGAGGGAAAGGAAAGGAAGGATAGACACCAATTGCAAATGATAGTGTGAAGAAGTTCAGCCTTGAAAGGGAAGAGAGATATAATGGAGATGGGTGGGTGACAAAAGGAGTTTTTGGAGAGTGGGGGAGATAAGGGCATGCTATTTTTTGTGGGGAGAAAAATCAATAAAGAAATAATTTAAATGTTGCGTTATCTAACATATGCAGGAACAGATTCTATAGTTAATCCTTTAATTTAGAATATATTCAATTCTGCTGAATGGGATAAGAGCCAGAAGACAAAACAAACCAGAAAAAAAAAAAATGCAAAGGTTAGAGAGTTCCACTATCACCACCAATGGACTACTGTGTCTATGGTAGGTATAATGTTTTATTTTGAATCTCTTAATTCAATCCAAAAACCATTTGCTATGTGTCCATTATTCTCCAAACATTGTTCTGATGCCAGAAATAAAAAGACAACGAAAAGAAAACAGTTACCAGTTCCAAGGAGTTTATGTTCTATTGGAGGATGCCATACTTCTCCACATATGTAAATGCAATACAGTTTGTGGTGGCAGAGAGCACTGGCAATTAGGGAGAATCAGAAAATTCTTGCTCTTAGACCAATACCTGAAATGAGTCTTAAGGGAAGCTAGAAATTCTCAGAGGCGGAGTGTTAGGAGAGAGAATTCTAAGCATGGGCCACAGAGGCCAAAGGTCAACCACATAGACATAGCAAAGTCCAGGACTGGAATTCTTAATTTTTGTGTGTGTCACAGACCCCTTTTTGGCACTCTGGGGAAGCCCATAGGCTCCTCAAAAAAACTATTTTTCTGATCTTTTTTGTGATTCTGAATTGAACATGGTGTTTGGTGGATTTTTTTTTTCTATTTCTACTTTCCCATCTTGTTCTAACACTTCAGGACAATTTTCTTTAATTTTAGTAGTGCTAAGTCATGAGTTATACTCTGAAGTTCCTAAGGAATACACCACATAAGAGCATGAGCTAAAAAGAGAGATTTAATGAGATGCTTACAAGACTGAATCAGATCCGGAAATAAAAGAGCTTCAGTCTGAGGTCACAGATTACAGGTTACATTAATAATAATAAAAATTAAGTCTTAAAATTATTAATAATAATAAGTTTCAGGTATAAGAGGGCCCAAGAGTAATAGGAACATAAAGCCAAATTTAGAAGAGCTGGGTAAAAACTATATCTCATATTTTGACATTTTCAATAATCCCGGATCTAGAGACAGACAGAACTGAGACATCAAGGGATTTTGGTTTCTAGTCTCCTATTATTTCTCTGGCTTTGAAAAAAAAATCTTCCTCAAGAAGTTAAAGAATAAGAATGGGAAGAATTTGGGGTTAGAAAAGAAAGATGTAAGAAACCATGACCAAGTGAGAAAATTTAGTTCAAGGAATGTACAAAAGGAAGTGTGAGGAGGGAGGAAAGAAATCATGTCAAAATGAAAAGACAGAAGCAAACAAAAGAGAGGGAGAAGAAGGAAGCAGCAAGGCTGGAAGAAGATTAGAGGGAATCAAGAGGAAGACCCATTTTAAATCTAATTTTTGTGGTTTCCCTGATGAATATGTGGCGTTAATGGTTTCTGAATTAATAAGAGACTGATGTGCATAAGACTTCAAAAAAAAGCCAGATGAAAACAGAATCCCACTTAAGTGGTATTTTGAGGCCAGACACAATGGCTGAAGGAGAAACAAGATTTGTATAGTAATAATGCTGTCATTGCTTAACTTTACCCCAGTACTTCATCTTCAAAGGTTACAACATAATCATCCATGAGGAAAGTACCCTATGCTCTCAGAAGACTGGGAAGTCAAGTTTTGCTTCCATAAAGAAGGAAATCTAAGATCTAGGAAGTCAGTTATATTAACAGTTCAAATTAAAAATTGTGACTTCCCTCCAGCCACAAGAATATTCTTTACATAGATGTGTTTCCATCTATCCCATTGGGAAAACCCCAAGAAAAGGAGTTAAGTAGCATAATGATTGGAATCAAATTTTTGTCTGGGGACAAGTACTGTGGAAAGATTCTACTGTCTTTTCATCATCTTTTCCCCCCCAGCTAACAAGCATTTATTTTCCCTTCCTGCCATCACCACCCACCACCAGAAGTGGGAAAAATGCAAAATAAGATTTCATAACAAATATATACATTCAAGCAAACCAAATTCTCACACTGGTCAAGTTCAAAAATGTATGTTTTTAAATTATAGGAAACAGGAATAAGAGGAACACACTCCATTAAGTTTTAAGTCCCTTGAATGCAAGGACCATCTTATTCTTCATCTCTGTAACTCTGGCACCTCACAATATGGTACTTTACACGAAGTAGCTGCTGAATTAATGTTTGCTAAATTGACAACAAGCAGGGAGTCAAAAATTTAAATTTGGAGCAGAAGAGAGAGATATAACTAGATCAATTCCCAAAGTATATTATGTTGGAGAGTATATAAAGATTTTATATCTCTGTTGAACTCTAAGTTAATAGGACATAATCTGTAAGGATCATGCAATCTCCATTCCAATCAGACTAACTTACTAGCTGTTGCGCAAAAGTGATGTGTCATCTGTACTTTTGTTTAGAGTGTCTTCAATAGCTGAAATGAATTCAATCCTCATCAACCTATTTGAATTTCCAGCTTCCTTCCAAACACAGATCAGATGCCATCTCCTAGATGAGACCTTTCTTGACATACATTAATGAGTGTCATTTTTCCAATGCCTTGCACACATCATGTGCTTAGTAAATGTTTGTTATTGAATTAAAGATTAACCTTGTGATAGTATAATGGGTTAGAAAGAGAAAAAGAAAAAAAGAGGGGGAAAAATAAGAAAAACAAAAATATAAATAAAACTGTAGAAAATTTTTAAAAATGAATAAGAATAGAATCATGGAAATTAGTGAGCAGACTATTATAATAACTGAGGAGTATGGTAATGATGACTTTTTAGGATGGTAGCAATAGCAACAGAGAAGAGGCAAGTGTAATCCATAATGTGGGAGTGATGGTGATAAAAATTTATAAATGATTCAATTTAATGGTTAAGGGGAAAGTAAAAATAAAAAATAAAAAGTAAAAAAAAAAAGTAAAAAATAAAAATGGGTTTAAATATTGGGGGAAATTTTTTTTAATGGGCAGGAGAATGGACAAGTTAAAAATAATAGTGAGAGAAAAAAATTAGTTCAATTTGCATTTTGTATTTAAGATGTCCACAGGACATATAGTTCAAAACACCTAAGAGCCTGTTGAAGATGTGAAACAGGAAGTCAGGGAAGAGATTAGGGCTAGATAAATAGATAGGAAAATCATTTGCACAGAAAGGATACATGAATCCACAGGAGCTGATAAAATCCTCAAGAGAAATAGTATAGAAGGAGAAGACCCAGGATAGACTCTGGGTGGCCATCTTGGTTTATCAGGCACAGCCTGGAAGAAGGTCCAATCAGACAAGTAGGAGGAGAAACAGGAAAAAGCAGTGTCACAAAAACTTAGAAGAGAGGGTCAAGGATAAGAGATTGAGCAACACCATGAAAAAGCACAGGAAGATTAAGACAGCTAAGCACTGAGAAAAATTCATTTGATTTGGCAATTAAGAGATTATGGTAACTTTGGAGAAAGCAGTTTCAGTTGGACCTTGAAATTGAAAGCCAGAATGCAAAGTTTTGAGGAAGAGAAGAGGAGACGCCATTTGTAGACAGCTTTCTTAAGGATTTTAGTCCTAAAAATGTGCAACTTTGTACAACTTTGTCTCACTTTAACTAGGTGAATCAAGAAATGACCTCATGATATCTTTGGTTCTCTTCAGAAATGAAGGATGAACAATAATCATAAAAAGGGAGATGTAGATCTGTACTTAGCAAGAAGAAAAAGATCAAGTCAGAAGTTTTTGAAAAGGAGTCACAAAGCCATGTTAGGAGCAGAGAAGCAGCCAAGAGACAGAGAAAGACTGAAATTTGGAAGGAAAAGGTTTGGTATGGTGTGATCAATTCTTGAGGAAGCTTTATTGGCTTTGTGATCAACACTTGCTTCCCTAGATCCACTAAACATTCCTTTAGATCTTGAAATCAGTCCACTAGTATTCTCAAAATTGTGTTAACTCTAGCATTACCAGAAATATATATTTGGTTTGATTCAGATATTCTTCCTGTTCTTATTGTCTTCAATGCAATTTCTATATCATGCAATCTACTGTCACTGACAAATGGTTTGTTCCAGTATTCTTGGGAGAGCTTATCCTTTTTTGTTTGTTTGTTTGCTATCTTCCTCTACAGCATACATGTAGTTATCTAGCCTCCTATGGAAGACCACTATGTCCCAAAATAGGTCATTCTTCATTAGGGTAGCTTTAATTATTAGAAACTTTTTTCTTCATACAAAGTTTAAATTTTCATCCTTACAATTTATCCTCATTAGAATTTGTTCTGCTTTATGAGGTCAAACAGGAGTCCAAATCTTCCATTTGATAGAGTTTCAAATGCTTGAAGATAGTCAACTTATAAGTACTCTTATTTGGACTAAATACCCCAAATTCTTTCAACTGATCCTCATATGGCATAAACTTTGCATGCCTTTTCATCCTCTGGATGTTTTCCAAATTCTCCATATCCCTCTTAATATATGGTATCCAGAACTGAATACAACATTTCAGGTATGGTTTGAACAAGGCAGAATACATGAGTATCACCTTATTCTTAGAATCTGAGTTACAAGGTCCACATATGTTCATAGGGGTTATGAATAACTGAATGACTAAATAACAATAAAGATGCATCATTGTGGTTCTATTCCTTAGCCCATTGGCATAAAATAATTATTCTCTCACCTGGAGGTTCCTATTCTCGTAGACATATGCAGAAAAGCTATTGCTTTTTAGATCTAGATTCAAATGTGCAAATTCCCCAGGAATACTCACCACTTCATATAGCCAAGCAACAGGAAGAGAAATCCTTTAATTCATGTGGTCCTCTGAGGCTTCCAATTGTGAAATTCAAGTGTGGCACAAGACATCAATCATTCTTGGTGAAATAGGGGCAAGATTATTGAGTTGGATCACCAGTGTCAGAATGTGCCCAATGCTAGCTCTATGGACAGATGATCTTTAAAACCGGGAGGGGAGATATAGCTGATGAGAAAAAACTGTTCTAGCCACAGAGTTAGAACATTACTGTCCATTTGTACAATTCCTGTCCTAGTGGTCTTAATATTACCATTGCTTGCTACTGAAAGAGTATGACAATCTACTGTCCTAGACTTCCACTCACTATCCCTGTAACTCCCCAGACCAAAACTCCTTTCCTTTCCCTAATCACCACTCTCCTATGTCTGTAGGATGCCCTTATGAGAATATGAGCTTTTGGAGATGGGAGCTGCCTCATTTTTATATATGTACTTCTAACTCCTGACATAGTGATTGGCACATAGTAGGAATTTAATGGTTGTTTTCTTATTAATTCATTCATTCATTCAATAGAATTGGTAAGAACTGCCCTTCCTAACTCACTGAATTAATTTGGAGATGAATAAAAGAATATATATGAAAGTCTAAAAATTTATACAAAGTCTTTGGGAAGAAATGACAAAAATCATCCCAAGATACCTAGAAAAATTTGCAGGAAACTAAAGCAGGGATGGGGGTGATAAACTTGGATTTTATCCACATCATAAAGGAAAGAGACAGCCCAGAAGAAAATGGTGAGGTAGGTAGGATCTTTAGGCTGCATTAGTCATTGAACTTCCCTATCCCTATTTTAGAGGTACAGATCACCAAAAGATGATGTCACAGAAATGATGTAAGGAGCATATTTGTAAAGCACTCACACAATTCATGGGGCAGAGGCATTATGTCAGTCTTTCAGGAATTCTATTTGGCCATAGAATTTGCATTGGTTCCCCCTTATGGGTGGAGGACTCTCCACGTACATGAGCATAATGTATAGTCTCCTGACATTTTGAAATGTCAGAGGCAATAAAACAAACTTGATTTGATCAATCATATAAAGTATCCCAGATCACACCATAGCATTTTCATTTTTTTGTTATTATTTGCTTGTATTTTATTTTCTTTTTTCATTTCTTCCCTTTTTGATCTGATTTTTCTTGTGCAGCAGATAATTTTATAAATATGTATGCCTATATTGGATTTAACATATATATTTTACCATGTTTAACATATATTGGATTGCTTGCTGTCTGGGGGAGGGAGTGGGAAGAAGTTGGGGGGAATTGGAACACAAGGCTTTGCAAGGGTCAATGTTGAAAAATTATCCATGAATATGTTTTGAAATAAAAGGCTTTAATAAATAAAATAAAATAAAATAAATTATCCCAGGGATAAAAAAATGAAATTGTAATAGGAATGATCTACTTAATGTCTTTCTTTTAATTCTTTCCAGCACTTGACACATACTTGAACAATCTAAAGAGCTTAGAAGATATTCCTAAGCAACCCATCAGGGAATCTGTTCACGTCTTGCTTTCCTCAACACAGATATCTTTACTGTACATAACAAAAAGCCATACCTCATGTAAAAGCAAACTTATGACATATTTTTACCTTGGGTGAGATACCAAAGGAGACATATTATTGTGTGCTCATAGGGTTGAACAAATGTGTTTTTTGTAAACCATTTTACAAGAAGGTTGCTGTCAGGACTTGGAGGAAGATATAATTAATTTTGATCTTGTTTGGAGAAACTGGAAGAATAGAACAAACCTATATTGGTTATTTAGGGAAATTATCAGGGCCTGAGGGAGAGAATACTTCTGATGAGATCAGGGCAAGTAAACAGAATGCTGAACTGGGGCAAGTCAGAGTTCACAAGGCAACAAAATTTGAAGTCTAGGCGGGTATCAGAAGGAATTTGTAGTAACAGTCCTGGCCAGGGAATTAGCACAACTCAGGAAAACATATTTTGAAGGAGAAACAAAAACTCCAACTAACTGATGTTTTATCTGATACTCCCAGCTCCCTCCCAAATTTATTTTGGATTCATCTGGGCATTTAAAAAAAAAAAACTATCCACTCTTCACAGACATTAGAATATAAGGTCCTCGAGGACAGAGAATCTTTCATTTTTGTCTTTGTCTTCTTAGACCTAGTAGAATGCCTTGAACAGAAAAGATGCTAAATGGCTGTTTGTTGAATTGAATGCAAGTTCTTTACCAGAAAGTGTTCATTTATGGAAGCATAGAATAAAAGGTTCAGAACCAAAGCCACTTTCCTGATTGCACTTAAGGGGGAGGGTAGTCCTTAACTTCAAATCACCACTTGGCTCCTTCCCAGCAAATGCTGGCTAAGCAAAAGACCATCACAACGAGCAAATAGTGAGTAAATCCATTTATTCAAGCAAAATAGAAAACAGAAATTGGAAAGGTTATACAGATTAGAATATAACAAAGAGTATGCAGTGAATGAGCTCTTCAAATTGGAGAAAGAAAAAATCCCAAATCAAACCAGACAGAGACACAGAGAGACAGAAAGAACAATCTCACCCAGTGGGTGCCCATTTTCAGCAGTCTTTAAAATTTCAAACAAATCAAGGGAAATGATGGGGCAGGATTCTCAGGTCTTTCCAAAGATTCTTTCATGACTCAGTCCCTGGAGTGTCTTCTGCACACATATCTTTCCATCAAGTTTCTCTAGACCAACTGAATGCTCCCTTAAAGCTTTAGCATTTTTTTTCAGCATCCTTTCAGTCATTCAGGAGTCATGACTCCCTTCATATAAAATGGCAAGCAAAAATTCTCAACTATTGATGGAAACCAGGTTACATAGCAAGAAGCTACTCACAATGAAAAATACCCCAAAGTAGGATTAACTTTCTGGTACAGTAGTGCATTTCTTTTTATTAGTGTTTTTTCAAGAGAAGACTGGATGACCCTTTTTGAATATGTTGTAGAGTTTTGATTGGGTTTATTTTTCAGGCACATAATTGAAATAGGACAACTAGGTGATGCCATAGTACATAGAGCACTGGACTTGAATTCAGGAAGACTCATCTTCATGAGTTCAAATCTGACCTCAGATATTTAGTAACCATATGACCCTGGGCAAGTCATTTACCCAATTTATCTCAGATCCCTCATCTGTAAGATGTGTTGGATAAGGACATGACAAACCACTCCAGTATTTTTGCAAAAAAAAAATGGCCCCAAATAGGGTCACGAAGAGTTAGACATGACTGAACAACAACATACTGAACCAGAAAGCGTCTGGCTCTTTTTAATAATTAAGCGTTTTGAGACAATTTGAATAGATTTGTGATAGAAAAATCCACATCCAGAGAGAGAACTATGGAGACTGAAATGTGGATCACAGCATAATATTTTCATCTTTTGGGGGTTGTTGTAGTTTGCTTGTTTTTTTTTCTTTCTCATGTTTTCTCTTCCCCTTTTGATCTTATTTTTCTGAGCAGCATGATGAATATGGAAATATGTTTAGAACTGCACATGTTTAACCTATATTGGATTGCTTGTTGTCTAGGGGAAGGAGAGAGTGGGAAAGGGAGAGAAATTTGGAAAACAAGATTTTGCAAAGGTGAATGTTGAAAACTATCTTTGCATGTATTTGAAAAATAAAATACAATTAAAATAGAAAGTGTCAGAGGCTCCTTCCAACTCTGAAATTCTTTGATTCTTTAATTCCTGCCTCCAGGTCTTTGCCTATACTATTTCCTCCCTTACTCTTGATCTAAATGTATCCATTCTTCAAGGTCATAATCAAACCTCATTTCATCCAGGAATCTCCCCATAAACTCTATTCCATCCACACTTGCTTCTGATATCTTTATGCTCTGTTCCATATCACTTGGCACTAAATTAGTGAGGAATACCTCATGGGGTATAGAATAATGAAAAGTGATAGACTCAAAGTCAGAGAATCTTGACTCAAATTTTGTGCTGCTTACTAGCTGTATGATTCTAGGAAATTCTCTGGGCCTCAGTTCTTCATCTATAAAATGGCATAGTAAGGGTATTAGATTAAATTATCTCTATGGACATACAGGACCCAGCCATTCTATATCCAAAACCACAAAGTATTATGGTGTCAAAATCAGAACAAGCCCTAAGAGTTTCTCACTCCTAACTAGAGATCAGTCGGAACACGCTATCTTTCCATTGCTAACCAGATAGCTGAGCCCAGTAGATGGTAAGCAAAGGGATCTTCTAGTGTAGCTAAAACTGAAAGGGAAGGTTTCCTGAAGTCTTTGAGAGAGCTTCTTTTATTAGGCTGGGCTTTGAAAAACTAAGCTTCACTTTGTGAAGTATTCAGAGGGGACCTGGAAAACAGCTCTTTACATTTTAACATAAATTAAAAACCATTTCAGGAGCAGCTGCCCAATTCAGCTCTTGCCAGCTCTAATGCTTTTGCTAGCACAGAGGCTCCTGCAGATGAAGGGGATGCTGTAACTATTGCAACTGGGCATATCAGTACAAAAATAGAAGGTAATGTGGATGTTGGATTTGGTTGCTCTGGTGGACATAATTCTATTTATCTGGGCATGGATTTTGTCATCCTCACTGAGCCACCCCTCCTCCTTTTACCCCAAGGTACACTTAAAAACACTCTGAAAACGTAGGTCTCCATGTAAAATCAGCAATCTCCACAGGTGTCTCTAAAAAGCCTGTTAGACTTCCAGAGAGCCATGAAAAGCAAACAGAGCAGGGGCCTAATGAGAGTTCAGCAAGAGTGGTGGCCCAGTGGAAGGTCTGACTTTGTCAGCCTTTTTAGTCACACCTGTATTTAGAGACTGGTGACCTCCGAAGATGTTGGGAATTTGGTTCCCCTTTATATAAACATCTGGAAGCTCATGGGATGAGGATGGGGAAGAGTGGAGTAAAATATACAACACACATTTATTAAACACCTGCTGTGTACAAAGCATTATGTTAGAGTCTGGGTGGGATTCAGAGTTTAGGTACTTCTGAATGGTACTTATGGTCTTATAGGGAGACGAGACACAACACAGAACGTTATTATATCCACCATTATATAAGTACAGTATAGAGAACAAGGAGATTATTTTCAAAACAGGGGGGGGTGGAATAAAAGAATGCTTCCTAAAAACTTGGAACACAAAGTCTTATAAAAATGCATGTTGGAGATTTTATGATGATCAATTCTGGAGGTGGCTCTTTTCAAAAATAAAATGATTCAGGCCAACAGTTCCAATGGTTTTGCAATGAAGAGAGCCATCTACATCCAGAGAGAGGACAGTGGGAATTGAATGTGGACCACAACATAGTATTTTCACTCTTTTTGTTGTTGTTTGCTTGCATTTTGTTTTCTTTCTCATTTTTTCCTTTTTGATCTGATTTTTCTTGTGCATCATGATAATTTTAGAAATGTGTATAGAACAATTGCACATGTCTAACATATATTGGATTACTTGTCATCTAAGGGAAGCAGTAGGGGAGAGGGGGAGAAATTCTGAACACATGGTTTTGCAATTATTAATGTTGAAATATTATCCATGCATAGGTTTTGAAAATAAAAAGCTTTAATAAAAAAAGAAAAATGCATGTTGAAAACTATCTTTACATATATTTGAAAAAATAAAATACTATTGAGATGGGAGGGGGGAGGATGCTTTCTAGAGGAAGTAGCTAGCATTTTATTGCATTTAAAGGATAAGTAGGAATTTAATATACAAAGAAAGAGAGAGAGCATTCTAAGGCTAGGGCACAGCCTGAACAAAAGAATTGAAGAGGGAAAAAAGAAAGTGAGTTTTTCAGTTTGTCATATAAAGAGAAGTAATATGAAATAAGGCTAGAAAGGTAGGATAATGCCATGTTCTAGAAGGTTTTGAATGAATTGAGTTTAGTAAAGAAAGAAGCAAAATGTTTTTGAATCATCTTCCCCAGTGATAGTGGCTTCCATTGGTTTCTCTGCCAGGCCCCCTCTTCCTGACCCTAACCCCATCTTATCAGTTGGCAAATCCCATTGATGCTACCTCCATAATATCTCTTTCCTCTCCATTCACATAGTTCTCTATTAACTACTACTCAAAAATTTACTTGTTCCTTTGATGTATGTTTTAAAATAATGTTTTATTTGGAGGTAGCTAGTTGGCACAGTGGATAGAGCACTGATCATGGAATCAAGAGGACCTGAATTCAAATCCAGCCTCAAAACTTAATACTTGATAGCTCTATGATCCCGGCCAAGTCACATAACTCCAATTGCCTTGCCTAATAATAATAATATTTCATTTTTTCCCAGTTACATGAAAAGTCAATTTTAAACATTCATTTGTGGAGACTGGGTGTAAATCAACACATGCTATGTTCACTTTCTCCCCCTTTTTCTTCTGTTTTTTTTTCCTCTGTTCTGATTTTTCTCTCCCAACATGATTCATTTAAAAATATGTATGAAAAACTAATGTACATGTATAACCAGAAAAAAAAGAAAATAATAAAAAAGAAGAAAAACATTCATTTGAGGTATTCTCCAATGCACATTATATGCACTGTTTTAGATGGCAGCAGGAAAACCAAGACAAATACCAAATAGTCCCTGTAAGGATCTTACCCTGGACCTGGGAAAACAAAATGAATGTGTAAAATAAATACAAAATATATATACAAAGTAATTGGTGGGGGGCAGGGAGGCACAGGGGATAACACCAGCAACAGGTGGGATGAGGATTAGCCTTCTATTGGAGGAGGGAGCATTTGAGCTAAGCCTAGAAAAACTCTGGGGATTCTAAGAAGCAGAGGTAAGTTCAGGATGCATTCCAGCTGCAAGGGAACAGCTGTGCAAAATGGATGTAGGCTATGGAATATGGTGTGAAGAGAACAACTAGGTAAGTTTGGCTGAACCATAGATTCCATGAAGAAGAGCTGTTAAAGAGTCAATCAGCCGGTAAGGGCAAGCTGGAGACAGCTTGCCATGGGCTCTAAAAGCCAATAGAAGAGTTTCTGTTTTATCCTAAATGTAATTGAAAGCTCCTGGGTTTTCTTGAACAGAATAATAATATCAATAATATTTGTTAGTACATTTATACATTCATATAGTGCTTTATATAGTATTTATGTAAGGTTATAACAATGTATACAATTCATTGTAACATATTTATATAGTACTTTATATAGTATTTAGGTAGTGTTATAACAACGTATGCAAGTCATTGTAACATATTTATATAGTATTTTATGTAGTATTTATGTACTGTTATAACAATGTATACAGTTCATTGTTACATATTTATATAGTGCTTTATATAGTTTTTATGTAGTGTTATAACAATGTATACAATGCATTATTATATATTTATATAGTGTTTTAAGGCCTACAAAATTTGTTGTTGTTTAGAGATTTTCAGTCATGTCCAACTCTTCATGACCCTTTTTAGATTTTCTTGGCAAAGATACTGGAGTGATTTGCCAATTCCTTCTTAGACGAAGGAACAGGTTGCATGACTTGCCCAGAGTCACACAGAGAAGAAAGTGTACAACTATTTGCCCATGATCAGAGTACTTTTAAAATATCACTTTGGCAGGTTGTGGAGGATAGATTAAAGAAGAAGCGATTAGAGCCAGGGAGAGAGTTAGTCCCCTCCTATTGCAATAGCCCATTATCTTCAGTGCCGACATCCCTGGAAAGTATCCTGCCTCAAGCTAAGCAAACTTATCCACAGCATTAAAACTTCTCTATTTGTAGTAACTGATGGTTCCAAATATGGGTTCTGTGGTGCTGGCAGATGGAGAATCTGTTTTCTTAATGTTAATTGTTAGACCAAAATTAGCCCAAGCAGCAGAGAATCAAGTTGTTGCATCTCAGTTTCAGACGCTGCATTGAGCACATTATCATCTATAAGAAGAAAAATGTCACGCACCAACTTTCCCTCCACTTTAGTTTTGGCTGGGAGCCTTTTCAAGTTGGAGAATTTACCATCAACGTGCTAGCTGACTTTGAAAATGCAAGGAACAGAACAGAGGTCTGTATACAATAAGAAAGACCAAGGTCTTTGATACTGTCAGTCATGAAGGTTTAAATTATGTCAAAATGCAATTGCCCAGAGAGGTCCATCTACAGTATGTCGATCTCATGGTGGCCCTCTTGCTTGGGTTCTAGACAATGAACAATGCTCTCGAGCTTTCCCGGTTATCAGTGGAATGAAAAAAGGCTATGTGCTTTGTGGCATGATGTTCTCAGCCATGTTGTCAAATGCCTTCAATGAGGACAAACATGAAATCAGTTACTGCAATATCCCAGAGAAGAGAAGAAAGTACATCTAAGGAAGCAAGAGCTGAGAAGAACCTGAACTAGTTGAGTGACTTTGTACATGGACAGAAGAGGATGTGGAGATAGAATTGACAAATGTTGGGAACTGATTGGAGGCAGGATGGAAATTGAAGGAGACAGTAAAATTCAGGATCAGTTTGGCTGCAAATCTGGGTAACTGGAAGGAAAACAGTGCCATCAATAAAAAATGGGAATGTTAAGAAGAAGGTCAGATCTGGGCGGAGGGAGATGCATTCTGGTTAGGATATATTTAGTTTAAAATATCTGTGAGACTTTCAGTTGGAAATAATCAGTGGGCCCATATTGATGCTGACATGAAACTTAGAAGAGAGATAAGGCTATATACACAAACTTGCGAGTCATCTGCATGGAAATGATAGTTAAATAGTCAAACTCAAAGACATAGAACAACTCACCAAGAAAGTATAAGCAGAAGAGAAGACCTAAGATATAGTCAGACATGTAAGAAGAGGAGCTGGAGAGAGATGTGAGTCCAGGGTGATCACCTTAATTCTCTCCTCCCCAAAATCCTTCTCTCAGTGTAGCTATTCTCCATGTAGCTATTTTATATCCTTCAATGTAAAATAATTTTCCTGAGCACAGGCCATATCTTTCCATTTTCAAAACTTTCAGTGACTTTCTGATGCCTGTAGAAGCAAATAAGCTCCTTAGCCCTGGCATTCAAGGTCCCTCATAATGTGACTCTCACCTATTTTTCCAACTTATTTTACTTTATCTCCTTTCATGATTTCTATGTTCCAATATGAATAATTCCATCTTGAGGAGAGAAGAGGAGAGGGAAGAAGGGGAAAAATTGGAACTCAAAATCTTATGAAAGTAATGTTGAAAATTATCTTTACATGTAATTGGGAAAAAATACTATTAAGTGGGAAGGAGGGGGAGGGAATGAATTCTCTGTACATCTGGACTATTATACTATTAGCTCTTCCTCCAGTTCAACTGGACTATATGCTATTAACTCTTCCACCAATTCAACATGCCTCTGAAAGATACATTCTCAGTGTCTGTTCACCCTAGAATCCTTATCTGTCTTCTTTGCTTAGATCAGGACCACTTCCTAATCACTGCAAGCTAAAAGTCTTCCCTCAAATATTCCTGGAGATGCTCTGGATCTCTCCTTTTCCTCCCTCTCTCCTAATTTAGAAACAATTTCTCTGGATACATGGCATATGTCACTTGATTAGAATGAAGATGTCTTGCTGGTAAGAATGGTGATTTTTCCTATTCTCCGCTTTAACATGGTGCTTGGCAGATTTGAAGGCAGAGAGGGGAGAAAAAAAGCTGTGATTTCATCCTGATGTAGATGCTGTCTCCACCCATGCAGACGGGCAGCCAGTCTGCCATTAATCAGTAATTAATTAAGAGAGCCGCCTAGGAAACAAAAACATTGTTTGTCTATGACCTCACAGCTAGTATGTGTCATAATAATACACATCTAGCATTTATGTAGTCCACTAAGATTTGCAAAGCATTTTTACAAATATTATCTCATTTAATCCTTAAAGAGCTAAAAAAAAAAAAAAAATACTATTATCCTGATTTTACATATGAAGAAACCAAAGCAAATAAAGTTTTAACTACCCAGGATCACACAACTGGATTTGAATTCAGATCTTCCTGCCTCTAAATCTTATGTTTTTCTGGGCCCTCCGAGTCTTCATTTGGAAAAGAGAGGGAGTGGGCTGGAAAACTCTCTAAAAAATCACTCCCCACTCTTATCTTGTGAGCCCAGGAATTTTGTTGACCTCATTTAACTGTTGCCATTCCAAACTTTTCAGTAACTCTAATAGATGCTTAGTTATCACATGTATGTCTCTGAATAAATAAAGTGGTAAATAAAGTTGACATTTGTCCTTTCTGCCTGATCAGATGCACATATAGAGTCATTTCCTTTACTTCCTTCTGACCATTCCCAGAGCCTGAAAGTGAACTTGCATTAATTCTTCAAAGTGATAGATCCATTTTTCAGGCAAGTCGATTAATATTCCAGGTGATAAACTTAAAACTAATATATTATTTCTGTTTTGACCAGAAACCCTGAAGGTCCTTCCCTTCCTAATTTATTTGGTTGTTTGACAAAGAATCTCTTTGCCTCAATTGCTATCCAGTCTTAATCACCCACTGAGGGTGGCACATCAGTCAAACTAAGACTTTTGAAGACATTGGCTTAAAAAGGCCAAGTTTTCCCACTGCATCCAGGGCCATCCCTAGTCTTCCTGATCTATCCTGGCTACTGATATATCCCAGATGGTTCTAGAGGAGAAATTGCCCAGCCCTCCCTTACTTAAATCCAATTCACTTGCATGTCATCACATCACCACCCTGATATCATGGTCCCCTTCCAGAACAAAGGACAAACAATAGCAACAATAATAGAAGATAGCTAGATGTTCTACAGAATTCAAATAGAAATAGAAATTCAAATAGAAAATCTTCAGCTTTAACCATGAATGATTAAAGCTTCAACAACCAAGAAGACATGGTAATGAAGAAGACATTTGAGTCATTTCTTTTTTCTTTCTTTAGAACTCACCTCCTTCTTGGCAATCTAACATACATACATGCACACACACATACATGCACACATGTGCACATACACACAGAAACAGGTTCAAGTTCCAAAACCTTGAAGAAGTGCTGTTTCTATAGACAGCAATCCCAAGCCTCTCTGCTCTTGGCATAAGTACTATCTGCCATGAGTTTTGAATTCCCAACCTTCTAATCCAGAGGAGAGAGTTACAAAAAGAACAAACAAATGTGAATGATGGAACACACTGGCATGGCTCACCAAAAGAAACCAGAATCCTTTAAAAAAAATAATTGAATTCCCCAGTAGATAATGCTTTTTCTCCCTCCAAAGTATTTTGTATTAGAAAGAGAGAGAGAGAGAGAGAGAGAGAGAGAGAGAGAGAGAGAGAGACATATTTATATCGATATGGATAGATATATGCCAAGTGTTCTAGGCTCTATAGATGGTCAGAAGGAAGTAAAGGAAGGAGTCTCTGTATGTGTGTGTTTTTCTGTTTCTCTATGTCTCTCTCTCTCTCTCTCTCTCACTCTTCTCTCTCCGTCTCTCTTTTTTCTCTATTATTCTCTCTGTGTGTGTTTCAATCTCTTTCTGTCTGTATTTCTCTGTCTCTCTGTTTCTGTGTGTGTATCTCTGTGTGTCTCTGTCTCTGTCTCTCTCTGCCTCTCTCTCTCAACATATATGTGGGTATAAAATTTGTTGATATGATGTGCCATATCCTTCACCCCAGTAGAAGGTAAGCTCACTGAGAACAAAGATTACTTCTTTCCTTTCTTTCTTTCTATTAATTGATTTGTGATTTTATTCAGGGACCAATTAAAATACATTTTAAATATTTTCTTTTGTTGTTTTTACCGTGAAGGTGATGTTTTATTCCGCTATTTCTATGAATAATATAATTTGCTTTTTTACATCTATCAAAACATTAGAAGAAGGCTTGATTGTGGTATCTTGTTATTAAGATAGGCTGACACAAGCTTAACATTTCCTTCCTTTTTTGTCTCAAAAAAGAAGATAGCTAAGGGTAGATAGAGTGGATAGTGGATAGCCCTGAAGTCAGGAAGACCTGAATTCAAATCTGACTTCAGACACTTAACACTTGCTAGCTGTGTAACCTTGGGCAAGTCACTTAACCCCAATTGCCTCAATGGAAAAAAAAATTAAGTAAAATAAGAAGGAGATAGTTGGTACAAAACAAACAAACACACACCCTAGCTAGGAAATAAATAGGAATGAATTACATGTTTAACAAATCAAGTAACAAAAAAAAATCCTTAAGACAGTTCATGAAATCTTCAGACAATAGATTTAGAACTAGGTGACAAAAGTCATCTAACATATTCAGTTCTTCATTTTGAGAAAATAGGCTCCGGGAAATTACCTGATCATATCCAATGTATTAGAACCTGTAGCCCAAAATTGACCAACAGTATGACCAAGGCCTCCCTAGCTAGGTTACCAGACTTGAGTATTGAAGTTGGGACCCCAACATTAGCTCCAACAACAACTCATACCCAGAGAAGGGGTAGCCACCAAAGGAACAGGCAAAAAGCCTTTATAAAAGGAAGGATAAAGTTTATGACTTCAGTCAAATGGATTCTTCCCTTTGGTACACGCAAAGAAAATCTCATCCATGCCTCCTGCTCATGTCCTCTCCCTATACTGATGCAAAAAAGCTCAAAAAACAAAGAACACCTCGCCATCCACAAGCCTTCCCATAATGTTAAGCAAGTCCCCTCTATCACAGTGACATTAAACCTTAATGTGACTTTGCTATATTTTGCGGTCAGTTCCACAGTACACCCTCCCAACCCAACATCCCAATGTCTCTTTGAAGGAGTTGCAAATCTTCTTCCAACATCCTCTTCCATGGCCTCTTTATTCTCTATTATATAACAATTCTCTTTCCATCAAGATGAGACACTTGTGTCCCAGATAACCAGAAAGCCTTAGAATGTTGCCACATTCCGCATCACCTATTTATCTCTTGTTTTTTTTATCCTTCAAAACAAGGAGCAGCATCTCCTTGTGAGGATTACAATATCTCAGCTCCAAATTTCCCCAGAAGCAAAAGAAAAACATACCCATCACCAGGGACACCCGCCTGTTCATAAAACATGTGCCAGTGGATTCATGTCAGCTTTGTTTTCATTCTTTTGCTGTCTTTTAGGAAACTCTTGATAATATGAAATGTTATTACTGAAAATTTTTGGCCCAGGCAAGTTTACTCCAGAGTCTATCACTGGCTGTTCACAAAATAAAATCGGTTTTAAAGCCCGCAAGGATCGCCAAGTGCAAACCACAAATCAGAAAACCACCAAGGCAAGCCAATCTCTCTGCCAAAGTTTAATGTGATCTAATGGGAGGACAATAAGATGTGAGAATTTGATTTTACAATGCTCAGTGTAACATTTGGCCATATAAAGGGGATGGGCCCAACCTCCTGATCCTTAAGCAAACATTTGACATAATCTTTCACTCTCCCATCATAGTCTCAAATCTGCTGTCCAATTTGATCAGATTCAGAACCTCCCTGTTTCCCTCAAGAGTGCCATCTGCATTATTTGCTTCCAAATAGAATTTATATTCACCCCACTGGAGAAGGGTTAGATGGGAAGGGGGTGGTGAAGCTTTGGTTGGGGGGAGGGGGAAAAAAGAGAGGAGAAAGGGACAGAGCCATGCATTGGCTGCATGTCAGCTGGCTTAAAACCAACCCTTATATGTATGATTCATACCAGTGATGGGAGGACAGGGGGCAGGGCTGACTCAAGCAACATTCTTGAAGAAGTGAAAACCATTATCAATTCCCCACCCCTACAACTGAGAATCAGATCTGAGCTAGGTCAAACTGTCCAGTCTTGTTCTGCGATGGAACGAGTTTATATGTATATGTAACTTACTTCCCTCTGGTCACCCACCACCAAAACAAGCCATAAAATGGTAGCCTCCACCCAACCCCAAAGATGCTCCATGTACTCAAAATCACAAGATTGAAAAGTCACTTGGTAAATGTGAGCATACTTGTGTGAGGATATGAAAATATATGAGAATCATGAAAATCTCTCCTTTCATTCAAAATCTCTCCTGATCATTGTGGCCAGAACAATGGGATAGGAATCATCATTATTTACTCCTTCTTACACGATGCTATAATCTTGATCATGCTTACTATTACTTTTTAATAATTTTATTGTTAAGTTTATATTATATGTATAAATATGTATATTATATGTATAAATTATATTATATGTATTATATACAATAAAAAATAATAATTTTATTAAAATTACAAAATTGGCTAGAAAAAAATGTGATACGTAGAGAAGTTCCACTTTCTCAAGAGGATAATGGAGTCATGGGAAAGGAACTATTAATAATGTCAAACTTGGGCCTCTTACTTCCTAGGGAAAAAAAATGGATAAAAGTGGGTTTGATGTTAAGGTGGGGTGATTTGATTAGCCTGACCTTATCCTATCTAAAGTAAATGAGGAGCAACTAATTGGTGCAATAGTTAGAGCACCAGCCCTGAAGTCAGGAGGACCTGAGCTCAAATCTGGTCTCAGACACTTAACACTTGTGTTGTGTTGTGCTGTATGACCCTGGGCCAGTCACTTAACCCCAATTACCCCAGCAAAAATAAACAAACAAATAAATAAGCAAATAAATAAATGAGTGACTGAGTGAATGAGTGAATAAATAAAGTAAATGAGAACATTCCTAATCAACTATTCCTACTCACTGGCCTAAGTGTGGAGTAGAGGAAAAATCCCATTCAGACTGAGGACCTTTGGTCATACCCAACGGTCATCTACAATTACCCAGCTAACTAGAACCAAATTCTTTGAAGAATTTGAAACAAGAATGACATTCGAATACATCCCTCTGGAGAAAGCTGATATCAAGGACCATGAGCTCTATAGGTATCTTAAAACAGAATACCCAGGTTGAGGAAAATCTCAAGAAAAGGTTGGCTCTCCCATTAATTTATCCCCTGCTGATGCCTGTCTATCCACAAACACTATAATAGAATCTGATGTTCTGTTACCCAAACATTTCCAGTAAACTGAATTTTGTTTTCAACCACAAAGAGGCCAGGGGTTAAGTAGAGATTGATGTAAAGTTAGGCAGAAAGCCCGACCTCTGCCTACATTTTAGAGGTTTTCCTAACTGGGGGCTTGGATCAACAGAGACTGAAATCATAACTTTTTATCTAAAATAAACTCCTGAAAAGCTGGAGAGGAGAGAACCACATATTGCCCCATAGGCTAAAAATGAGCCAATTATTGTAAGGGGTATTATACTGGTAATATCATATGGCTTGGTGAAGATGGGGTGAAGGGGAAACAATAATAATCTTCAAATATCTAAGTGCCATTTCTCCTGATTGTGAACAAGAGGAAATGGTCTTAAGCTGCAACATGAACTATTTAAGCTAGATATTAGAAAATTGTTCCTGCCAGTGAGTTATTAGAGGCAGGAATGCATAATTGTGGTGGTCCTTAAAAGTCAGCCCCCTCCCACACTGAAGCCATCAAGTTAGGATAGTATCCAAACAATAATCTGAAGGGCTCTCCACCACACACACCCAGTATTCTAACTAGAATACTCAAAACAAGTCATTCTACTAGCTGCTTCCTCTTTTATGTTTTCTCTGCTTACCTCTGACAAGTTGTTCTAGTCTCCTAACTTTATCCCCATTATCCAAAATGTCTGCTAGATTAGGTATAAACTTTCTCCCTCTCCCTCTTCCTCTCTCCTTCCCTTCTTTCTCCTCTTCCTCCTCCTCCTCCTTCTCTTCCTTCTCTCTCTGTATGTCTCTGTCTGTGTGTGTATCTCTCTCCGTCTCTCTTTCTGTGTCTTTCTTCCTCCCTTCTTCCCTCCCTCCCATCTCAATTCAGCTTGCTCACCCTTTCTTGAGTCCTCATCCTTCTTTGTCTCTTTTTTCTACTATGTTAAAACAGGTAAAAGAATATAGTTGTGCCAAAGCCCAACAATGAGCTTTGGAAGTTCCACCTACACCTGTGTCAGAAAGAACTAAGTAACATGATATTTAAGTAAAGCCCAGGTGGTAATTAGGGCTGATAAGCAAATATCACAATAGCTGATCTGGCCCACATTTATGCAGATTGCTAATTGTGCAATATGTTCTGGGGTGTCTGGTAAATGTTTGACAACTGCCTTTCTGGAAAAGTGTCATGAGACACTTTTAATCAGCATCATTAATTCCCCCCTTACTTCCTTTTTGTTTATTTTGCAGGACAATTGGGGTTAAGTGACTTGCCTAGGGTCCCACAAGTAGTAAGTATCCAAGTTCACATTTGAATTCAGGGCTGGTGCTCTATCCACTGCACCATCTAGCTGCCCCCATCTATTACTTTCTTAAGTCCAGAAAATCAACAGAACAACAAAACAAGCCTTGCTTTGTAGCATTTGCGGATTTCCAAGGTATAAATGTTCACTCTAAAAATTTAACAATCTTCTCTCACAAGCCGAGTAGGCCCCAGCACATCTCTGAACATGTGAGAAAACATGGAAATAAACAATAACTTGGATATGACAATATTGTATTCCTTCCTGTTTCCTAGATCCCTAGATTTGTTGTAGCTCTTGCTACCAATCTTATAACATTGTGCTGAATGTCTGCATCAATTCTAAATCTGGAGTTGTGCTTCTCTAGAGCCCAGATGTGAAATACATGGAAAAAATAATCATTGTGATGAAGGGGCATCCAATGGATTCAGTGGACAAACAAAGCATCAGATTATCAGATTTTCCACGATTGAACTCAATCTTCTGGCCCTCAGAAAGGATGACCGATAGTCAACATTATATCATGACATATATGCCCTAAGAAACTCCTTATGATACAAAGATGCCAACACATCCCATCTATTTTTTTCCACCAACAATTTCAGATTTTTCCCTTCACAGATCAAACTGCTTCTAAATCTATCTATTAGCAATAAATCCCAAATCCTCAGGCCACTGTAGAGGGAAAAAAAGTTACTGTTTTTCCTTTATCCCAACCAATCTCCTCCTCTTTGATTGATCATACCAAAGTTTTAGGTATACAGGGGGGTCCCCAAAGGCTTAGGGCAGTTTTAATCTTTAACCTCTTAAAAGTGCATTAAGAATTTTAGGACTCCGTGGATAAAGGAGATTTGATGTTAAGTACCACAGAGGAACTAACAGTGAGAATTACAGGAGCAGATGAGCAGATGAAAAGATTAAATTGGACTTACAACTAAATTGTTCCTAAATCAGCTGTAAGATATTTGAGCTTTCTTTGCAAAGAGAGATTATTTAATGTATTATGTTTGTAATCCTAGAGTGAAGTACAAAGCCTGGAATGTAGTAGGCACTTAATAAATGCTTGCTGATTGGTTTTCTTACTCTCTTTAGCTCCCTCTGGGCCAAAATTCTTCATCTAGATGTTGATGTTAACTCAGATCTGGTTTCATCATCTAGAGTTTTGTCAGTTTAATTGAATTATGCTGCTTTGTTATATGTGAGAGTTCAATGTGCAGGGGATTAAGGGGAAATATCAAGAAATGACAGTTGTATAAAAGAGAGGCATCTAAAAAACTTTTTTAAATGATTCTTTCCTATCTGTATCCCAAAGGTACGCTAGTTTTTATTCTCATCCCTTCCCAGGGGTAAAAAAAAACAAAAAACAAAAACAAAAACAAAACAAAAAAAAAAAACACCCTTCTCCAGTGACCACTCCTTTTTATCTGTGGCCTTTTCCTATTAGCGTGCAGACCTATTGAGGGGAAAGATTGCCTCTTCCTTAAGACATTGAATGTCTATCCCTTAGCACAGTGTTCAATGCATAGTAAGTTCTTACTCATTGTTCAGTTGCTTCAATTTTGTTCCACTCTTTTATATTTTCTTGAGGTTTTCTTGATAAAGATACTAGAGTAGTTTACCATTTCCTTCTTCAGCTCATCTTGCAGATGGGGAAACTGAAGTAAATATGGTTAAGTGATTTGCTCACACAGCTAATAAATGATGACATCCAGGTTTTTTTTTTGACCATGAATTTCAAGTAAGCCAATAATTTTAAATTATCTCTCCTGGATCTATTTTCCAGGTCAGTTGTTTTTCCAATGAAATATTTAACATTTTTTCTACTTTTTGTTTTGCTTCATTATATCTTGTTTTCTCATAAAGTGATTAACTTCCTTTTGCTCAATTCTAATTTTTAAGGAACTATTTTCCTCAGTGAATCCTTTCCCAATTGTCTAGTTTTGCTTTTTAAGACATTCTTCTCTTCATTAGCTTTTTGTATTTCATTTTGCACTACTCTCATTTTTTTTCTCCAATTTTTCCTCTGTCTCTCTTACTTGATTCTCAAAATCCCTTTTGAGCTCTTTCACAGCCCAAGATCAATTCTTATTTTTTTCTTGGAGGCTTTGGATGTAGGAACTTTATCTTCTGAGTGTGTATGTTTTGATCTTCCTAGTCACCATAGTAGTTTATGCTCAGAATCTTTTTCTGTTGTCTGTTTATTTTCCTAGTCTATTATTTGGCTTTTAACTCTTTGTTAAAGCAGAGCTCTGTTTCCAGGGTGGACAGTGCACTCTCCCAAACTTTAATAATTTTGTATAGCTGTTTTCAGAGATCCTTCTAGAGAGATGACTATAAGCACTCTTTTCTATCCTGGAGCTGTTAGGAGCATAGCTAATAAATGACTGAGGCTGATGATTTCAACTCTCAGGCAATTGAGGTCTCAAATCCAGATTTGAATTCAAGAAGAGTTCCTACTTCTAGGCGCAGCCCTATTTCCACTACACAGCCTAGATGCCTAAGTTCTCTTTAATTCATTCATTCATTTATTCAATACTATCTTTTCCAGATTTAAGCCTTAGCACCTCCTTTCTTCTATCTTGGAGGTCTGTACATCATGACCTCACCAGAAGCTGCTCACCTTCTCACCTCATCCATTCCTCTGTCCCCTGAAGCTAATTTTATAAGCCAGACCTTTTGACAGGTTCAACCTTAACCAGATCAGTCACCTCTAATACTAAGGCCATTGGTTTACAAGCTGTGTGGCCTGAGTACAACCAGCTCCATGACAAGGAAAATTACTTTGACAGTGGTATGAAGGACAATTGGAGTCTGGAAGCATAGAAACTATTACAATGGTCCAGATATGAGACAGTTAGGTTTTAAACAAGGGTAGCAGCTATGAAAGCAGATAAAGAGTAAATGGATTAGTGAAATGTTTCAGTCACAATTATCAGGATGGGGAGACTCATTGAATATAAGAGGTTAAGAGAGAGGAAAGAGTCTACAATAATGCAGATTTTGAGCCTAAATGACTAAAAGCTTGATTGTGCCAAGAATGAAAATAAGGAAGGGGAGAATCACTTTCAACAGTATATTTTCCTCAATTCTTGCTTAATTAACTTTTCCTACTTCCCACCCCAATAATCTACAATCCTAGGAAATTGTATCATCCACAATGAGTTTGTGATTATACTGCATACATACTTATAACAAAGCCACTAGAAAAATTTTAGACATAGGTTTTAATCCAATGCTATGGGGACCACTCTTCTTTCAATTACCCAGGTTCGCAATCTCAAAGTCATAATCAGTTCTTCTCTCTCTCAATCTCCATACTGAATTAGTTTTCAAAACTTCTGTATTCTCCATCCATAATATATCTCACATCTTTTTCTTTATTCATACAGCCATGGCTCTAGATCAGGCATGAAGACTGGTTGAGAATGATAAGCCTATATACCTCTCATAACTAGAATATTCTCCTTCCTCATTTCCATCTAACCGAATCTCTAACTTCCTTCGAGCTCAGCTCATTAGACTATGCGCACTTTGAAGTCTGCAATTATTTTTACTTTTTGTTTTGTCTGCTTTTATTTTGTTTCCCCAGCACTTAGCAGAGAACCTGGAACATAGTAGCCACTTGAATAAATGCTTGTAGACTTGACTTAAGTGAGACCTTACCTGATCTCCATGCAGCAAAATGATTACATTTTCCTTGTTTATACTTTTAATGTGTGTATTTGTTGTTTACTCTCCAGTAGAATATAAGCATTATTAGAGACAAGGATTCCAGGCTTCCAGGACCTAGCCAATAGAATGTACTAAATTAAAGGTGTATTGATTGATGTAAGTTAGGCTGATTTAGGTTAAAGAATGAGTAGTTGTATAAAAAAGGAGGAAAAAAATGTAGACTAATCTTTCTAGAAATTTTATGACAAAGGAGAAGATCAAGAATAGTAGTTTGGGAGAAGTATAGTAAGGTCAAAGTAAAGTACTTTATTTTATTTTCTGATAAGGAGTGGCCTTCCAGTACATTTGTAGCAAAAAGAGGAGGATCCAGTAGAAAGGGAGAGATTGAAAATGTAGGATGGATGATGGATGGATCAAGTTTCCAGAGAGGAAAAAAAGAGAAATGCAATAAAGATATATAGAAGCCAGCTTAGCCTTGGTAAGGAGGAAGGAAGTCCACTACATCTCCCAAAACTAGAGAAAAGAAGGCGGCATAGGTGGATTCCAAATTGAGGAAGAGGAGAATTAAAGAGATTGTCTCAATTTAGTCATTACACTAGGAAGTAAGATTCTGCTAAGGAATTGAATTGGGGATGAATTTGGAGGTTTGAGGACAGAAGAAAGATTGGGTGAATTGTCATGGGGAATGTGATAGACAAACCAGTCAAGAATGGTTGTAAAGGAGTGGGAACCTAGCTGAAGTCAGATCATGTGAATTTGTGTGGATAAAATTAACATGGCTTCAAAACTTCTTTCCAATAGCTTTGCTGCCCAAAAAGTAGATCTGGTGAAGGTGAACCCTGTGATTACCCAGAGTTAGGAATGATCATCATGAGAAAGTGTTAAAAGAATAAGGAATCCAGGGGAAAGGAAACTATATTGTTGACCAATACAGTTCAGACCATGAAGCATGAGATGGGGAGTCAAAAAAAAAAGGAGTTATGGATGACTTTGAAGGAGCACCAGGGGAAAATGGGGTGAGTGATAATAACCCAAGATTTGGCATTAGCAAGACAGGAATATCGGAAGGAAAAGCAATTGAAAGGGTACAAGAGTAGAGAAAGATGATAAACATTGAAGGACCATTAGATCAAGAATTATATCAAGAACTCTATATGATCAAAATCTAACCAACCTCTTGAGATTAATCAGTAAAAGGATTAGAACTTCCAGTTATACAAAACTAATAAGATTAATAGTGCATTATGCTGAATTAACATAATTTCATACCAATAATTATTTATAACTATAATTATCTTTAAGTAACATTTATATATTATATACTATTTATATATCATAAATTAATATCATTTTCCACCAAAAATGAAAGTTTTTTTTATTGTTATTGTTATTGATTATATCATTGTTTTCCTGAAAACTGGCCTCCAGTCTGGTAATGACTTCATTCTCTAGAAATCTGTTTAACTCCTGATGGATAAAAGTAATGTTTTTTGTTTGTTTGTTTGTTTTTTATTAAAGCTTTTTATTTTTCAAAACATATGTTTGAACAATTCTTCAGCATTAGCCTTTGCAAAACCTTGTGTTCTAATTTCCACCCCAATTCCCCCACACCTTCCCCTAGATGGCAATTAGTCCAATGTATGTTAAACAGGGTAGAAATATATGTTAAATCCAATGGATGCATACATAGTTATACAATTATTGTGCCACACAAGAAAAGTCCAAACAAACTAGTATAAAAAAGCAGCAAAATAAAATGCAAGCAAACAACAACAAAAAAAGTGAAAACACTATATTGTGAACCACTCAGTTCCCACAGTCCTCACTCTGGGTGTGGATGGCTCTCTTCATGACTGAACAATTGGAACTGGTTTGAATCATCTCGTTGAAGAGAGTCATGTCTGTCAGAACACATCCTCATATAGTCTTGTTGTTGCCGTGTACAATAATCTCCTGGTTCTGCTCATTTCACTTAGCATCAGTCCCTGTAAGTCTCTCCAGCCCTCTCTGAAATCATCCTGCTGATCATTTCTTACAAAACAATAATATTCCAAAATATTCATATGCCATAATTTATTCAGCTATTCTCCATCTGATGTGCATCCATTCAATTTCCAATTTCTTGCCACTATATGGGCTGCCATAAATATTTTTGTACATGTGGGTCCCTTTCCCTCCTTTAAGATTTCTTTGGGATATAAGCCCAGTAGAAATACTGCTGGATCAAAGGGTATGCACAGTTTGATAACTTTTTTTTATTATTATTTAATAGCCTTTTATTTACAGGTTATACGTATGGGTAACATTACAGCATTAACAATTGCCAAACCTCTTGTTCCAATTTTTCACCTCTTACCCCCCACCCCCTCCCCCAGATGGCAGGATGACCAGTAGATGTTAAATATATTAAAATATAAATTAGATACACAATAAGTATACATGGCCAAACCGTTATTTTGCTGTACAAAAATAATCAGACTCTGAAATATTGTACAATTAGCTTGTGAAGGAAATCAAAAATGCAGGTGGGCATAAATATAGGGATTGGGAATTCAATGTAATGGTTTTTAGTCATCTCCCAGAGTTCTTTCTCTGGGCTTAGCTGGTTCAGTTCATTACTGCTCCATTGAAAATGATTTAGTTGATCTGATTGCTGAGGATGGCCAGGTCCATCAGAACTGGTCATCATATAGTATTGTTGTTGAAGTATATAATGATCTCCTAGTCTTGCTCATTTCACTCAGCATCAGTTCGTGTAAGTCTCTCCAGGCCTTTCTGAAATCATCCTGTTGGTCATTTCTTACAGAACAGTAATATTCCATAATTTTCATATACCACAATTTATTCAGCCATTCTCCAACTGATGGACATCCATTCAGTTTCCAGTTTCTAGCCACTACAAAAAGGGCTGCCAAACATTCGTGCACATACAGGTCCCTTTCCCTTCTTTATAATCTCTTTGGGATATAAGCCCAGTAGAAACACTGCTGGATCAAAGGGTATGCACAGTTTGATAACTTTTTCAGCATAGTTCCAAATTGCTCTCCATAATGGTTGGATCCATTCACAATTCCACCAACAATGTATCAGTGTCCCAATTTTCCCACATCCCCTCCAACATTCGAAATAACAGTGATCTTAATGACTGCTTCACATTAGTTGAAGGCTTTCAAGCAAAGTAATGTAACAGAATTTCATCCAGGTGAAGCAAGTTTGGGATAATAAATCCTTCAGAGTTATTCATTGAATCTTAATGCTTAATTTATTTCTTTCTGATCTTCTTCAAACCTTTCAAAACAATCCACCTTCCTGCAAGACTGAAAACTTGTATCTGTAACAATAGGTGCTATTTTTGATTGAGCACAAATCATATTCATGAAAATGTGAGAAAAAGAGGATTGGTTTATGTTGATAACTAACATACCTTCTACACTTCTTTAGATCATATTTCTATTATGATGAAGACAGATTGCTTCTGGTGGATGTGTTTTGTAAGACTGGGATTTGGAAACTTCGCCTATTTGTCTTTCTTTGCCTTTGGATGTAGTCACAATTTCCCAGTGATGTATCTCCAGCTGAGTGACCAAATGCAGACTCATCCTCTCACAAAACCAAATACTTTTATTTTCAGCGTCTGAGATTCTTAGTTGCTTTCTTTGGACACATCCAGCCTGGCTTCTCTTGTGGAATTTCTCCTTCCTAGAGTTACAGAATAGGAATGAAACATTGAGCTTCCGTGGCACCTGCAAACCATTTCTCTCCTCGCCCCTACCGCCTCGGCTGTCCTTGGCACAGCTGATCATGGAATGGGAGTTGGAAAGTTGGGGACTTGTCCACCAAACAACAGCTATTTCTGGATGTCTCGAGTTATTGTTGTTTTCCTTTTAAGTAAAAATGAACTAATGAATCACAGGATAACACCACAATGAATTTAGCACATGCTAAAATACAAATGGAAAGATATTATTTCCTGACATCCAATATATGTGAAACACATTTTGTACTGGAACAAACAACTTGAAAAATATATTACTTTTACACACAGGGTCTGAGTAAAGCAATTACCTACATGAGTGAAGAGAAAATTCTGTTGACAGAAGGCCAAAAACAAATCTCAAAAATCAAAAGCCTTTCTCAGCTAAAGTCAAGGAATTCAATTTAATCCAATATAGAAGTATGAAATCCCTTCTTTGTGTTAATTCTGATGATTTGAAGATTAAAAAGAAACAATACCTGACCTCAAAGAGCTTACATTCTACTGGTTAGTCTTTAGAAAGTTCTCCTCCTAAGTCCCTCATGCATCTCCAAAAATAGGAAGGGAGGAAGTCCATAATAGCAAATCCAAGTTTCTAAGGCTGCCTTATTAGAACAAAGATAAAATTCATATAATTTACCTAAGAGTATTCTCTAGATGAGTGGTCTCCAAGCTTTTGTGTTTCCCCCCAAAATTTCACAAACCCCACTCTTACAATTATGTGTATGTTTATTTGTATATACATATAATACTATACAAGCATTATAAATATGACAACATTCAAATCAAGAAGCTATTATAGTTTATTGAGTGGAGTGAGGAAAAGGAGTAAGTGACATAGGAAGACCTGTGCTTTGGGAAAATTACTATGGTATCTCTGAGGAAGATGGATTGGAATGATTTGGACTTCAGGCAAGGAGAATCATTTGGAAGTCATTACAAAAGGCCAGGACAGAAGTACTGATGGTCCGAGCTAGCCTAAGTGGGTGCATAAACATGAAGACACTTGGAGAGAGATTTGAAGTGGAAAATAACAAGATTTGACAGCTGGTTAAATAGAGTCCATAGACATTTATTAAGGACTTACTATATGCCAGCATTGTGCTAAATGCTGGGGATATGATTTTTTAAAGGCAATACCTACCTTCGAGAAGCTTACAATCTAATGGGAAAGAAAATAAAAAGATGTGGGGTCATCAGAAGTTACCCAGCATGCAGGGCTATAATGTTTCTGGGAAGTCAAAAGCAAAGCATCTGATGCAAAATGAAGTTATCTGGGAAAGTTTGCACCTGTATTATGGGAGAATTCCAAGGGGGAAAACTAGAAGGACAACAAAGCTAAGAACCTGAGTAAGTAGTGGAGAGCAGATGGTGGCTTGGATAATAAGAGGGAAGTTAGAAAAAAGTGAATTGGGAGGGGAAATTAATATAAGGAGATCTATGATAGGCCATCTATGGCTGCTTACTCTGGATATACTACCAAAAAAGGGGAGAGAAGGCAATCTTGAATTCATTGACCACAAAGCCTAGTACGTAATATATATCTTCTCCTCTCCTACCAGCTCTAGACACACACACACACAGACACACACACACAGAGAGAGCTACAATGTGGAGTGCTGCTGCTGCAGTGAAAAAATGAGAATGGACAAGGTACTTTCCCCTTGCAGTTAGTGCAGATTTCTTAGGCTACCCTCACCCTGAGTTGTCAACATGTAGTAGAGCCAGAGAAGACCAAAAATGGGACAAGATAGAGGACAGAAGAAGATGAGCTATTAAAAATTAATAAATGAATGAATGGATAGATAGATAGATAGAATACAAATAGGTGAATGGGGTGGAACAGTTATGTCAGAGACAAGCAAAAGATTGACTCTCAAGAGGAGAAAGGGATGCAATCCATCTTTTAATCCTTAAATTGATCATATTATCCTTGATCATTGCTGTTCACTTGGATAAACAAGCCCCCACTCCAGAGACCACTGCTCTAGACTAAAACGTCTTTAACTATTGCTTGTAATCCCATATGGAGTCATGTAACTGAATGTGGGGATTGCAAAGTGATGATTTACTATCAGTAAATGTTTGATTTGTATATCTTTTTATAAACCTATATACTCAGAGTTGTATGAAAATTTTTCAGATGAAAAAGGATTATAAATGGAAAAAGTTTAAGAAGTCCTGCACTAAACATAGATTTCAATCCTAAAGTATAATAATAATTCCTTTAGATGAATATATAATCAGAGTGACAAGATTTTGGAGAGAAACAGAAATTGAGATAGAAGTAAATCAGTTCTATAAGCTTAATTTTTTAAATTTGATGTCACAGCTATAGATCAACAAAGAATTTTGAGCTCACATCTCTTGAAACTAGTAGAACTATGAAATCCTAGATTTAGAGTCTTATGATTTAGAACTCAAATATCACCCCATCTAATTGAAGAAACTGAGACACAAAAAAATTAACTGACCCAAGATCTCATAAGTGAAAGAGTCTGAATTTCAATCCTGATCTTCTGACTTGAACTATAGGCCCCTTTCTATGGAAACATGCTGTCTTATAGGAATTATAACAACTTAATTTCTACCCCATCACACATATCAGTTACAAAATAGTGGATCAAAAAAGAGTTTTATCTGCACCAATGTGGATATAAGAAAATACAGTGCCAATCATTCCAACCAGAACCAAAATGAGTACAAGGCAATTGGGATTTGTTCCAGGGCAGAAAAAAAATTTAACAGGTGTTGCCAATATTTAACAGGTGTTGCCAATATTTACACTCCACCAGTACCTTAGAAACCATGGAGCATAGTATCCATTTATCAAGAGTAATTAATTAAAATAAGAAACTAGACTTGAGCTCAGTTCCTACCCCACCTATGTACTTAGGGCTCACTAGACTGAAACTATGTTTCTCCACTCCCTCTCCAAAGGAGACCTCCCTATAGTATCTTGTACTATTCTGGAATCACCACCCACAAGGACTGGTGTCCATGGTCTCTGTCTTGCTCCCCATAGAATTTTGCATCCCAGTATGTCTCCCTACCTCCCAAACGAATTTGTGCTAAAAAGTTGAGCACACATTTTGTAAAGCTTGGCTTAGCTGCCAAAATTGCTAGTTATGGCCTTAATGCAGCTGGGTTCTATTATTATGGATTCAGGATACTGATGTTTCCATAATATTACTGATCCAAAAAAATAAAGAAGAAAGACTTCAGGAACCTTGGTGTTCTATTCCTGTTTTCTGGGCTGCTCATACTTATAACTCAACTGACAGACAGAGGAAAAAATACCAAATACAGAAGACTGCCTCCCTTCCTGCACCTTTGGCACTGAATTGGACCAGACAGACATCATCATCATCATCATCATCAAAGACTTCACAAAGCTCTCCTCCCAATGTGATACTCTAAATCCATAGACTCTTAGCAATATTCAAATATTACTGGGGGCCCTTGTCAGGAAACATATATCTGTATATATTGAATAGCTAAAGGATTAGGTATTTTAGAATTTGTGACAAAGCTGGCAACAGCAGAAGGGCTCGAGCCATATTATAGTGTAATAAAAACCTAATAAAACATTTAAGCAAACTCACACATCTGTGGACAGATGGGAGGCATTATGTAATACAGGTCATTGCCACAGCAACCTCTCACCCCACGGCTTGCTGCTGGAGCAAGGTTCACCATAAAGTGCCTCTGTGAATTTTCTTTCTCACTCAGCATTGGGGGGAAGTCATTCCTTTCTCTCTCTGAAAAACACTATCAAAACAGGCAGCCTTTGACCTACGCCCACTGAAATGGTACAGAGATGCCCGGAATCTTTGAACCAAGACCTGAGACCTCATTTCTTCTATTTGTTTGTTTTTAGAAAACATTCAAGGCCCCCATGAACACTTCTACCCTTGCCAGAAATTTCCGTCTCAGTCATATGCAAATGTGGATGATAATGTGTGAAGTGGGTTCCACTGGGGAGCTTGGTGGATTACTTCAGAATTGTCAAAGAATCAGCTGTCTAAACCACAGAACAGAGGGAAAGAAGGATTTGGAATTTTTAAAAAAATCTGTATTTGCCAAAGTATGTGAACTGTTTGAAATGAATATTTCTCCATCCATATTTTTTCTAGGAGTTTTAAATACATATATGATGCTTTTAATTTAAGTTTTTGGTCCACAATCAAGATTTCATCATATAGAGAGCTGCTTAGTGGGGGAGCTTTCTCTGTTCAGATAGACAACTCCTCTGAAATTTATGATCTCTGAGAGCTGGCCCTGAATAAGTTCCATAATTTCCTGTGGATTGCCCAGTTGGTATATGTTAGAAGTAGAGCTTTAGGGAGATCTTATTTTTAAGGAAAGCCAGCTCCTCTATCCATTACTGTTTGTCCTTCCGTTTCAAAGAGTAGCAATGACATCCCAGAGTCATATCTTCATTCCAACATGAACTGGATTTAAGCAAGTTAGGGCTGCACAAAGTCAGCAGTCTCATTCTCTCTTCCAGAATCATTGAAGTCCAAGGACAAAACTAAAGTCAAGGTGACTGGCAATGGTCCAGGATGTAGTGAATGCCCTCAGAGTCTTCAATGTCTGACCAAGATTTAAGCACTCCACACTGCCTGCTTCAGCTGCCTTTGTGGCCATTGGAATGAATTGTTCTCATCCACCCATTCCACCAGGGGGAAGTCCTTACATATCTTTCTATCCAATCGTGTGTGTGTGTGTGTGTGTGTGTGTGTGTGTGTGTGTGTGTATTCCACTGAACATCAGGACAATATAATTCTTTGCTGTCATCTGATCTTCATCGTTGTATTCATTAAAATTCATTAAACACGTATTATGGCATAACTAAGCAAAGGCACTATATTAGACATTGTAGTTACAAGGGACAAGTAAAATTAGATCATACCCTTATTGCATTCTATTGGGGAGGAAGAGGAAAGATACAATATGGACACAGATAAGTCAATACAAAGTATATAGAGAGGAGAGGCGTTCAGAGATCAGAAAAGGCCCACATAGGAAGTGAGGTTCAAGCTATGTTTTAAAGAAAGTCAGCAATTATGAGAGGAAGAAGTAAGCGTGAGACTGAATGTTTTCTAGAGCTTGCAGGTCAGTTAAATGTTTTGTTGAATAAATGAGGAAAGCAATAAAAAAAACAAGCCTAAAAAAATAGGTGAAAGATATACTGAGAGAGGAAAAACAGGGTGAGGAGCATATATAATACACTAGGAACAATAAGGAAAGTCTGAAGATTTTTGAGTAGTGCAGTGGTATTGATCAAAGACATACTTTAGAAATGTTATTAGGACTCTGATGGATGTAGCTCTTTTGAACAAAAAGCTGATTCAGACCAGTTCCAATGCTCTTGTGATAAAGAAAGCCATCTGTACCCAGAGAAAGGATTTGTGGGAACTGAATGTGGATCACAATGTAGTACTTTCACTCTTTTTTTGTTCTTGTTTGCTTGCATTTTGTTTTTGTTCTCATTTTTTTCCTTTTTGATTTGATTTTTCTTGTGCAACATGATAATTGTAGAAATATATAGAGAAGGAAATATATATAGAAGAATTGTACCTGTTTAACATATATTGGATTACCTGCTGTCTAGGGAAGGGGTGGAGGGGAAGGAAGGGGGGAAAATTGGAACACAAGGTTTTGCAAGAGTGAATGTTGAAAATTATCTATGCATATATTTCAGAAATAAAAAAACTTTAATAAAATGAAAGAAATATCAGTGGGCAGTCTTTGGAGGATAAGTTGGAGAAAAGAAAAAACAGAAGGAAGAAAACCAGTTAAGAGTCAATTGTAATAGTCTCTTACTATTGAAGTAAGAGGCTTCTTACTTCAATCAGAAAGTCTCTTATTGAAATAAGAGACTTAATGAAGTCTTAATGAAATAATGAGAGCCTGAACTAGCATGGTGACTTTGTGACTTGAGAGAATTCCCTGAGAAATGCTATAACAGTAGAATCAATAAGACTTGGCCACCAAGTAGCTATAAAAATTGAGAGAGGGGAAGAAAGTATATCACCTGATGACCAGGTGTATAGTTGGATGACTGGAAGAATAATTGGACCCTCAGTAGATATAAGGCAGCAAATTTTCAATTAAAAAAAGGTTTAGGGGGAAATAAAATGAATTCCATTTTAGACATGTGTTTTAAATGCATCAAAAGACTAGGGTTTCCTCTCATCCCTTTCATGTAGGTTAGCCTAGTTTAATTCCTAAAAGTCAAAGAAGCTATCCCCATGACTTGATTGACCCCTGGAAATGAGGATTAAACCACTAAATTTCTATTACAAAATTGTAATAGAATTTGTGACTTCAGGCCATATTGACATGACTTCATATTCATTTAGAGATATTAAAAAAAGACCATCAACATAGAGTCTTCGCCTTTCAGACTTGAGGGATGTCCCAACATTGCCCAAGTCACCACACCCTTTTCTGATGACCAGATTCTGTTTCCTGTGGAAGTAAGTACTGCAAGCTTGTTGAACAACCTTTTATGCTAAAGATAATTAAATTTTTAAGAAACTATAAAATGATCAGGAGTTTCTTATTTTATTCTGGCATCATAACTAAAATCAACCTGAGTCAGGATTAGTTCATTACAATCACCTATAGGACATTGAAATGGAAATATCTGGTAGACCATTGGTAAGGCAAGACTGGAGACCAAGAAAAAGATTAAGGCAAGAGATACAGAGTTTTATTTCATCTGCTTAGAAATAATCATTGAAGCCCTAGGGATTGTTGGGATCACCAAGAGAGAAGTTGTAGAGAGGGAAAAGATGATTTGTTTAGAACTTAGAAGGACAGAAGAAAGTCAGCTATGTAAAAGAGAAAGACATTTTTAGAGTTCTCCTTCTTGTTACTTCGATTTTACCAACACTGATTTTATTAAGTCTTTAGATATTTTTCATTAATTAAATGTCATCACACATCAAAGTATTTGTCTATCAGATTTAGGCTCCCCCAAATCTGCCAACTTTGGCAGGCCAATAAAATACACTTTCCTCTTTTTGTGTAGAGAAGGGTAGATTACAGGCTTGGAATGCCACAAATTACCAAATTTGGCCTGGTGGCCAACAGGTTTTATTCAAATGTTTTCTTTGTTATGGATGTTACAGTCCTTGAGTAAGAGTTGGGCAAACTGCCTGCAAAGGAACTTGTCACTTGGGAGCAGCAGTTCTTCCAAGTGTGGGAAGACAGGAAACTAACTGGACTACCAGCTTTTCTCCAAACAGTGGGAGTTTTTGTGTATCTCCTGAGAGGGAGAAGAGAGAAGACATAAGGAAAAGAGGTAGGGGTGCCCCCCTCCCGATATTTGGAACAGCAGCATGACCTAGCTTCTGGTGACAGCTTCATCTACACTTCTTTTCTTCAAACCCATACCTCCACAAGAGATCATAAAAGGTGAATGTCAAATGGACAGAGAGGTATATGACTATTTTTTTATAATCACTAGCATTTGCTCAGGTGGCTAGAGTAATTGAGGGAAAAAAATAAATGAAAGAACTGGTGATCCTAGCCCCCATCTTACTTCATATGGATGTGACTGGTGTCTTTTTATTCCGTTAAAGACTGTATCTGATGATCTAATTTTATTTCTTATAAATAACTGTGGTTGACAATGCTCTTGTATTTTTTCATCCTTTAGTTAGTGTCATAAGGCAGTGGGATAACCACATAAAAGAGACCTTATTAGAGACCTTCTGATCTAGCTAGGAGCATAATCACAAGTTAGTTAGTCATCTGTTTCATAACTCTATTTCCAGTGGCAGAATTACTACAAACCTGGGAATTTTTAAATCTGCATCATTAGATTCAAGTGTAATGTAGCAATTTTTAGGGTCACATAAATAAGGATCTAATGTGGGGAGCAGTTATTGGGAACTGATTGTGATGTAAATGAAAGCATTATTAAAACATTTTATATGCAAAAAATCAAATAAAAATCTATTTATTTACCTGAGTTTGAGTAGTAACGCATTTATTTGATGTCAGTGAAAATCAGTGCCTTGGAATAGACAAAAAGTGCAAATCCTATCATTAATCTTATTAAAATTATTATCATAGTAATCTTTACTAAATGATAATGTATTACTGAAGTATACCATCATGGCACAAGGTAACCCTGGGATTTCAAATACTGTGCCAATAAAAAACAAGTAATGTTGTATCTACTGAGGTGGAAAGACTTCAAGAACTGACCCTGTGATTGACTATTGGCAGGGGATTGCCCAGCCAAGTTTGGAAAAGCTTTTATCCAATTATCTTCAAAGTAAATAAATGCATCAACCATAGCAACCCTTAAAGACCATCTACTGACTCTAAAAAGGGTTGTAAACTGCATCAGTAGATAATGAGGTTACACTGTGGAAATCACAGATCCTTGAAATATTCAATCCCTTAATGAAAAAATAGATGGTGTCAGAGAAAATCTGTATGAACTAGTAGAGAGTAAGGTGAATAGAAGCAGCAGAATAATTTATGCAATGACAACAATTTATTTTTTTAAATGTCAAAATTCTTTAGAACTCTGAAAAATGCAATGTTAAGTCATGATTCCAGAAGACTGACAAAGCATACTACTTACCTTCTGCCAGGGAGGTGACAGACTTAAAATTCAGAATGGCACATATATTTTGGTCATGGTCAATTAGGGAGGGTGCTTGGATTATATAGTGTGTAGCTGTTAAGAAAATTTTATTTTTATATTTTGTGGTTCAATGCAGAAGAAAGTAACAGAAGAGGAAAGTAAATTATTTTAATTGAAAAAATAATAAGATTAAATTTAAAACCAGAAAAGTATTCTTTTTTTTTTCAAAAGAATTTTTCCATAATACTCTCAAGGTTAGTTTGGCCAATTCTCCAACGTCAAAGAATTTCAATGTTGAAAGAATATGTCCAAGGAAAGATTTGCCCTACATCTCTCAGGGATCAGTCTTAGAAACTAGAAGACCCAGAAGAAAATCTTGGCTTTCCTGAACATACAGAGATTAAAGTATTTTTCTAAGTAATTGTTGAGAGACAGATACTCAGAAACAGATAGATGGATAGCCACAGACATACAAAAAGACACACAGAGAGACAGAGGTAGAGAAAGAGACAGAGCAACAGAGGGAAAGAGAGAGAGAGAGGGAGAGAGAGAAGAGAGAAAAACACAGAGACACAGTGAAAGACAGAGAAGACCAGACAAAAAATTATAAGTAATGCCCTAACCAAAGGATGGCCAAAGGCAAACTATAATTTGGATTTTCTTTTTTTTTTAATATTGACCAAATGGAAAATCCTAGTGAAGATTATAGGTATTGGAGGTTTCATTTTTTTCTCCTTGGTTCTTACTCCCATCCTAGCCACAGTAAAATACTCAACTCAAACAATATAATTTGAAACATCCCCTGCCAGATTTGCCCACCTGTCATTCCTGAATTTACTGCTCATCACATGACACTGGCCACCCAGTGTCCTTGGGAATATAGAGTGAGTACTGGAAAGGAAGAATAGTAGGGTTCCACCTTCTAAGTCCTGCCTCTCTTAAGATTAAATAGTCTCCAAAGAAGGTTAATCTGATTTTCCCAATAATACACCACAAGTACAAACTTTTCAAGTTGAAATACAAATATTAAGTTGCCTTTTGAGTTATTCTAATCTTTTGCATGACTTTAGTATGAAAGTCCTACCATAAAATATTAAGCTTAAGATTCAGATATTACATGTAAAATCAAAATCCAAATGACTACTATCCCACAAAATGTTTATTTACTTTTTTGTAGACATCTACAAGATTTCAAACTCTAGGAGATCATGGAACCATGTGCTTATTCTTAATATGTCTCTCAGGGCCTTAGCTCTTAATATATGTTTGATCAATGAATGAATGAAAACTATATTCAGCATTTCTAACTTTTGTAGCCCAGCTTCATGTGGTTTAATTAAAATCGACACCATGTGAGCCAACCCAGTTATTTGCATCCATTTTCTCTTGAAAGGGGAGCCCTTGGTAACTTGGTGGCGGGAGCACAATAAGCCCTTTCTCTGCCATGAAAGCAATATGTCATGTTTAGTAGTCTCCGAAGGAGTACTTTATATATTTCTTTAATGTAGAAACAAGCTGGTGAGGTGGATTTTTCTCTTTCATTATTATTTTGCATTTTATTCTCCTTCCTGGCTCAACTCTGGACATTCAGAATTTAAAATTTTCTCTCCTGGTTGCCAGTAATAGTACACTTCAAAATGTTTGCAGGATTTTCTCCAGACACCTGCTGTCAACTACCACATGTTAGAGGCTTGGGCAGTAAATGGCCTCTCATTAGAGAGATTTGCCATATGCCATCATAAAGAAGCCTTTCTTTAGCTCTATTGCTTCATACGGCATCATATTCAGCAGTCTAAGCGCGTAGATGATTTAATGTTCCAAAACATTTTCCCAACATAATCCTAACAGATATTGATCAACAAAGCAACACTATTTTCTGCTGGGGAAAAGACTAGCATCTATGAAATGTGACATCAAATAAGATGGTAAGGCGGGCTTCCATTTTTCACATTCACACAGCGTCCTCTATGACAACGTGTGTGTTCAAAATGCATAAATAGTGGCTGCTGACTTGTTTATCTTGAAATACACCTAGTCACAGTAGAGGCAGTCATGGAATAATCTGAGCCCACTCTCCAGAAACCATACAAAGCAACCCAACACCCCAAACAAAAATAAATAGATCAACGTTAAAAGAAAACACCTCACTTTTTCCCAGGAAATGATCTCTGTGGTTTGGGGATTGGTCTTTCTTTTTTTTTCCAAATTAAAAAAAAAATGAAACTTTGAAAATACAAAAAAAAACAAAAGAAATTCACTAGTTTGAGCTACATTAGTGATTTTTATTAGTTATGGAGGAATAACTGGTCTCCATTCATGCAGATGGTGATTATTCTCCACATAATTAGGGAATTTCCTCACATAAAGAAGTTAAATGAGTTGTGAGGGAGATGCTTCTCTTTGGGTAAAATATAAGTTCCTTGAGGAGTAGGAACTATTTCATTTTTCTCTTTTTGTCTTTAGTGCCTAGCACAGTATCTGGCAAGTAATTATTAAGCACTTAATATGTTTATTAAATGTTTAATAAATACTTGATTGATTGACCTGAACGTCAGAATATTTTCAGACTACAATATTTTCCTTCCTTTCTCTCTTCTTTTTCCATGAGTACAACCACCTTTTTCTTCCCTTCTTTTGGAATACTAATGAGTGTGGGCAAATAGTTTAAGCCAGAATCAATGCCATTAGTTTCAAAGGACCTCATCAGTTTCTAGGAAAAAAAGGTATCTGTTCCTCTAAATTATCGTTATTTACTTAGAGAAACCACTCTAAGTTTAAACAGGCTAACAATTTTATTCACCAAGTTGAACTACAGCAATATCTAAGGGCTTATCTGATAAAGTTAATATTCTTTAGTTAGTAAATTAGTAGTTAGCTGAGGGTACATCCAACAGTAAAATAAATACAATATTCACCTTGCCAAAATTAGTGGAAGGAAGAGAGGGCAGGTAAGTAAAGATGTGATCATTTGAAGAAGCAGAAACCCCTAAGAATGTGTGGCAAAGAATTGGAAACTGTGGGGATGCCCAATAATTAGGGAATGGTTGAACAAGTTTTGGTATACTGTCTTGATAGAATTCTACTGTACTCTAAGAAATGATGAGTTCATGAAACATTATTGTTCTATAAGAAATGATCAGCAGGATGATTATACGATGATCAACTCCGATGGACATGACTCTCTTCAACAATGAGATGATTCAGACCAATTCCATTGGTTTTGTGATCAAAAGAGCCATGTACAACCAGAGAGAGGACTGTGGGAATTGAGTATAGTTCACAACACAGAATTCTCACTCTTTTTGTCGTTGTGTGTTTGCATTTTATTTTCTTCATCATTTTATTTTCTGGTTTGATTTGATTTTTCTTGTACAGCAAGATAATTGTATAAATATGTATGTATATATTGCATTTAACATGTATTTCTACTATGTTTAACATATATATTAGACTACTTGCCAACTGGGATGGGAGGTGGGTGGGTGGGTGGGTGGGGAACTGGAACACAAGGTTTTGCAAGGGCTAATGTTGCAGAATTATCTATGCATTTGTTTTGAAAAATAATCTTTAATTACAAAAAGAAATAATGAGCTCAATGATTCTAGAAAAGTATGGATAGACTTGCACTAAATAATGAAGAATGAAATGAACAGAACCAAGAGAACAATGTATATAATAACAATATTGCTTTGAGAACAACTTTAAAGGAATATCTTTTTAACTATTATAAATAGCCAAATTAACTACAAAGAACACATGAAGGAAAACACAATCTACGTTCAAAGAAAGAACTGATAAAAAGAAGTATGTGTAGAATATTTTGCAAATTATATATATATATATATACATATACATATATACATATTTGTGCCTAGTGGTAGCCATCTCTAGATGGAGAGGGCAAAAAATTTACATGACAACTTTATTAGATATTTAAAAGGAAAAACAAGTTTGACATAATAGTTGCAGTTTCATATTTTTTTAATGATACTGTTATAGAAATGCTAGTTTTATTCCATAAATTAAAACTAAATAAAACATTTTAAAAATACTGCAAGTAGAAATCAGTAAAATCATAACTGTTTTACATTTAATCATATCATTTTTCCAAATCTAAAATTTCTCATCCATAAAGTGAGGGGAGCAAGCTAAATTATTTCCATAATCCCGTCTAAATGTAAATCTATATAACCAATCTTTACATGTATTGTGAATTCTTTAAAATAGGATGTGTATTTGTATCTCTTACACCTAGCACATGGTTGGTGCTTAAGAAATTATTTTTGCATATTGACAAATTCAAAGATGGCAAACAATATCTTTTTACAAAACAGAGAACAATATTTACATAAAGATTAGTTAGCAAGAAAAGGTTAGAGAGTAAACTGTGTCCTTCCAAGATCATTTATAGATGAAACTAGAATGTTGACAAGTAGACAAAAAATGAAATAGACCTATCTCTGTTTCTATAGTAATCTATTTTAATCACTGACAAAGTAGAATATTTAAACCCCTACCATATACCATAGGAGAGAGTGAGTAGTGTTTAAGAAAAGAAAATCATGTCAAAAAAGCTGAACCACATCAGAAATATCCTATTAAGGCAACATAGTATAGTAGTTGGAGGGTAATACTTAAAGTCAGGAAGACTTTAATTTTAATTCCATTTCAGATAGTTTCTGAATTTCAACTGAATTTCAGTTCAGTTTTTAAACCTTTAAACCTCTTTACCTCTTTAAACCTCAGTTACCATCATCAATAAAATGAGGATAGGATTGTTGTAAAAATCAAATAACCAAACCTTAAAACCCTACATAATTATTTTATATTTTTTATTCTGCCACCATCTTGGTTAATGATTCATCACCTCACATCTGGACTATTGCAGTAGTCTGCCGAGTGGTTTCTTTGCCTTAAATCTTGCTCCTATTTTTCATTTTACTTCTGTCAAATTGATCTTCCTAAAGTGTTGCACTTAAAATGTAGACAAATTTGGGAAACTCAGCAGTGGTCAATGAATTGGAAAAGATCAGTTTACATCCCAATCCTAAAGAAAGACTATGCCAAAGAATGTTCAAATTATCAAAAAAAAAAAAAAATGGTCATTTCATATGAAACAAGTTTATACATAAAATTCTGCAAGCTGGGGTTCAGCAAGATGTGAACTCAAAATTACCGGAAAAACAGGCTGGTTTTCAAAGAAACAGAAAAACCAGAAACCAAATTTCCAATATTCACTGAATTGTGGAGAAAGCAAGGGAATTTCAGAAAAACCTCTTTTGACTGGATGGAACAAAATGTGACAAATTTTCAGAGATGAGAGGTCTACATCATCCCACTTGATTCCCCAGAAACCTGTATCCATGTCAAGAAACAATAGAGAGAACTGAATGTAAAACAACTGTATATTGTCATTTGAGTTCCAAATTTACTAATTTAACTTTTATGCAAAGTATATAATGTGAAATTCCAGACTGGATGAATCAAAAGTCAGAATTAAGATTGTCTAGAGAAATATCAACAACCTGAGATATGCAGACAATAACACTCTAAAGGCAGAAAGTGGAAAAATAAGAAACCTCTTGATGAAACTGAAAGAGTAGAGTATAAAAGCTGGCTTGAAGCTTAACACCCAAAAAACTAAGACCATAGAAGCTGTTCCCCATCATTTCATGGCAAATAGAGAAAGATGAAAGTAGTGTCATATTTTATATTCTTGGGCTCAAATCATAAGAGACAGACTGCAGCCATGAAATTAAAAGACTTTTTGCTCCTTGGAAGGAAAAGCTATGGCAAATCTGGACAACATACTAAAAAGCAGAGACATCACCTTGCTGACAAAGGTTGTATATTCAAAGCTATGATTTTTCCAGTAGAAATATGTGGCTGGTCTTTTTGTGATGGCAAAGAATTGGAAATTGAAGGGATGTCCATCATTGAGGAATGAATTAATGAGTTGTGATATATGAAGGTAATGAAGTACTGTTGTGGCATAAGATGAGCAGGCAGATTTCAGACTGGAAAGACTTACATGAACTGATATTGAGTGAAGTGAACAGCCAGGATAACATCATACACAGCAACAGTAACATTGTATGATGAGTAACTATGACAGACTTAGCTCTTCCCAAAATACACAGTGATCCAAGATAACTCCAACAGACTTGTGATCAAAATGTCATCCACATCCAGAGGAAAAAACTATGAAGAACTGAATGCAGATTTGAAGCATAGTATTTTTGGGGTTTTTTTGTTTTTTCTTTCATTTTTTTTTTGTTTTTCTGATTTTTCTTTTACAACATGACTACTTTGGAAATATATTTAACATGATTTTATATGTATAATCTATATCAGATTGTTTTCTGTGTTGAGTGGGAGGAAGGAAATAAGGAGGAAAATTTGGAACTCAAAATCTTCCAGAAATGAATGTTATGTAAATGGAAAATAAAATACTATTAATAAAAAAAGAAATCTATGTGATAAGAGAGAGCTGTACTCTAAGAAGAGTTGAGCATGCAGAAGCAAATTGTGATGCTAGAGAAGACTTTTGAGAACTAATCAGGACAGTAAGGAAATCAAATAATTCAATACTTAAAAAAAATTCAGACTATTCATTGGAAAAGTTGAATATTGAAGCTGAAGTTTAAATACATAATGGGATGATAAGACTCATTGGAAAAGACCGTGATATTGGGAAAGATTGAAGACAAAAGGAAGAGGGGATGGATAGATAATGCGATGGAAACAATGAACATGCACTTGGACAGACTTTGCGAGATAGTGGAGAATAAAGGGGTCTGCCATATATAGTCTATGGGGTCACAAAGAGTTAGATGCAGCTGAATATTTCAATAACAACAAAGTGCACATCAAACTAAGCTATCTTTCCAATTCAATAAATTCTAGAGGTTCCCTATTCTCTCATGGACCAAATATAAAATCTTTCAGTTTATTTTTAAAGCCCTTTATAACTTGATCCCTTACTTTTCCAATCTTGTTATACCTTGCTACCCTTACAACATTCTGTGATGTTGCTCCTGACACACTCTCATATCCCAACTCCTAGTATTTTCTGAAAGCATTCTAAGCTTTTATTGATCTCATCAGCCAAAGTTGAATATGATGTAACTCAACACTAATATAGCAACATCATTTTGATCCTTTTTGAGAAGGAAGGACAATATTAATTTTTTTACTTTTTTATTGAAGTTTTTTATTTTCAAAACACATGCAAGGATAATTTTTCAACATGGATCCTTGAAAAAACCTGTGTTCCAATTTTTCTCCCTCTTTCCCCCACCCCCTCCCCAGATGGCAAGTAATTCAATACGTTAAACATGGTAAAAAATATATGTTAAATCTTATAAAGGCATATATATTTATTCAATTATCTTCCTGCACAAGAAAAATCAGATCAAAAAGGAAAAAAATGAGAAAGAAAATAAAAATTCAAGCAAAGCACAACAAAAAGAGTGAAAATTCTATGTTGTGATCCAATTCGCACAGTCTTCTCTCTGGAAATAGATGGCTCTCATCATCACAAGATCATTGAAACTGGCCTGAATCATCTCAGACAATAAAACATTATTATTATATTCAAGCAACTGTCTAAGACCATGAATGGTCTTATCTATACCATAGAGGGCATTTTCTCATCAGCAGTTCCACGTACAAATAAAAATTAGGTTCAATAAAAAAAAACTACCCAAATAAATTTGGAAGGGGAACAGTTTTTTTTTTTAAAGAATTTAGACAATTTTTAAAATATGTGAAAGAAAAAAAGATACAAAATGACTTGACAAAAAAAATCACAGATGACATTATTACCCTAAAAAAGTAAATGAGAGTAGATCAGTGCCTTCTTTCTCACCTCTATAAAATCTTTATGAGAATGAGCTTGATATTTCAAAGATAACCTTTAAGGAAAAACCACATAACAGACTGGCTTTCACAAGTAATTTTCTGCTCAGACCATTCTAATAGGCCTATGGTGCCCATTTGCTTATTTTAATTGTAGAAAACACAATCTGAAAGGAACATGCATTTATATGTGGCCTGCTATTGTGCCAGGCATTGTGCTTTTTACAAATTTGCCTCATTATATCCTCAAACAGCTCTATGAAGTAGACGCTATAAATATCATCCCCATTTTTATTGACAAAACTGAAGTAAATACAGGTTAAGTGTCTTATTCTGAGGTTGAATTGAACTCAGGTTTTCCTGATTCCAAAATCAGCATTTTATTCACTGAATCACCTGGTCAACTCTTTTTTCAAAAAAAAAAAAAAAAAAAGTTTCCTCTGTATATGTATTGTCAAGTAAGATTCCTTAATAGTCATGCTATTTCTTGCAATTTATCCTATTTGTATCCTTTATTGATCCTTTTTAAGCACATGTCTTTCCTATTAGAATATAAGTTCCATGAAGGGAGGGAGTATCTGGGGGAGGTGGGAGAGGATTGTTCCCAGAGCTTAGTATGGTAGCAAGTTCATAGTAAGCACTTGATAATTGCTTGTTGGTTGAAGAACTTATTGATAATTTTAACAGATGCAATCACAGAGGTAATTTTGTCTACCATTCTCTGAATATCAATATCAAATACAGAAAATATGTGTACTGGGCAAAAAAAAGGATGTTAAATGAATTAAAAAAAAAAAAACAGAGAGTAAGAGAGAGACTTTGCTAAGTCTCAAACACAGCAACCGACACAAAAGGCAGAAATTTCTTGCCTTTAAGAAGCTTATATTCTAATACAGCAAAACAACACATACACACATATGTATGTATATATGTGTATGTGTATATATATATATATATATATATATATATATATATATATATATGTATAATGACTAGAAAAGGGAGTTTGGACCTGAGAAATCACCTGAGATGATGAGTAGATATAAAAGGCAGTAACATATAAACATAAGGTATCAATTTCTAAATTCAGAGAAAGTGGTAGAAAAGAGTTGGAGACGGGATGAAGAATATATAAAAAGGTCACAAGAAGGCCTGGATATGCATTTGGAAAAGATGTGACAGTGGAATATTGTATACGGTTTGGAACCAGCTAGATATAATGTAATGGGTAGTTAATTTGCACACAAGAAAGCTGGGTTCTAGAGCAAGAGTTCCAAAAATGAGTGTCTCTAAGGACAGGATACATAAACTGAAAAAGTACAAATGCAGTTCCAGGATGGGGAAGGGAGCAGGGCATCTTTAGCAGACAGATTGTCTGGGTAGACAGTTGGAAGAGACATGGAGGTAAAGGGAAGAAGAAAAATGGAAGAGTAATTCCCAATAACTTGTGAAGGCCTCTAAATGTTGCTATTTGAGAAAGACATTGTGATGATTTTATTAAAGTCAGCTCACTCATGGCCGCTCAGAAGAAGCAATCTAATAATTTGTGCAAGAAAAAAACAAAAACACAAATGAAGAGTGCCTGCTCTTCAAAAATATGGTGTGAAATTGGATAGACAATCTAATGAGTTTGTCCATCAATACTAACTCACAAGTGGAATCATACATGAATGGCAAACTGGGTCCATAATTTCTTAAGAGAAAGGAAGTTGGATGGCATTTGAGAAATTGCACAACCCTTTTCACTGTTGTTCCCTGAGAGAAAATCCCTTATTTCTAACACCAATATTCTCCCGATGATACTACAGTATATGCCTGAGAATAGCAGAACTCCAGTATCTCTGGCAAATAAGAAGTATAAATGAAACAAAGTGGGCGGAAATAAGCTGGAGCCTGAAGCCAACAATGAACAGCACACAGATGGCATAGAAAATAATATCCAGTGATCAATTCTGATGGACGTAGTTCTCTTCAACAATGAAATGAACCAAACCAGTTCCATTTGTCCAATAATATATAGAATCAGCTACACCAGCGAAAGAACTCTGGGAATTGAGTGTGAACCACTACATAGCATTTCCAATCCCTCTGTTTTTGTCCGCCTGAATTTTTGATTTCTTTCATAGGTTAATCATACATTATTTTGAAGTCCAATTCTTCTTGTGCAGCAAAATAACTGTATGGACATGTTATATATATATTATATTATATTTAACATATACTTTAACATATTTAACATGGAGGGGGTGGGGGGAAGGAGGGGAAAAATTAGAACAAAATGTTTTGCAACTGTCAATGCTGAAAAATTATCTATACATATATCTTGTAAATAAAAAAGATATAATAAAAAAAAGAAAATAATATCCAGGAAAGGTAGGATCGGAAAAGAAGGTGGGATGATCATCTAGTGAGAATAAGCCTAAGTGCTGCACTGGTCTCCATGGAATAGGAAAAGATCAAGATCTCTATTACATCTATATGCCACAGTGGCAGATTTATGGAAGAACATGGACAAGAATATCACAGAATTAGAAATCTAGAAATGAAGTAACAGATCCATTGACATGAGATAATATTTTCAAGGGTTCAGTTCTGTGATCTAACTTTGAGGAACAAAAGGTAATATTTGGAACTATTTGACATTCACAATCTCGATTTATAAAGTTAGCTCTGGAACTGTGGTCAATGTGGGAAACTTGAGAAAAGAGATTAGAGAATGTGGAACTATTCCTAAACAACAGGAGAACCATCCTTTGCCTACCTCTCTCTTCTCATATTTTAGCTAGTCTATTTTTAATTGTCCTCCAAGGAAAATAAGAGCTTCTATTTTCTCTGCTATAACAATGAGCCTCTTTCACTTCTGGTCATTCCTAATGCCAAGTAATGTGACATTATAAGAGTCATAGAAGTGGAGCTGTAAGAGATGTGAAGGTTTATGGGACACTAATGCATTATTGGTGGAGTTGTGAAATGCTCCAATCATTCTAGAGAACAATTTGCAACTACTATTCCCAAAGGGCTATAAAACTGTGCATACCCTTGATCCAGCAGTACCTCTACTGGGTCTATATTCCAAAGAGATCATAAAAGAGGGAAAATGACCCACATGTGCAAAAATGTTTGTGGCAACCCTCTTTGTAGTGGCAATGAATTGGAAAGTGAGTAGATGCTCATTAGATGGAGAATGGCTGAATAAGTTATGGTGTATGAATATTATGGAATATTATTGTTCTATGAAAAATGATGAGCAGACTGATTTCAGAATAGCCTGAGAAGTCTCATTAACTGATAGTACATGAAATGAGCAGAACCAAGAGAATATTGTACATAGCAACAAGATTACATGATGATCAACTATGATGGACTTGACTGTTTCCAACAATGAGGTGATTCTCAAGACAATTCCAATAGATTTGTGATGAAAAGAGATATCCACAGCCAGAGAAGAGAACTATGGAGATTGAATGTGTATCAAAGCAAAATATTTTCACCTTTTGTTTTGTTGTTGTTATTGTTTTTTGTTTATTTATTCTCCTTTCTCGTGCTTTTTCCCCTTTTTATCTGATTTTTCTTGTGCAGTATGACAAATATGGAAATGCATTTAGAAACATTGCACATGTTTAATCTTTATCTGATTGCTTGCTGTCAAGAGAGGTAGAAAAGGGGGAGGGAGGGAAAATTGGAATACTAAGTTCTGCAAAGGTGAATGTTGAAAACTATTTTTGCAAGTATTTGGAAAAATAAAAAAAGTTTTTTAAAAATATATTCTTAAAAGAAATGTCAACGTTTGTGTAGTTCAACCTCCCTTCTCCCAGTTTTACAAATGATAGATAGATAGATAGAGCTTTAGGAATTTCTTTTAAAATTCAAACACTATTGGAAGAGACAAAACATTAAATAACTCTCCCATTGATAGGGAAAGAGAGTTTCTTCTTGAAAAAAAAAGTCAAAGTAGAGGGAAATCCATAAATATATAAAATGCAAATTTTATAGCTGTGGTCTTTGCAAAGACAAAGCATTAAAAACAAAAATGGTTTCCCATCTACTAGAAGAATGACTAAACAAATGGAAGCATATGAATGTAGCAGAATATTATTGTGCCATAAGAAATGACAAAAAATATTAGGAAAAAGTTGAGAAGACATGTATGAATTAACAAAGTGAAGGAGCTTTAGAAATAATAAAACAGTCTATACAATGATAGTAATAAGGTCAAGGAAAACAAAACTGTAAAATATCAGAATGTTGACTCAGCAGCCAAACTCAATTTTGACAGACAACGTATTCCTCTTTTTTTCCGGTGAAGAGGTAGGAAACCACAGGTGGAGAATGAGATGCACATGATGAGATATGGCTCCTATTGGTCTATTTTTATTTAACCATATAACTTTGTTCTAAGAAATGGTTTACGGCGTTAGAAAATTTAAAAAATGTGAAAAAAAAGAAAAAACAACAATAAAATATTTAATTTTTCAAAAAAGTTCAGGTCCGAATTCCTCTGATTTAACACAGAAGAGTCCAGATGACTGAATGGGGGGAGAGAGAGAAAGAGAGAGAGAGAGAGAGAGAGAGAGAGACAGAGACAGAGACAGAGAGACAGAGAATAAAAAAGGCAGAGAGAGAGGAGAGACAGAAACAGCAGAGAAGGAAAGATAGAGAGAAAGAGACAGAGACAGAGAGAAAGATAGAATTAGAAACAGAAAGAAAAGGAAAGACAGAGAGAGAAGAGAGACAGAGATAGTAGAGAGGACAGACAGAGAGAGAGAAAGAGAGAAACAGCTGAGAAAGACAGACAGAGAGAGAGACAGAGACAGAGAGAAAGGAACCAAAAAAAGGTACTGAAGAAGAGGATACCTAAAACAAACACCAGTTACTTGAGAATTTTTCTTGGAATTAGTCTTACAAATGGACATTTCTTCCCTTTCTTTTTCTCCTGAAATTTTTTGTTTTGTTTTGTTTGCATCAAGCTTCTAGTTTGACCCCGGTGATATAAATAGCTAAAGGGAGGTTTTCCATTAATAAGTGCAGAAAAAATCCAGAAAGACAGCCCCCAGCTACTCCCCCACCAATCATGTTAAAGCCATTTGGATATTTAGAGATGGAGTGGGGTTAGAGGGCAGTAGCATATGGGTTATAATTCATTTCCAAGTCATCCGGATAAATACTGGCATTATTCCCTCCCAGGATGGACCCAGCTTTTAAAACTGTAAATTCAAGAGGCTGTATGAAGGCCAACATATGGCTGGTCCTCAATAAACATCCCATGTTGATAAAAATGATCAGAAGGCCAAAGATACAGACCAAAGACTGTTTCTGTGGGCTTTCTGCCTTGGGGTAAGGCAAAAAAAAAAAAAAACACACAGCAAAATATCAAAACAGTTTGATCATTTCAATGAGTACATCATATTCAGGGTCTTATCTAGCCTGCATTTAGCTCACTACCCTGTTGGCATTTCCCTCATTTCCTCTAAAAAGTCTTTGCTACAGCAGCCTCAGATCATAAGCCAAAGAAAATTCAGCTCAATTTGTCCCCTTCCCCATGGAGCTTCCAATGACTGAATGCTTTCATTTCTCACTCCCTCACATCAATTTTGGGTCTGCATTAGTCACTACTCATTTCTCTGGGTTTCACCAGAAGTCATTGCCTCAGTCACAGCTCAGACTCAGGGGGAAGGCTGTTGTTTCATCTTTATGGGTTGTTTTTTTTATTTTTAAACAATCCATGGGTCTTCTAGTCTTGACTTGCTATGGGGACATATGTAAAGGAGAGCTTAGGATTTATGAAGTGTTGGGTCCCTAGGCACAGAAGTAACTAAGGAGAGGCAATCAGGATTTCCCCCAAGGGCATCAAAATTTAACATACTTACTCCTTCAGCATTTCCAAGACACTATCATATCTAATTAGTGTCTCTTGATCCTTAACTAAATTGCTCTTATAGTTTTAAACCATGTATTACAGAGTTAATATTTCATGCAGTTTGTCCCATGTGCCCAGTTTTCCTCTTTTCTACTTTTTCATTCAGAAATCAGTCCCTATAGGTAATTCAGGCAGACTTTGCAGTGTTGAGCTGATCCAGAGAGAAAAAACTCAGATATGTTTAAGTGATAAAGTTAGGTGAATTGATTTATTTTGGACAGACAGGTCTGGGGCTTCCCTTTGGCAGATGGGTAATATGAATATTGACAAATCTCTTTGACCAAGAGGTCAAACTCTCACTATCATTTATCCTAAGACCCTCACTGGAATAATTCTACCTTTCATTATAATATTTATTCACTTATTGCTTGTTAACCAATCAAAGTTGATTACTACCATCTGGAACACCCATTCTTCCAAGGACATATGAACTATAATCCCATGCCAAATCCCATGACAAATCTGCCATGATTTGTCTTTGGTCCAAAAAAGACAACTAAATGAGCATCTCTTTTATATAAAATGTGCTAGTATTATTAATAAAATGATTAATTACCCAGAAACTAAGTCTTTTGAAGTCATAGTAGATTACTCAAAAACTAATAAAATGAGATTCATTTACCCATAGAAGGAAAAAAATATGTAACAAAGTTGTCCATTAAAGATACTCTGATTTGATTTAACTTAGTGAAGCTCTCTTGCCCAAGATGCCCATCATGATCATTAGCCAATTATCACAAAGTAAATGTAGCTCCTCTGGACTATTTTATTACTCAAGAGACTTGAAAGTAATATCAACAGTTTGAGCTAGTAGTGCCATGAACTACTCTACTCTTGATGGAGGAAATACTAACCTAAATTGTATGGGGGAAAAGAGTTAGGATATTGTTCCTATATCCCTGGTGCAAATATATATCTATAGATAGATATAGATATCTATCTATATATATATATCCCTTGGGCAATGCTACAACTATTACATATTCCTGATAGATACTGGGATGTTTCCATATATTTCTCTCCTCAACATCCATAGCATGGGATTAGGTTTCATGTGAAAAATATTAAAATGAAATACTATTTGTATTTGTAGTTCTAATATCATGCTCAATTCCATTTTTCAGTGGATCATGTTGTGGCAAAAATCATTATATTCTATCTAACAAATATCTATTTGTTTGGGGAAAGAGCATGATAGAAGGGGAAAATTTTTCACATAAAAAAAGATGCACAAAGAAGAACTTTTATAGTGAAAGGAAAGGGGATAGCAACACTTGAATCTGACTTTAATTAAAATTGGTTCAAAGTGGAAAGAATATATAAACATACCCAGTTGGGAATAGAAATCTATCTTATTATTTCATAGGAAAATAGGAGGAGAAGAGCGTAGGATGTATGTATAGGGGAGGGAGGAGGATGATAAAAGGGAGAGGTGATTAAGGGAGGCAGGGATCAGAAGTAAAACAGACATTTGAGGAGGAAAAGGATAAAAAGAGGGAGGGAAGGATCAACAGAAAAAAAATACAATGGAGGGAAATAGACAGTGAATAATTTTAAATGTAAATGTGAATGGGATGAGCATGCCTGTAAAACTGAAGCAGATAGCAAAACGGATTAGAAACTGGAATCGAATGATATGATATTTTAAAAAGACACACTCAAAGCAAAAAGACACATACAGAATTAAAATAAAGGTATGGAAAATCTATTATGCTTCAGTTGAAATTTTATAAAGGCAGGATTAGTGATCTCAGATGAAGCAAAAACAAAATGAATCCTAATTAAGAGAGACAATTAGGGAAGCTAAATTTTGCTATAAGGTACCATAGGAAATTATGCAATATTAAAAAAAAGAAGAAGAAGAAGAATTTACAACAAATTTCTCTGATAAAGGTCTCATTTCTCAAATATAAAAAGCTGAGTCAAATTTATAAAAAAAAAAATAAGAGCCATGTCAGAAATGACAAATGCTTGCAAGAATAATGGAAAGTAAGTAAGCTAATATACTGTTGGTAGATTTTTTTAGCTGGTCCAACCAGTTTGAAGAACAATTTGGAACTACACCCAAAGGAATATTAAACTGCATATCTTTTGACCCAGCAATATCACTACTAAGTCTATATTATAAAGAGACCAAAGGAAAAAAGAAAGGAACTATATGTATAAAAATATTAATAGCAGCTCTTTTGTGACAGTAAAGCATTGAAAGTTAGGAGGATGCTCATCAATTGAACAAGTTGCAGCACATGATTGTGATGTAGTACCATTATTCTATAAAAAATGATGAAGGGGTGTTTTCAGAAAAAAAAAAAAAGACATAGAAAAACCAAATGAGCTGATGCAAAGTGAAGTGAGAACTGGGAAATCATTGTGCAAAGTAAGCAGCAAACCTGTAATAATAATCAACTATGAAATACTTGGCTACTGTGCTCAATACAATGATCAAAGACAATGATGAATTTTTCAGTTATAGCTATTATCAAACATTGTCTACTACACTCTGGAAGAGATTCACAAGATAGTATCTTTCAAGTAGAATATAATCGTCATGAGGAAATTTCTTACCTTTATTTATTTATATATTTATGCTTATATATAAATTTATAATTTATAGATATTTACATGTATTTTATTTATTATATATTATTTATAATACATTATCTTTAATTTTGTTTTCTCAGAACCTAGGACAGTGCCTCACATTTAATATATGCTTAAAATTTGTTGAATTGAACTGATCATACCAGTGAAATAACAGATCCTTGAAATATTATGTGAATTTGCTCATTTCATAAATACTAAAATCATTTTCAATAAGTACCAATTATTTATTAATTTGAATGGGGTCTTTATAATGAATTCTTCACTGGAGTGAATATACTGTATGAAGATTATATAATGCTCAAGCAACAATATGGCTATTAAAAAGTTATCTTTCATAATCTTTCATAATGAGATCATGCTATTCATGTGTATGAGTGTCAGAGATCAATTAATCATTGTCAAGGCTGATTTTTAAATTTCAATTTAATTATTAGGGTTACATTTTAGGTTCCAAACTGTCTTCCTCCCTCTCTTCCCATCTTATATTAGAAAGGCTAACCTATGATAAAGATTTATATGTAAAATCATACTATACACATTTTTATTTATCAGATCTCTTTCTGGAGGTAGTATATTCCTTCATAGGTCTTTTGTAGTTTATTTGTATTTATAATACTCAATATAATTTTGTCTTTCACAATTGTTCTTTGAACAATATTGCTGTATATACACAATATTTTCTGAGTTCTGCTTATTTTACTTTTTATTATTTTGTGCAAGTCTGTCATGTTTTTCTATCATTGAACTCATAATTTCTTATAACACAGTAGTATTCCATCAAAATTATATATCACAATTTCTTTAACCATTCCCTAATTGATGGACATTTCCTTGATTTCCAGTTCTTTGCTATCACAAAGAAATCACATGTTACTTTAGAACATGTTAAGTTCTTTTCCTTTTTCCCTGATCACCTTGGGAAATAGACCTATTAGTGATATTGTGAGTCAAAGGGTATACAAAATTTTATAACTCTAGGCATAAATCCAGATTGATCTCCAATTTGGTTAGATAAGTTCACAGTTCCTCTAATGGAGTATTTTTTCTAAACTCCTTGGAAGTTTTGTCATTTTTCTCTTCTTTCATTTTAGCCAATATGATAAGTATGAGATGATATCTTACAGTGGTTTTAATTTGTACTTCTCTAAACAATGATTATTTAGAGCATTTTTTCATACGACTATATATATAGTTTTTTCTTATCAAAAACTGCCTGTTCATATCCTTTGACCATTAATCAATTGAAGAATGATTCATATTCTTATAAATTTGACCAAGTTCTATATGTATTTAAAATACAACACCTTGATCTGAGATACTATTAAATTTTCCCTACATTTTTCTTCTTTCCTTCTAATCTTAGCTACATTGATTTTATTCATACAAAACCTTTTAAATTTAATGTAATTAAAATTATCTATGCTTTCTATCTCTTGTTTACTCATCAATTTTTCTCCTATCCATAAATCTGATAAGGAAGGTGTTCCACGTTTTTCTGATTTTTTTTAATGATATCTCCTTTTATATTTAGGGCTTATGTCCATTTTGACCTTTTTTTGGTAAATGATTTAAGAATTGATCTATCTCCAATTTCTGCCAGACTGCTTTATAGTTTATACTGTTTAAATTATTTTTTTCCCTAGTTGCTCATAGTATTTTCTCCTTTACCTGGGACTTTCAAAACTTAGCTCTGACATTCCTAGGCATTTTCATCTTGGGATCTTTCTCAGATAGTGATTGGTGGATTTTCTTTATTTCTATTTTACCCTGTACTTCTCAATTTTTACTATAAAGCATTGCTTTATAGTAATTTTTACTAAATACTATGCTGTTATCCCAAAAGTTTAAAATCTTTATATTTGTCAATACAAAGTTATTATAATCAATTATCACTGTGTATTTTATGTCTACTCTATTCCACTGATCTACATCTCTATTTCTTATTTAATATTAGATCATTTTGCTAATTACTGCCTCATAATACAGTTTAAGATCTGGTGCTACATAATCCTTTTCGTAGTGGCAAGAAACCGGAAACTGAATGAATTCCCATCAGTTGGGGAATGTCTGAATAAATTATGGTATATAAATGGAATGAAATATTATTATTCTTTAAGAAATGATCATGGAGCAGCTAAGTGGTATAATGGATAGAACACCAGTCTCTGAAATCAGGAGGACCTGAGTTCAAATCTGGTCTTAAACACTTTAACACTTCCTAGCTGTGTGACCCTGGGGCAAGTCACTTAACCCAATTGCCTCAGCAAAAAAAAAAAAAGAAAAAAAAAAAAGAAAGGAAAGGAAAAGGAAAAAAGAAATTATCAGCAGGATGATTTCAGAAAATTCTGGAGAGACTTACATGAATTGATGCTAAGTGACATGAGTAGAATCAAGAAAACATTTTACATAGCAACAATAAGATTATGTGATGATCAACTCTGATGGACTTGGCTCTTTCCAACACTAAGGTGATTGTGGTCAGTTCCAATACACTTGCGATGGAGAGATCCATCTGCATTCAGAAAGAGGATTATGCTGACTAAATATGGATCACGACATATTTTCACCTTTTTGTTGTTGTTTGCTTTTTGTTTCTTTCTCACTTTTTTTCCTTTTTGATCTGATTTTTTTTGTGCAGCATGATAAATTAATAAAGATGTTTAGAAGAATTGCACATGGTTAACCTATATTGGATTATTTTCTCTCTAGGGAAGGGGAAGGGGAGAAAGGGAGAAAGAAAATTTGGAATACAAGGTTTTGCAAGGGTCAAACTATCTTTACATATATTTTGAAAATAAAAGGCTATAATTAAAAAAGAAAACTTCCTTCCATTACTCCCTCCCCCCCCCCCCGCAATGGTTGCTTTAATATTCTTTGTCTTTTGTTCTTCTAAATGAATCTTGTTATTTTTTTCTAATTCAAAACAATTATTTTTGGGTAATTTTATTGGGATAGCATTAAATAAATCGATTAGTTAAAGTAGAATTGTCATTTTTATTATTTTGGCTCTGCTCACCCATGATCAATTAGTATTTCTGCACTTATTTAAATCCGTCTTTATTTGTATAAAAATGTTTTATAATTATATTCATGAAGTTCCTGGGTTTGTCTTGTCAGATATAACCCCAGGTGTTTTATACTGTCTATAGTTACTTTAAATAGGGTATTTCTTACTATATCTTCTTGCACAATTTTGTTGGTGATATATCAAAATGATGACAATTTGTGTGAATATTTTTACATCCATCTACTTAGCTAAATTATTATTGCAACAAAATTTTTAATTGAATCTCTAGGATTTTCCAATATGATTTTCCATCATATTGTCTGTAAAAAAAAAAAAAAAAAAAAAAAAAAAAAGTTTCATTACTTGTTGCACATTCTGATTCCATTTCTTTTTTTTCTTCTTTTATTGCTCTTGCCTACATTTTTAATACAATATTGAATAATTTAATGGTAATAGCCATCTTTGTTTCACTCCTGATCTTGGAAATGCTTCTAGCTTATCCCCATTACAAATAGAGCTTGCTAATGATTTTAGGTGAATGCTTCTTATCATTTTAAGGAAAAATCCCTTTATACCTATGCTTTTAAGTGTATTTAATAGAAATAAATATTGTATTTTGTTAAAAACTTTTTCTCCCTCTTGATATAATTATGATTTTTGTTACTTTGTTATTGATAATTATATCAATATATATAATATAATCAATATATCAATTATGTTAATAGTTTAACTTGTGCTAAACCACCCCTGAAATCCTGGTATAAATCCCAGGTAGAAATACCATTTTCCTTTAAAATTTTGGATGTCATAATATTTGGTGCATTTAGATTTAGTAACAATTTAACTTCATTATCTATGGTAACTGTTTATGTCTTTTAATCAAATCTATTTTAACTTCAACTTTGAGATCATGATTATTATGCTTGATTTTTTTTTGCATTAACTAATGCAATTCTACTCCAGCCTTTTATTTCTGCTCTATGTGTATCTCTCATTTTAAATGTGTTTCTTATCAATGACATATTGTCAGGGGGCATCTAGATGGTGCAGTGGATAGAATACTGGCCTGGAGTTAGGAGACCCTAAGTTCAAATCCAGCCTCAGACACTTAACACTGCTTTAGCTGTGGGACCCCAGGCAAGTCACTTAACTCCAATTGCCTCAAAAGATAAAAATGGGGGGAGGGGAACATACTGGCAAATTCTACATTTTTAATCCATTGTGTTACTTGCTTCCATTTTATGGGCAAGTTCATTCCATTCACATTCAAAATTATCATTACTAGTTGTGCCTTTTTTTCCATCTTATTTTTCTTCACTGTTTTATCTTTCTCTCCCTCTCTTTTTTCCCTTTCCCTCCTTAAATATTTAATTTACTTCTCACCACTGTCTCTTTAATCCTTACCCCTTCTAAAAATCCCTCCTTTATCCTCTCCTTTATTCTACTATTTCTTTCTAAATTAAGAAGAATTTTATACCCCTCTAGATTTTCCCGCTTTAATCCAGTTCTGATGAAAATGAGGTTATGGCACTACCAGCCCTACAATCCCTCCTGCCTCTACTGTAAGGCACCTCATTTTGAATTACACCTCATTTGTATGAGATGATTGCTCCATTTTACCTCTTTCTACCCTTCTTAAGAATTACAGATGACATTTTCCCATATAAGAAATAAACATTTTGATCTTATCAATCCCCTTATAATTGGTCTTTAGTATTTACTTTCTTTTATTTTTCCTGAATCTAATAAGTCATATTTCCTATTCAATTTTGATCTTTCTTCATAGATACCGAGTACCTCTAATTCATTAAATATCCAGTTTTCCCCATGCAGTATTATATTCAAGGCTATAGGGTAAATTACTTATGGTTGTAGATCCAATTCCTTTGCTTCAAAATGTAATGTTTCACACCTTTTAATCCTTTAATGTAGAAGTTACTAAATTTTGTCTTATCCTGACTGTAGCTTCACAGTGTTTAAATTGTTTTTTTTTTCCTAGTTGCTCATAGTATTTTCTCCTTTACCTGGGAGTTTCAAAACTTAGTTCTGACATTCCTAGGCATTTTCATCTTGGGATCTTTCTCAGATAGTGATTAGTGGATTTTCTTTATTTCTATTTTACCCTGTACTTCTCAAACTTCAGGGAAATTTTACTTCATAATTTCTCAAAGTATAGGGTCTACACTCTTTTTTAACTGTAATTTTCAAGTAGTATAACAATTCCTATATTGTCTCTTCTCCATCTGCTCTCTAGATCAATTGTTTTTTTTAGTATGATGTTTCATATTCTTTTCTATTTTTTTATTCTTTAGATTTTATTTTATTATTTCTTGTTGTCTTATGAAGTCAATAGTTTCTCTTTGTCCAATTCTAATTTTTAAGGAGTTATTTTCTTCCATAAGTTTTTGGATCTCTTCCAACTGGTTGACTTATTTTTTCATACTTATCTTGATTTTCTTGCATTACTCTTATTTTTTCCTAATTTTTCCCCAACCTCTTTTATATGATTTTTCAAAGTCTTTTTTTAAGTTCTTTCAAGAACTATGTTTTGAACTTGTGACCAGTTTGCTTTTTTACTTTGAAATAGAAGTAGCTAATTTAATTTTACTATCTTCTCATGAATATGAACTCAGATCTCTTTCACAATGAAACCATCTATGGTTAGATTCTGTATTTTTAGTAGTGACTTTTTTTTGTCTGTTAATTTTGTATTAGAGTCGGACTCTAGTCCTCAGGGCTTATTTGTTGATTCAGCAGTATTTGCCTTGCAGATATCTGTATTTCATTTGGGTCAAAATTCCATCCCAGAAATCAGGTCCTTCCTAAGATCCTCCAAGTCATTTTAGTTAGACAACTGCTTTATCTTAATTTTAATTATATCTGCAGCTCAAAGTCACTTTGAGGACTTATTTTAACTTGTTTATTGGAGAATCAGGAAGATCTGGGTAATTTCCTGCCTAATTTTGCCATCTTCCCAGAATCAGTTAATCAATATTGATTTTTAAAAACAGTGATCATAAGTTGGTTGAAGAACATATACTCTCTCTGCTGTTGACAAGAGATACAGATTGAGTCAGTGATTTTATTGACATACAGAATTTTCAAAGGAGGAAAATGCTTTTACTAAAGCAGGTTCTCACCTTCTTCGAAACTTAATGGTTCTCAAACGTTTTACAGAAACCCTTTACAGAATTTATCAAGGACTGTGAATAGCTTTTGTTTATGTGAGTTATATCTATGAATAGTTACAATATTAGAAATTATAACTTTAAACTTTAAAATACTTATTCATTTAAAATAATAAATCATTACATGTGTTTAAAAAAAAAACCTTATATTTTCCATACAAAAAAAGATTAAGTGAGAAGAGTGACATTTATATATTTTTGCAAATATCTTTAATGTCTAGCTTAATTGAAGACAGCTGGATTTTCATATCTGCTTCTGCACTCAATCTGTTGTGATATGTTATTTTGGTTGAAGTATATAAAGAAAATCTGGTCACACAGATATGTAGCTGGAAAAGGGAGGAGTTCTTTAAAAGGCAAATAATGTCTTAGTATTATTATAAAAAATAGTTTAGACCTCCCAGATCCCTTGAAAAGGCCTCAGGACCCCCAAGCGTAAATGGACCACACTTTGAGAACTGTTAACTTACCTGCCAAGATACATAATAACTATATAAATACAACTACAAAACACTCTTTACAGAAATAAACAGATCTAAATAATTAGGGAAATATTATTTGTTCATGGGCAGGTCAAATCGATATGCCCAAAATGATGATACTACTTAATTTAATAATTCCATGGCATACAAATCAAACTACCTAAGGATTATTGTTATAGAGCTAGAAAAATAATAAAATTCATCTGAAGGAACAAAAGATCAAAAATCTGAAGGGAAATAATGAAAAAAGTGAAAAGGAAAAGATTCTAGCAAACTATACTACAATGAAATAATCACCCAAATTATTTGATATTGGTTAAGAAATAAAGAAGTCAACCTGGGCAACAGATAAGATACACAATATTCTAAAACAACATTGCTTAAAATAGTTTGATAAAACTGAAAGATCTCAATTACTGCTAGGAATTCAATATTCAACAAAAACTGCTGAAAAAACTAGAAAGGAACTGGATAGAAGCTAAATGTAGACAACTTCTGACACCATTATACTACAATAAGTTCCAAATAGGTACAGACTAAAACATAAAGGATGACATCAGCAAATTAAAAAGGAAAGAAAGAAATTGCCTTTCAGATCTATAAATAAAGGACATATTTGCCAAACAAGGGATAGAGAGGATCATGGAAGATAAAATAGACAATTTTGACCACATAAAATTTTACAAGTTTTTTTGCACAAACAAAACCAATGAAGTTAAAATTAGAAAGGACTCCAATAAATTGGGAGCTGAGAAGGGGGAAATGTTTATGGGATATTTCTTTGGTAAGGTTCTCATCTCCAAAAAAAAAAAATTTTTTTTAAGGTTCTCATTTCCAAAATATATAAGGAAGTAATTCAAATTTGAAAGAACAAGAGCCATCTCCTAATTGGTAAGTGATCTAGAGTTATAAAAAGAAAGAAATTCAAGCTACTAACAGACATGTTAAAAAATGTCCCAAATCATTAATAATTAAAGAAATGCACATTGAAGCAACTCTGTGGTTCCACCTCACTCTGTCAGATTGGCTATAATAACAAAAAAGTAAAATGGCAGATGTTGGCAGTGCTATGAGAAAACACAAATTAATACAATGTTTGTGGAGCTATGAATTGGTCCAGTAATTATGGAAAGCATTTTGCTAAATAATAACTAAGTTGAGTAAATTGTACATACTGTTTGACTTAGCAATACCAGTGCTATATACACAAAGAGATCAGAGAAAGAGGAAAGGGACCCATATGTACTCAAAAAAAAATTATAGCAACTCTTTTAGTGACATCAAAGAACTAGAAACTAAGAGGCTAACTAAACTTCATCTTCATAAGAAATAATGAAATGAGTGATTCCAGAAAAACCTGGGAAGAAGCATATTAACTGATACAGTAAGAAGTGAGTAGAAAGAAGAGGAAAAAAATTTCCAAAATGACATTGTAAAAAGAAACTCTTTTCAATGACTTAAGAACCCTGATCAAGAAATGGCCAACAAAAAAGCAAATGATAAAGAAAAATAGTCCTCATTCTTCCTGATTCCAAGGCTCCTTATTCTCTATACTGTACCACCTCAGACAAAATATACATATAAAACTATTTGCAAAGTTTAGGGTTTTTTAATGGGGTTTTGGGGATTAGCAGGTACTCAAGCTTCCCAGATAAAGTTTTAAATTGGTGGGGAGGTTGGTTCGGGTCTTTGGGTTCTAATTGTTTTGAATCTGTGGATATCTTTGAGGGTAAAAATTTCTTCTGAAGAATCCAAGAGAATCCTCTGCATTTTTCCAGTTCTCTGCACATGGCTGAGTTAGAACTCCTTTCCCTTAGTCTTACCAGATGTGTGTCAGTAGAGTAGATGGCAGATTTCCCCAAAAGAGTGCTCCAGTTTCTAATATAGTGCTTGCCACACACATAGGCACTCGGGAGGTTGGGGGAGAAACCCATTGATTGACTCTCCTCACTTTATTAGTCAGTTCCAACAATGACCTCAAATCCTAAAGGAATCAAAGACATACTTATGACTCCTATCCCCCTCTATAGTGGGGGAGGGAGACCCTATTAGAGAGTTGTTTATTCTGTAATAAATAAAGATCAGAACCTGAGAATTTGGCTTTGTGGAGATATAAGAGGAAAAACTTTTCTTGTTCCCTCTACTGTCCCATTTTCAAATTCTCACTGCTCCCCCAAACTCAGCTCCAAAGACACTCTTCTCCTCATAGCCAGGACCAAGGTAAGCAAAAACCCCACAGACTTTTTGCTGAAGCCATTTTGTAAAGCTCTTGGAAACCCTCCACATGTGACCCAAATTTAGACTCATAAGGTGCAAGTTCTGAAGCTGGCCCAGCTCCTGCCTCTATGAAGTGACCTGTTATTCTGAGAACACAGATGAGGTGTTTCTTTGAGACCACCATTACACCTGTGATGCTTTCCTGTCTCTACTCTCACCTAAGGGCCTGCCTAGCTGGCCCTGCCATTTGAGGGTACGGATGGGGAAGACTAAACTGCATTCCTCCCAGTCCTTGGAGAAATATCTCTTCCAAAGGCCCCTCTGCACTGTATGTGACTAAACTTGGGGGGCTGTGCTTGGGGGAAGGAGAGGAAGGACCCCCAAGCTTTATGCTTTAATTGACCAAAAAAATTATTTGGCAACGTTTTTTGTTTTCAACATCAGTGAAATGTGGGCTAACAGTGTTCTTACTGTATTCTTGCCTGAAAGTAATCACTTTTCTGTACTTTTCCTATGACAAATTTATTTTTCCTATATGCTTTTATTGGCCAGCCCCACTGGCAATGACTTGACTGACAATGAGCCAGAAGATCTGAGTTTGGGGAAAATGCACAGAGGGCCCTAAAGCCTTGGCCCAGAAGTGGCTAAGTTCAGAAGTGATGCCTTTGAGCCCAGTCTTGTGTGGGTTAGCCTGACCCATCAGCCAATACACACTTCTGATTCTGGGTGGAAATGCCAGGCTCCAGACCCTCAGGCAGGCCAGAAAGGACCTTCAAGTTAACTCTAAAAATGGTAGAAAGTGCAGGCAAAGAGGGGTAGTCAATATTCTATCATTTCACAATTGCCAGTTTCTGTTTTCGGATTCTATCCCTAACAAGAAAAGAAAATGCTTGCTGAGTGACAGCTCGCTTATTTCAGGCAATCATACTAAAAAGAGGGAGAGTCAGGTGTTTCCCATCGTTTTGAGTGTAAGGCTCTCTCTTTAACATTAAAAATTTCAAAGATCGCCATCCTCATCCCCCTACTTCAGCAATATAATAGTAATTACCATTGATCTTTGGTGAAATCGTAAAATTACTATTAATTCAGTAACACCATTAGATGAATCAGCACTTTATCAGTAACATATCTATAGACCTTTGAAAAATAATAGTATATACACTTCCCTTCTCTTGGTAGAAAGGTGGAAGAATAGAGATCTTGAATATTGCATATTTTACCGAAAACAGGCTACATCAGTTCAGTTGGTTTTATTGATTTATTTTTTGAAATTACTGAAATATAACATCAAGTCATGTGCTCATCAATTGGGAAATGAAAATATAGTGTGATATATGAATAATGTATTATTATTGTATAACAGAAGTGACAAATATAATTCTTTATTGGGAAGTAAGTTTTAGTTGGATAGGTCTATCTTTTACATCTTTTATAAAAACAAAAAAAATCAGTATCCATGAATTAGGAAATAGCTAAATAAATTGTGATATGGTAAGGCAATGCAATATTATTATACAGTGAGAAATGACAACTATCAGGAATTACAGGAATGGAAGATTTATAGGAATTGATGCAGAGTAAAATAAATCAAGTCAAAAGAGCAATATGCACAATGATTACAAAAAAACATATATTTTTTAAAATGAGTAAGGAAATACAAAGTCTGAATAATTAAAAAGCCAAACAAGATTCTGGAGACTAGATAAAGAATGAAGATATTAACAGAAATAGCTGCAGTAGAAAAGAATAAAAGGCATCCATAATATTCATTTATTAATTTTAAGTCATTTAAATATGTGCAAGATATATTATTCAAGTTATAGAAGAAAGGTTTATTTAATAATTAAACTGACTCAGGATGAATAGTTGATTGACGTTCAAGAGAGATTAAAATGGAATAATGTTTACCAAGCCCCTGAAGTTTGCTCTCTAGATATAATTTCCATAATTATAATTTTTTGAGGAACGTATTTAAACACGTGAAATACAAGATCTCAAATATATTGATATGTGTGCTCATTTGTGCTCAGTTAAATGTTAACAATATGATTTAATTAATATTATTGTTGTTCCCTTGGATTTTGTCATTTGAAAAAAAATTTTTTTGTTTCTATCTACCTGTTGTCAATGATCTAGAAGCCTTATACAAGAAAAAAGGAAAAAGAGATATAGAAACAAGAAAAAGAAGAGAAATCATAGAATTATTGAGTTGGGGTGGGGTTGGAAGGGTTATTTAAGAATATCTAGTATACAGACACCTAACCTTGAAGGTCTTAGCAACTTGGGTTTTGATGTTTGTTTGTTTTTAACATTTTGATAACTATATTTCAATATAAATTATTTCCTTGGCAACCCTATGTATTTCATTCTATGCATCTACAAACACTGTTCTAAGATGTCTATGACTGTATCACAAATTGGCAAAGAGGAGACAGTCCATGGCACGAAAACAAAAAAAAAAAAGCTGAAGAACTTCTAACTAATGTAATCTAAGCCAATAGAGAAAGTAAATGACTTGTCCAACTTCACATAGTTGGTACTGGATGAGCTGAAATGAAAACCAGGTAACTGGAAACCATTGCTAGACCACAATTAGATAATAGCACTTTGAATAGTTCCTACTGCCACTTTCAAAACCTTTTCACCTCTTTCTTGATTGTTTGTTCAGTGTCTTTTGAAAATGTTTTGCTTTCTTATTGCTTCTATTTCCTATTTTTCTTTACCACAGCCATGATGGAGTGTTTTTGATTTGTAGATTTATTTCTTGAAACTTTATTTCATTCAGTAATATGTTTATGATGCCTTTTTATAATGTCTATAATAATTCAAAACTAATTCAACTTGATTTGCAAAATGTTTATTGGATATTTATTCTGTGCCCAGTGTAATGTGTGAGGTCCCACAAGAGAAAGAAGAAAAGTATGAAACATAGTCCCTGACCTGGAAGAATTTACAATCCAATTGTGAAGACAAGACTAATACACCTGAAGCGATTAGAAAGCAATAAAGAGCAATCTGAGACAAAAATGACAATGGACAGCTGAAGGTTGAGCTGCAGAAAGCTGGCTGAGTGTCTCTGAGCTACTGTTCTGAGACAGAGAGAACACTGGAGCAATATTTATGTTCCTGGAGCAGATGGAACTTGGGCTGGACTTTCAAAGGTAGATAAACTGAGGACCCAACGGAAGGGATCTTCAGGGAAGTGGAGGAACATAATAAAGATTTGGAAGTGGAAATTATTATTGTGGACTGGAATAGGGACATTGAATAATAGGTTTAATGTTGGGGATTAAACTGTCAGAGCTATAACTAGAAATTTTGCAGTCTAACAAACTATACTTGAAATAAAGGCATAAAAGGGACCCTCAGTAGATAGGGTAATTAATGATAAAAGGGGACACCATGGGTGATACGAAGCAACATTGGGACACTGGTAAAAGGTCAGTACTTTGGAGCAGGGGGAGAAGAATAGGATTAGGTGAGGGAGAGCTCATCCCACAGTGATATAGTAGCTGCTATTTTAACTAATTACTCTTAGTAAGAAGGTAGTAAACTCTAATATTTCTACAAGTAAAGGATTTGCAAATGTTCTAAGTGCTCTCCAATTTGGCACCCTGAATCAAAGCCCCATTATGCAGGCTTAGTTCTGGCTCTGGGATTTGTAGAAAATAAGACTGGATAGATATGGTCCAGGCAGCCTATGAAAAATCTTGAAAGCTAAACAGACTTGACATATTTGGCAGTGGGGAACCAGAAGAGGTTTTTGTGCAGGGAAGAGATTTCATGAAAGTGGCATTTTAAGATCACTCTGGCAACTAGAAACAGGATGAATTTGAGGAGAGACAGATTGGTGGTAAGGAGACCAGTTAACAGACTGTTGGAATAATGAGGTAGGTCTGGATTAAGATGGTAGCAATGGGAATGAAAGCATTTCTAAAGAAAAAAAGGCAGAATTTGATGAGTTTTCTTCTATAGGAAGTGAAAAAAGAGAGATGAAGTGAAAACAGCTCCAAATTTTCCAGCCTGGGAGATAATGGTGACATCAATGACATAAACAGACAAGTTGGAAAGGAGTTTGGTTTGGGACACGGTGAAGATGAGGTAATGACAGACTCCAATTTTCTCTATGGGAAACATGCAGCCAATGAGCATAAACCTTTAGATAGTGATGGAAAATGAGTTCACTTCCCTGTGATAAACACTTAATTTTCTATGGTAATACCAACCTCACTGAATGTGTCTAATCTCATCTGATCTTGGAAGTTAACCAAGGCTGTGTACACTTAATATTTGGATGGAAGAAAAATCCATGACTGTAGGCTTGAAAGGCCACATGGCCCACTGGATAAAAAGCTGACCTCAGAATCAGAAAGAAATGGGTTCAAGCCCATCTCTGATGTATACTAACTATGGGACTCTGAACAAATCATTTAATCTCTTAGCGTCCCAGGCAAATTTATGAGTCATGATTCAAATGAAGAGGTTCTCTCCAAATCTTATGGCCGCCTCTCATTCTGCCTCCTTCATGACCTCTCTGCAACATTTAACACTTTTGATCACCATCTCCTAGCTAGCTCTCTTCTCTGTGATTTTGTAACTCATCTCTTTGGGTTCTCCCCTTACCTGTCTGACAGGTCTTTCTTAGTTTTCCTTTGATAGATTTTCATCCTCATTATACCCCCTAATTGTGAGTGTCCCCTAAGGCTCTGTCCTGGACCCTCTTTTCTTTTCTCTCTCTGTATCTCATTTACTGATCTCAGGTTTTATTAGTTCAATTATCATCTCTCAATACATGATTCTAAGACCTGTAATCCCAGTTCTGGAATCTCTTCTTAGCATCAATCCTGCACCCACCACTGTTTACCGTAGAGTAAGACATTTGGGTTGAATATCTCATAGGGATCGAAAATTCAAAATATCTAAAATATAACTCTACCTTTTCCCCAAAGCCCTCCAACTTCCTGAACTTAGAATTGAGACCACCAACTTTTTCCCAATCACCTAGGTTTTCAATTTTAGCATCATCCTGAACTACTCAGTCTCATTCACCCCAATTATATCCAATTCACCCTCATATAAATTAATTGTCAAATCATATTGTTTCTGTCTCTTTCCTACATGTCCTTTGGTCTCTTCTCATATAGCACCACTCTGATACAAGCCCTCATCACCTTTTGTTTACACAATTTCGACAGCCTTATTTCACCTTATTTCAAGCCCTTCTCTAATCCAATCTAATCCAATCACCCAGCTATGAAAGATTTTCCTAAAGGATAGGATTGATCACTTCACACTTCTGCTTAATAAATTCCAGTGGCTTCCTCTTACCTCCAAGATCAAATCTAAAATATTCTGCTTGTTATTTAATGCTCTTCATGACCTGGTCCCTACTTGCCTTTGCAGTCTTCTCCCTCTTTATTGCCCATCCATTGCCCATGTCCATACCTATCCATAGACACCAGTCTATTTGCTGTTCCTTGAACTGGGGTTCCATAAATTTGGGTTGACCATCCCTCATGCTCAGAGTGATCTCCCTGGCTTCCTTTAAGACTCAAACTCAAAACCCCACCTTCTGCAAAAGACCTTCCTGGTCATCCCCCGCATCCATTTTATTTCTCTTGGATATATGTATTTGTTTATATGTTATCTCCCTTATTAGAATATGAGTTCCTTGAGGTCAGGAACTGTTTTTCCTTTTCTTTGAATTCTAATTGCTTAATACAATGCTTAGTACACACTTAGTAAATTCTTGTTGATTGATTGATTATAAGCTATTGAATTGGTTGTTAAACTGTACTGATAGAGGGAGTTCCCTATAACTACAAAACCACAGGTTTGGACTCCCTCAAAAAAAATTTAAATCTCAGGAAGCTAGTTATCTAATGTAGGATAATTCATTTGTTTCTGCTCTTTCTCCCTCCTGCTGTTAACTTTTGATATTTCAGTTCTCATTAGTCTTTTTCTCTCAGATTATGGAAAAGAAAGTACATGTGATAAAAACTAGTTGATCTGATTATTTATTAGTATGTCTGACAAAAATCAGGTCAGAGAGATCAAAGCTAATGGGGAAAAATAGTTTCTTTCTCTTTTTTTTTCTTTTAAAGTTGGTCTATCTGTTCTATTACACAGTGTAACGATTTCTGGCAGGGTTTTCAACAGTAGTAGCTGGTTGAAACTCTACCTCAGTCAAATTGGCCATCACCATTTTTCAATATAAATAGTCCCCACTACCAATTTTTAGCTATGAGTGGTATATTTTCAGCTGTCATTTCTCAGGATCTCACAATAGTGTCACATTGTCAGTAAATGTTAGATTATATTCAACCAAACTAAAAGATTGTTCATAATGTAATTGTCTCTTCAGTGATTCCCTAGCTTCCCTTTTCCATTTTATCCTCTACATAGGTAAAAAAACATACTTCTAAGGTGCAGTTCTGATCATGTAACTCCCCTACTTAACAACCTTAAGTGCCTCCTTATTATTTAAAGAGTAGAATACAAAAATTTCAGCCTGGCATCTAAGGTCCTTATAACATGACTTCTTACCTACTTTCTTAGCTAATTTCATCGCACTCTCCCTCATGAGCTCTACATTCCAGCCAAATTAGACTACTGGCTTTTCCCTAGATTTAAAATGCTATCTCTCACTTTCCTGAATTTGCACAATTGAATTCAACAAGCATTTATTTTTAACATGATTTTAAACAATATGTATTTTTCCCAGTTACAAATGAAGACAATTTTGTATTTAAAAAAAAAAATTCGAGCTCTAAAATTTCTCTTTCCCTTCCTTCCATTCCCCTCCTTCCCCAAAATAAAAAGAAACATGATATAGGTTACATATGTTCAATCACACTAAACGTATAAACATGTTATTCATGTTGTAAAAGAAGACACAGACCCAAAGGAAAATACAGAATACAAAAATACAGAAAGTGAAAATTATTATACTTTGATCTGCATTCAGGCTCCATCAGTGCTTTCTTTGGAAATGAATAGCCTTTTTCATCACGAGTCTTCTGGAATTGTCTTGGATCATTGTATTGCTGAAAAAAGCTAAGTCATTCACAGTTGATCATCTCAGCAAGCATATATTAGGTACCTATTTTGTGCCAGGCACTGAGAACCCTGAGATAAAATGAAAGTTTGGGGGAGGGAGTGGGTCAGTACCAAAATACTTTTAAAGAGGAACAGGGTGAAAGGAGAGAAAGAATAAATGGGGGGGGGGAAATATAATTAGCAATAATAATTGTAAAAAGAATTTCAAAGCAAGTTTCTCTGAAAAGGTCTCACATCTTAAATATAACGGGAACTGTGTCAAATTTATAAAAAAATTAAGACCCATGCCCCAGTTGATAAATGATCAAAAGATATGATCTGTGTTACAAGGTTATAAATTCATGAATATCTATTAACCACTAGTAGGCATGAATACCAAAAGATATTTTTTAAAAAGGAAAATGACTTATATGTACAAAAAATAATTATAGCAGCTCTCTTCTCAGGGCAAAAAAAAATGGAAATTGAGGGATGCCCATCAATTGGGGAATGGATTAATAAACTGGTGTGTGTTTGTAATGAAATAATATTGTTCTGTAGGAAATGATGAGCTGAATGCTCTCAGAGAAAAAAAAAAAACCTGGAAAGTACTCCATGAATTCAGACAAAGTTAAATATACTGTATACAAAGGAATAGCAGTGTTCTGGGATGATCAGCTGTAGATGACTTTGCTGTTCTCACTAGTATCGTCATCCATGACTACTCTGAAGGACTTATGATGAAAAATCTTATCCATATCCAGAAAAGGAACTTGAATTCAAGTTCTCCTGACTTCAGGACTGGCACTCTAGCCACTGCACCATCTAGCTGCCCCGACTCTTTCTGGTTTTTTTTTTTTAACTTAATTTTTCTTGAACGTTTTTATTTTCATTAGGATGGAAGATCTATATTTTCTTGTCTAACTTGACTTTTATGTAAGTGTTTTGTATAACTTTACATGTAATTTCTTTATTGTGGATGGAGATAGGAGAAAGAATCCAGAGCTCAAGAATTTTAAAAACATGTAATTTTTAAAAAATTTTTTGAATGTAACTGGAGGAAAATATTAAATAAATAAATTAAAAACAAACAAAAAGAAATAGTCTCTGTCCTCAAGGTGCTTACATTCTGCTGGCCTTTCCCCATTCTTAGAATACACTTCGCTCCCAGGTCCCACTCTTGAGATTGTCTTCCTCCAAGGCTCAACTCAGGTGCCACCTTCTAATGGCAACCCTCCAGAGATGCTTTTCTTGGTCTTTTCTCTTACCACAGTTCCCAAATCCCACATTTGAAGCTGGAATGGATCTGACTCTCTTTCTCTGTCCTGTCTCTCTCTCTCTCTCCCCCCCCCCAATTTTTCTTGTATTATACTTATTTTTGTATCTACTCTATTCCACTACTACCTAGTAGAATATAATCTCCATGAAGGTAACATTATTTCCTTTTTGCTATTATATACCTTGTACCTAGCACAGTACTTGCCACATAGCAAGCACTTAATAATAGTTGACTGACTAACTGAAATGGATTCATTCCATGTGAGAAAGTCAGTAGATGAACAATAATGAGGGCAGCGGAACATCCTAACTGTAAGATTTTATGAGCAATGTGATTTTGTTGAATGTATATACAAAATAGAGAATCACCAAAGTGACAGAAGTGACTTCAAGGTTTTGTTCTTGGGTAAATGGAGAAAATAATGGAGTCTGGCTGTTTTGATAAGGAAGACTGAAGATACTTTCCAGTCTCTATGCATTCACTTAGTGAAATTTGCTGTGCTATGGCAAATTATTTCAGTACTGATGGACTGGCTGCAATCCAAGATCTCATTGTCCGTGAACTGCTCTGTTATTTAGTGTTGTGTGACTCAAAGGGGATGCTGATGAAATGGTTCAAGAATTTGAATGTGAAGCCTATTACAGATCCACATTTTCTCTCCAATTAAACTAGGACACCCCCATTTTTTTCTCTCTATCTATTACTGGTGCAATACTCTTCCTGGTTCTCCAAAAGACATATAGATCTTTTTGATTTGGTTATTTTTTTATTTTTAATCCTTACATTGGATAGCACCTACATAACACAATTCAATGACACTTTGGGGATCACCATTACTAGCAAAAATCTTTGGTTGTGTTTTAGGATTCTTAGAAGCAAACTTAAATTATTTTTATTTTCTTTAAGTCTATCAATGGGTGATACCATCATACTGACCTATAATGAGATGTTTAATATTTTACACATCTCCTGGTTAAGTGTATCTCAAAGTGTAGTCATCTGTAGAGAGCAATTTCTGAAAGTTTTTTTTTTTTTTTTTTAAGGAAGCTGAAGTGGAATAAAGCATAGCAGTATAATTTGTTTTCCCAGTTGCTGCTTGACACTACTGGTTTTCAACATTTACTCTTCTCTCCCTTATTCTGTATCCAGACTTTTCCTGAAAACTTTAAAGACCTGCTGTTTACTTTTAAAATGATGATAATAATAACAATAATAATAATAATTGTTAGCAATAGCAATTACTATTTGCTTCTGTTTTAATGCAACTTGCATACAGAATTTCTTATGAGTGATTTTTAAAACAAATTTAACTCTTTCTATAAATAACTGTTATATTTTTAAAAGAAAATTAGACTTTTTTTTAAAGTTACCAATAACCCAGTAAAGCAAGCCCAGTAAAACATAAATCCATAAAAAAGACATCTTTTGGTAACATTTCTGCTGGTAGAAAACACTTATCTTTTATTTTCTGGATGGTCAAATGCCTCCTTGAATGTTACTCACTATTGGCTCAGTGCTAAAATAATTCCCACCGTGTTCACACAGAAAGGAATATGCATATATTAAGTACTTGCTATGTTTCAAACATTGTGCTAAGCACTTTATAAATATTATTTAATTTGATCCTCACAACAATCCTAGGAGTGGATGTTATTATAGCCCTAATTTTTTTCACAATTGAAGAACTGAGGTAAAAAGAGGTTAAATTACTTGTCCAGGATCAAAAAACTAGTAAATGTCTAAGGCCATATTTGAAGTCAGATTTTCCTGACTCCAGGGCAAATATTCTATTCACTATACTATAGAACTACTTCTATAGACAATTTATCTCATTATGAAATAAAAAGCAAAAGAACAATTCTAAAAACTCCAAAACAGAAATATGCCCCATGATACTCCCCTTTGTCAGAATAAATAAATAAAAGGAATAAGATGTCAAAACATACTCATATGTTAATCTATTAATAATATCTTCTTAAATTATTCTTAAATTTTTAAATTAACTTTCTTCCATTCTCACCCTTAGGTAGCTACAAAGTTTAGCAGATGACTGACTGAGACAAAAGAAAAGCTTCTGGTGGTACTAAATATTTTCAAGAATGACCAGGACAAAGTGGTCAATGTTTAAGGTTAAGAAAAGTTTTTTTCAAGGTGTCAGACAGATTAATTTCATGAAGTTGCTTAGAATGGCCTTGCTGACTTTTTCTGAAGACCAAACCTTTTCAGGTTTGTTTCCTGGAAACATGTTTCCAAGGGTGACCTTCCCAAATAGTACACCAAATTTGCCAACAACTACTACATGGTCAGAGTAATTTTCTTGGAAGATTCCAATGGTTACCAGTCACAAGTGACAAATCAAAGGTACATAGAGATGATTCTTGAACCTTGAAGTGCTATTATAGTTAGCTTATTTTTTTAATAAAATGGAATCTTTGTAACCACCTAATGATGGCAAGCTAAGTGGTGCAGTGGATAGAGTGCCAGGTCTGAAGTCAGAAAGACTCATCTTCTGGAGTTTGATACTCCAGATACTTACTGGGTGGCCCTGGGAAAGTCACTTAATCCAGTTTTGCCTCAGTTTTCTCATCTATAAGTAAACTGGAGAGAAAATGGTAAAAAATGCCAGCATCTTTATCAAGAAAACTCCAAATGGGGTCACCAAGAGTCATTTATGACTGAAACAACTAAATAACAACCAAAAGGATAACAAGGGTGATCTCAAATTAGGTGGATTAATGTTGGCTCCTAATTGTGTTCCCCTCATTCTGCTGGCAATGGAAAGGATCAAGAGATTTACCTTTGATTACCATGCTGTAGTAAAGGATCCATATTTTGAACTTTTGAACTTCATATAAGAATTCAGGTTGGAAGCACCAATACCATTAGAAAATTCTAACCCTAACTCTAATCCCATAGGTCTGCTCCCTACCACTGATTGTAATAAATTGACCTGATTAGCACATTTAAATAAAAGATCAATGCTTCCAAGTAGTAGAGAATATCTTAGTTAAGAAGCTCCCAATTCTTTCATGAATCCTTATGGCAATCAAATGAAACCTGTAATACATTTGCAGATTGAGATGCTAAAGCATTAGTTGATCTTACTCAAGACTCAGACTGAGATAGATTTGCTGACTGCATGTGCAGTCAAATTAAGTGGTGTCTTTTGCTCTGAGTGCACTTAGTGGAATTAAATAACATCTATGAATTTTAACAGAGTAGAGACATATAATCAAAGGACAAGAAAGGATATAAGAAGAAGACATTTTAAAAGATACATTTTGTTGAAACTCATGATTGTGGGTATTTTTTACACTGTAGATACCAGCCCATTTGTAGCTTTTTCTCCAATGTGATTCTTGTCCACATGTTACCATAAATCCCATGCAAGATCCATCCAATTTTCTGAAAGCTTTCTTTGGGTTCCTTCAGGTTTATGGATACTAGAAGCATTCATTCCATCTATATTTTATTATAAAGCTAATTTTATTTTTTTCTTGGTCAAAAGTAACCTTGATGATCTGTGAAATGAAGAGGTTCCAGAAGGTATGTGGTGTGGTAGAAAATACACCCTTTCTTGAGTCAGAAGACTTGGATCTAAATTCTATCTCTAAAAACACTTGCTACCTGTTCTACTTCTTACTTCAGTTTTCTAATCAGAAAAATTAGGGGGTGGGGGGATGATCTGTAAGGAACCTTCTAGTTCTAGTTCTAAATCTATGATCCTATGATTCATTTAAACAAAATGATAGCTAAATTTCATTCCAACTTAAAATCCTATGAACCTATGATCTTTAAGTTCACTCATTTAACTTCTCTGGGACTCAGTTTTCCCATCCTAAAATGAAGGACTTCAATTCGATGACATCCATGAATGGAAAGACTAACCCATCATTTAATTCTTTAGAATCCTTAAGTTAATTTTTTTTCTTCTGAAATCGCTGTGTTCCATGATTTACAACCAAATAGTAGTGCCTAAAGAATAGTCAAAATGGGGAAATGATGACTGAGAAAATTAGAATTAAAAAGTGGAGGAAAAAAAAGAACAAAATATACATGGGTGATAAGACCAGCTCATACCCAATAGCTGTACTAAATAATCCTCCTCTAAATATAAATATGTATAAATAAAAAATATATATATAATATATGTGTGTGTATGTGTGTACCAAATGTCACCATGTATCATCTTGAAAGCATAGGAAAAATCCAAACATAAATTAATGCAGATTTGAAAGAGTTGTCATCATGGCAGCATATATTTTCAATATGATGTCCACAAAGAAATGTACCATTCACCCACTATGTGGCAATGTGTGTATATTTCCATTAACAGACGCACATTTAGAAAAAGGACGACATATCCAGCCAAGACCTGTCAACGCTAAAGTGCCATCCTATAAACCATGGGTAATCTTCTGGCTACTCCAAAGTGGTTACTGCTAGAACTCCAGCTGGATAGGAAATCCTGTCATGTAAGGTAAGCAAATAGTGTGTCTAGATTCTTCTTCCAGCAGGAAGTACAAGATGTGTACTTACTAGGCTCAGGTAAGAAGAACCACACTCTGGCCCCTGACTTTTATCAAAGTAACCCTACCTAGAGAGGAGACCACTGGAAAGATCAGAGAAGACTCAGGACAACTTGTTTCCCCAAGAGCTTGGCAAGTATCCTTCTCTGCTCAAAAGAGGAAAAAAATTAATTTTTCTTGTTGATCTTGTATAATATGGGACTCCCTGCACCTAAGAACCCCAAAAATCTGTGATGGTACTTTCATCTTAGCAGAAAAGACTTACAGTTTCCCGAATGACATTTACTGACAGGTCTTGGCCAACGCCTCCACCCTTGACTTTCACAGAGTAATGCAGACTAGACAGAGCTATACTGTGCAAGAAGAGAAAGCCTCTACTCACTTTTAGGGAAGAGAGCCTGGGGCTCTCCCCTCTGTGACAGAAGCAGAATTCCGTGGGCTGCCCTTGTGGTACACACACGTGCCCACATAGAGACACATACACACCGTCCTGCATAAAAAACCAACATGGCTTTAGGAATAATAAATTTTGACAGACTGATTTAATTTCCTCCCATGACAAACTGACAGGTCCCAGAAATATAGGGGAAAATATCAATGGAACCATTTTGATTTCAGTGTGGCTTTGGATTCTTTCCCCCAACAGACATTGTCACTGACTAATAATCAAGAATGTTAGATTTTTGACTGGTGTTTTGTAATATGAGCAAATGAGTGGCTTAGAAATTGAATCCAGAGGGTATTTTTCAGCCGGACCAACTATGCTGACTTTGGGGAAACTACGATACTGTGCCCCTAGGAATCACTGGGAAAGCTTAGGAGTATTTTTATTGATGCTCTGGATGAAAGGATTGAAAATAAAATTATTCATCATGGCAGGACATACCTTTAGCCCTTTTCCTTCTCCCTTCTCCCTCTTGTCCCCTGCCCCTATCCACGGTCCCAGAACCTTTTAGTGACCACTGGGTAGCACAAGTACTCACCACTACCACTCACCACCAGGAGGCTGCATGCCCTCTTCCAAAGCGCCGAATCTCTCTGGGGTATTTGTTCACATGTCTTGGATAAGTGGAAGTCCCCAATTCAACTTTATTCAAAAATGCTTACCCTGTACTCAACTCTATTCCTTCCAGTGAGATGGAGAACCACCAGACCTTACCATCTGTTTTGCTATAAACATCATCTGACCTGTTGATATAGGAACCCTGATCCTTTCCATCTACCCTAACAGCTAGATTTTTAAAAATATGTTATCTCCTCCATTTAGTGTGAGCTCAAGAAGGGTGGAGGTTGGCTCGTTTCATCTATTTTTATCATCAGCACTTACTTGACCTTGTGTTCAACATATTATCTTTCTTTTTTTTTTCCCAATAGTATTTTATTTTTCCAAATACATGAAAAGAGAGTTTTCAACATTCATTTTTGTAAGATTTGGAGTTTTAAATTTTTTCTTTATCTCTTCCTTATTGCCTCCCTTCCCAAGATAGCAAGCAATCCAATATAGGTTATACATGTACAATTCTTTCAAACATATTTCCATATTTGTCATGTTGTACAAGAAAAATCAGAACAAACAAGGAAAAAACACAAGAAAAAAAAAACAAAGAAAAAAAAACAATAATCAAAAAAAAGTTGATACACTTTTTTTCATTTATGCATACATGCAGGCAGGATTGCTAATATTTGAAGATGCAAATTACACTTTAAATTTTCATTCACCAAGCATTTATTAAACACTGAGGATATACAATACCCTGTGCTAGACACTAATGAGTGAGACAAAGACAAAATGAATTACAGTTTCTCTTCTGAAGGTTAGGTTCTAAGGGAAGTAGAAGGAGATATAATCTTTAAACAAATCAGAAAATATTTGAGGGGATGAGAAAATAGGGAGGGAGATAAGACATATCTTCCTATAGGAAGCTGAACATGAATTGAGTCTTAAAGAAAACTAAGAATTCTAAGAGGAAGAGGTTTAGACAGTATTTTCAAGGACTGGGAAAAGTCTATGTGAAGGCATAGAGGTAAGAAATGGAAGGTGATGAATAGTGGAGAATAGATGCATCATTTTGGCTGGAAGAAGACTTGGAAGGGCTCTAAATGCCAAGCAGAAGAGTTAACATTTTATCCTACAGGGAATAGGGAGCCACTGCAGAATCCCAAGCAGGAGAATGTCATCGTTGGACCTACAATTTAGGAACGGTAATTTGGTAGCTATGGGTCTGTTAGATTATAAAAGGAGAATAAATTGAATAAATTGGGAAAACACTCCCTATAAAATCAAATAAAATGCATGTGGTAAATGTAAGATGCCATACTTATGGATAGAACACATACAAATCCAGAATGTGGAAAGAATAGTGAGTCTTAAATCAGATGGAGGGAGGGAGTGGAGATGGGTAGGTCATAGGTACCAACTTGTGAACCTGCAAGTATGAGAAGAGAAATGAATTTTAAAAAGGCGAAAATGAAAAAGTGGAAGAATCACTATATCCTTTTGGGTCTCTGCATTTTTTAAAATATTAAATATGTGTTTTCATTTCTTAACTTCACAACATCTTAACCACCATCATGGAGGCTGTCCCATGTAGACTGCATAGGAAAAACCAAGGGAATTTTAAAAAATGTATATCCTCCAGAATATGAAACTTAGCTTGTAACCAATGGCGGTTATATATCATGGAGGCACAGAACTGGATAATGATTTGGCCTCACAATCAAATCAGGAGGAGAGCAAGTTAGGTCCAATCTAAAAAATTTTGCAGAACTTTCAACAATCCTTACAGCTTGAATTTAAAAAAATTTTTTTTCCACTAGTATTCTTTTAAAAATTATTTTAACTAGTTTGTTTTTCAATTGTCAAACATTTATTTTTCGCTGAGGGAAAGAGAAAAACAAAGCTTTTATAACAAATAAGCATAATCAATCAAAACAAATCCCCATATTGGCAACATCCAAAAATGTTTTTAGCAGTAATATTCTGCCAATGATGAGGCAGGAATACTAGTGGAAAGAGTGCTGACCTTGGGACCAGAAGACTTGAGCTCTGTATGACTAATTAAGTCATTCTCATCAGCCTAGGTAGCTCTCTAAGATTCTAAATTTCAGAAAATAGACTAACCTGAATTGAAAGAGAAAATTTTCTCATCTGGGAGTTCCCTATTCCAATGACATCACTGGTCCAATTTCTATCCCTATCCCAATATTATGGTCACAAACTATTAAGTATCATAATTGCTGAACAATAAAAATTGTGGGAAACACAAAGGGCAGTGGAGAGAGGAGGCTTAGTCCCAAAAGACAATGACTTTCATGCAAGAAATGGCATAAAAGTTACTAATGGGAAATGTATGATTAGAAAAGGAGGTGGAATACTCATTCACTAAGACACATGACTCAAGAGAAAAATGGCTATCATAGAGTGGTTAAAATGCAACTCCAGGAGAATGAAGTAGATCCTTTTTTTTGGAAAGCTTATGAGGAAACATGGACAAAAGTTACCCAAGAAAAGTCATAAAAAAAAAATCTACACATGTAAAGAAAATACTCACAAGGAGATCATAGATCCATAAAAGTATCAAAATCCTATTATTGGAAATAAGATCAATTCCTGGTTGTCCTCTAGTCTTACTGAAAGTCCTGGGCTTCAATTCTATATTCCATTTGCAAAATGGCTAGGATAATCATCTGCATTTACTTTAAAATGTAGTTGGCATCTTCAGTTAATTTCAAGAAGTGCTAGAATTCCAGGATGACAAGCACTCTACAAATGTCCATTGTGGTGAACAGGCTGAAAGAAGCATTGAGGAAAGTTGCACTGACTCGGGTGTTTTAGGAAATGATGAAAATGTAGGCTATTCTCAGATTAAAGAGTCCTCTCAATGATCTGCTACAAGAGAAATTGAAACAGGTACTGAAATATCACATATTTTATTATTTTAAAACCCAGTGCCACAAAAACTGAAGTGAATGAGTCAGAAGACTTGCATTGAAAACATCAATCTATCCCAAGGGTTCAACATGCTTCAATAATGTGCATTTTACGGTCAAAAATGTGGTTAAAATGGGCAATAATAGTGAGGGGGAGGGCAAAAGGAAAATAAACAAGTATTCAGATATGTTTTTGAATAGACAACAGTTAGGAAAAGGACAAGGGGAGAGAAACAAAGCTCCTGTGATCATTTTAAGGAATGGGAAATGACAAGTGAGTTTTTGTGGGAAAGGCAGTTTATTTTTATGAAATTGCATCGAAAGAAGTGACACAGTGGAACCATTTTGTGTGGTCCTGGTCATATTTCCTTTGGATAGACATCTGCTGATTCCCCCATGTGCCTTAACAGCCAAATCTGACAAAATGTGATTTTAAGCAAAAATGCATGTAAAGTATTGCTTATTATTTAAATTTCAAAACAAGCATTGCATTCAGACTAAGAGCTGCTCATTCTCCAAGTATTATAAAACATGACCTTACTATGGCTATAGATGAGCATAACTATTTTCTAAATGTAGTGTTGAGGAAATAGTTTAATTTTTAAAATGTTTTATCTTACCAACTTCCTACCTTCTACATAAATACATTCTTAAATCCTAGGATGAAAATACATAAGCCTATATTCTGTCACATTTTTTTCATTATAATATTTTTATGTTAACAGTCACTCCCTTAAAGTATCCAAAGCAAAAGGCTACTTATATGACTGAAAGTCTCAAAATCCAGGATTTTATATGAGTCAACACTGTCTACCTCCTCCCCTACCCAGTCTTTCCCCAGAAATATCAATGGGTAAGAAACAAAGGCTGAGATTTATAGAGCACTGGACCAAGAGTCAAGAATTCTGCTCCTGGCCCTGCCACTAAATTGCAGTGTGAACTTGTATAAATCTCTTCCCTTCTTTGAACCTCTCAAATGCCTCATTTTTATACTAACACAGTTAGCCAGATAATCTCTGAGGTCCATTCCAACTATCCTTTGGATCTTTTCTCTATTCTTTGGTTTTGTTGCTAATGACTCACAAGAGGGAGAAGGTACAGCAAAAGAGATACTTGGGGATAGCCTGTGAATACTTTCTGAATAGCTGATATGTCTGAATAGTTGCCACATTTATTTAACTTTACTTAACAAATTCTTGTGACATTTCCCTTAAGAAAACACTATTATCCTGATTCCAGACAAGAAAACCAAGAGAATTATTGCTCTAGATTTCAATAGGGAAATGACATCCAAGCCAGTTATAGAATTCACATCATGATTCCTTTATAATGTGGTCAAAAGAAAAACTGGAGCCTCTTGATTTAGATTCTACATCTTACTTTTGGTTCATTCCATGACATGTTCTTTTTAAAAATTTTTCATTTTATCCTATTCAAGAATGAAGCAATATGGATCATTGACTGAGAATCCTTTAGGTAGGAAGAAAGGGAGAGAAGAAGGGAGGAAGGAAGGAAAGACAGAAGGAAAGAAGGAAGGAAGGAAGGGAGATAGGAAGGAAGGAAGGGATGGAGGGAGAAAGTGAGAGAGGAAAGGAAGGAGGGAAGGAGGGAAGTAAGGAAGAAACAAAGAAAGAAAGGAAAGAGTGGAGGGAAGAAAGAAGAAAAAAAGGAAGCATTTTTTTCAGTACCTGCTATGTGCCAGATGCTACATTAAGCACTTTATACATATCTCATTTGCTATCCCAGAACAACTTTAAGAAGTATTATCATCTATTTTTACTATTATTATTATTTACTATTTTATATTATTCCCTGTCCTTATAATCATCCCCATTTTACAGTTGAGGAAACTGAGGCAGACAGAGAAGTAAAGTAACTTGCTCAGTCACACAGCTAGTAAGTTATCAGCTTTGAACTCAAGTTTTCTTGACTTTAGACCCAGAACTGCCCTACCTAGTTACCTCTATCTTGCAAGATAGTCACAGGATAAAGTTAAAACTAATCACAGAATACAGGCAATAGCATTAAGATAACCTAGGAGAGGCTTCTTGAAAAATATGAGACTGTAGGTGGTTTTGAAAAAAGGCAGAGAAGTCAGAATTTGAAGTGAGCAAGGATAGCAATTCTAAACATGGGGCATAATCTGTGAAAATTCAGAGGGTACTTTGTATACTCAGCTGAAAAAGATCCTGACTATAGAAAGTTACTATGGTGATAGAGAAGACCAAAACACAAACTCAGAAAAAGATAACTCAAAACTGCTACATTCAAAGCCTCAAAGAAAAATATTAATTGGTCCTAAGCTATGAAAGAGCTCAAAAAATGATTTTGAAAATCAAATAATGGAGGTATATAAAAAATTGAGAAGAGAAATGAGAGTGGTATAAGAAAATAATGGGGAAAAAGAGTCAACAGCTTGGTAAAGAAAACAAAAAAGTACTGAAGAAAATAACACCTCAAAAAAATAAAATAGACCAAATGGCAAAAGAGACACAAAAATCCAATGAAGAGAAGAATTACCTGAAAAGTAGAATTGACCAAATGGACAAAAGAGGTATAAAAGCTTACTGAAAAAAATGATTTCTTAAAAACTGGAATTGAGCAAGTGAAAACTAATGAATTTATGAGGCATAAAGAATCAATCAAATAAAATCAAAAGAATGAAAAAAATGTGAAATATCTCATTAGAAAAACAAAGTGATCTGGATCCAGGAGAGATAAATTAAGAATAATCCAACTACATGAAAGCCATGATGAAAAAAAGAAAGAGCCTAGACAAAACATTTCAAAAAATGATCAAAGAAAACTGCTTTGATATTTCAGAGTCAGAGGGTAAAACAGAAATTGAAAGAATCCATTGATCACCTCCTAAAAGAGTATAATTTTTTGTAGCACAGCAGGGAAGGAGGTAAAGATATTCAATGAAATAGAGGACTTTCAAGTATTCCTAATAAAATGCCAGAATAAAGTAATAAATGCCTAATAAAAGTACCGAATAGAAAATTTAACTCTCAAATACAAGACTCAAGAGAAACATAAAAAGGTAAACAGGAAAAAAATCATACAGGTTTCAATCGAGTTAAACTGTTTACATTCTGACATGGGAAAATAACATTTTTAACTCCTAAATTTTTCTCTGCATTAGGATACTTATAAAGAGTATACATAAACATGTGTGACTTGAATATGATGGGGGTGATAATACTTTTTAAAATTAAAATTAAGGGGTAAGAAAAAATGCCTTGGGAGAAGAGGAAAGGGAGAAATAGAATGAGGTAAACTATCTGACATAAAAGCGGTGAGAAAGAGTTGTTATAGTGAAGGAGAATATAAGGGAGGTGGGGAGAAACACATGAACCTTATCCTCACCAGAATTAGCTCAAAAAGGAAATGACATACACACTCGTTAGGTACAAAAATTTATCTTATCATATAAGAAAGCAGGAGGGGAAAGGAGAAAGAGAAACATGTGGGCTGGTAGAAGGGAGGGAAGATTCAGGTGGTAAAAGCCTGAAGTAAAATATTCTGTGGAATAGACAGGAGACAGAGAGAAAGAATGAGGCAGACAGACAGAGACAAAGACAGACAGACAGAGATAGAGAAAGACAGAGAAAGAGAAAGAAAAGGATAAGTAGGGGGGAAATAGAATGGAGAGAAATACATAGTAATGATAACTGAAAAAGATTTACAGTAAGGTTCTCTGATTAGGCCTTTATTTCTCAAATATGTAAAGAATGAGTCAAATTTATAAAAATAAAAACCATTTCTCAATTGATAAATGGTCAAAAGATAGGAACAGCCAGTTTTCAAATGAAGTAATCAAAGCTATTTATAGTATATATATATATATATATATATATATATATATATATATATATCTCACAATTGGAGAAAGGCAAGTTAAAACAACTCTAAGCTACCACCCCACATCTATCAGATTGCCTAATATGACAGAAAAGTAAAATGACACATGTTGGAGGAGATGTGAAAAAATTGACACACTGATGCACTCTTGGTGAAGTTGTATCCTAATTCAACTATTCTATAGAATAATTTGGAATTATGTGCAAGGGGCTAAAAATCATGTATACTCTCTGACCTGAAAATGCCATTACTAGATCTATATCCCAAGGAGATAAAAAACAAAAATGTGTACAAAAATATTTATAGCAGCTCTTTTAGTAGTGGCAATGAATTGGAAGTGGAGGGGAGGTCCATCAATCTGGGAGTGGCTAAACAAGTTGTCGTATATGATTGTGATAGAATACTATTGTATTATAAGAAATGATGGTCAGAATGCTGTCAGAAAAACCTGGAAAGACTTAAGTGAACTGATGCAAAATGAAATGAGCAGAATGAAGAGAACATAGTATATAGTAATAGCAAGGTTACACATGATGATTGATTGTGAATGATATGGCTGTTTTCAGCAATGCAATGAGCCAAGACAATTATCAAGGACTTATGATGAAAAACATTATCCACCTCCAAAAAAAGAAGTAATAGAATCTGAATGTAGATTGAAGCATATTTTTTCTTTACTTTCTTTGGGGTTTTTTTCCATGTTTTCTTTCACAACATAACTAACGTGGAAATAAGTTTTGCATGACTGCACATGTATAACCTATATCAAATTGCTTCCCTTCTAATGGGAAGGTGGGGGAAGGAGAGAGGGAGAGAATCTGAGACCCCAAAGAAATTTTAAAACAACTGTTTAACATTGTTTTTATATATAATTAGGGAAAAAAATAAAATATGAAATTAAAAAAAGTAATTAATATATAACTATCCTGGATTACTGTCCTTCAGGCTTCTGAAAAGGGCTAAGGAAAAGTTTTTGCCAAGATTAAAAGTATATAATCTCATGTGTGCGTGTGTGTGTGCATGTGCACATGCATACCTGTATATATATATATATATATGAATGTCACATCGTTTTCCCCAGATGTTTCTAAACATATGTGCAATAAATATATTTTTAACCAGGGCAAAGTAACTTCCCCTAGTTTTTCCAGAAGTATATATATCAGCAACCCGAAGGACAGTGGCCCAGGGTAATATGTACTAATTTCAAGTGACATTAAATACTGTACTATATTTGGAGTCTAGTTTCCTCAAAGACCAGCCTAATTTCTAAAGGTGGGAAGAGTGAAAATGAGGAGAAAGGGAGCCCCTAATTTACATGGCCGAATCGGGTTCCTTTTAATGCTAATATGCCCCATTTCCACACGGGCCTCATTTAAAGCATTATGCTCTTAAATTACATGAGTGTAATGTAGAGCTCCAAGATCCCGAATTATTCTACATTTTAGATGTAGAGCTGACATGTTTCCAGCTGGGGGACTTAAGCTACTAATAAAACCCAGATCCTGGCATTTTTCAAACTGTAACATGTCAGCTCAGTCTATAGGGTTCTGGTTTTGATCACAACATTATATTAATGTGATGAGATGCCTGCTCAATTACCCAGCATTTCCCACTGTGGTCACTTGTGCAATGGAAGATGTTCATTTCCACAACAGAAGTCCATGGACTATACTGTGAGAAAAGTGAGAATGCCGATTCCTTTTTCAGAAACCAGATTTTGAGGGAATATACTGAAGTCATAGGAAAAATTCTACTGCTCAAAGAAGAAATGGAACACTATCTTTGGGAAAGATGGATTAAGCCTTCCAGGCCATTTAGTTCCTCTTTTTCCCCTCTTCTCCCCCCAAAAAAAGAGGTCATTCACAGGATGTAAATATTTTCATCCTGAAGGAATGATGGACTTTTTTTTTAAAATGAGTAAATTAATCCTTAAGCTGAAATTAAGATGCCTCTCCTAGAATTGACAGAGAGGAGACTATTAATAACAACTTATCTCTGTATAATTCTTGGAACAATTAGATAGTTCAATCGTTTGAGTACTGAGCCTGAAATCAGGAAGATTTGAGTTCAAATTCAGCTTCAGATAGTTCCTAGTGGTGTGACTTTGGGCAAGTCACTTAACCTTGTTTGCTTCAGTTTTCTCATCTGTAAAGAGAAGGAAATGGCAAACTACTCCAGTTTTTTTGCCAAGAAAATCTCAAATGTGGTCATGAGAGTAGAACATAAAGAAAATGACTGAACAAGTATAGTGCTATAAGGCGGGATGGTTAGACCATTTTGTCTGAACAAAAAATTTGGATTTTTTTAGTGGACTACTAGGTTAATGACGACTAAGCAATGTAATATAGTTATAAAAAAAAAAATGAATGTAATCTTTGGCTCCATTAAGAGAGGTATGGCTTCTAAGAAGAATAAGAGAGAGGTATGATAATATACTGTTCTCACCAGAATATATCCAGATTATATTCAATTGTGCATACACACCAAAGTTCAGGTAGGATATGAATAAGCTAGATAGAATCTAGAGCAGGACTTCTTAAATTTTTTCCATTCATAATTCCTTTTCAACTAAGATATTTTTACATGACCTTGGGCATATAGCTATATAAAATAGGTACAAACCAAACATTTATCGATAATAAATCATAATTTTGTGACCTCATTCAGTTACAAGCCCATATACTAGTCATGTGAGTAACAACCCACATTTTAAGAAGTTGAAATGTAGAGAAAGACAACTGGGGAAGCCTCAAATTTATGCCATGTGGTTATCAGCTGAAAGAATTGGAGTTACTTAGTCTAGAGAAAAGAAGACTAGTGGGAGACCCAATAGCTTTCTTAAAATTGAAAGTATTATCCTAGAAAGCTGGAATTGGACTTCCTCTAACCATATCATGAATGAAATTCCAAAAAATGCAAATTCAGACTTATAAAAATCAATCTTCTGCTTATCACTCAAAGCCCTTCTTCCTTTCCAGTCTATGATCCTTTCTGTACTACAATGACACTGGTTGTTCTCTCACAAGACAATCCATTTCCCATCTCCTGACATTTTCACTGAATGTTCATCATGTCCAGAATTTTTTTCTTCCTCTTCTTCTCTTCCTGATTCTCTGGCTTCCTTCAGGTCCCCACCTTCTCCAGGAATCCTTTCTTGATCCATCTCTATGCAAATGCCTTCCCTCTGCTGATTATCTTCAAGTTATCCTGCATATATCTTCTTTATACAAAGTCCTCCATTAAACTAGGAGTTCCTTGAGGTCAGGTACCATCTTACTTTTCTTTATATCTCCATTACCTGGCGTGTAGTTGGCCTTTAATAAATGCTTGCCAACCAATTAATAATAAGAGCTGTAAAAAGGGGGAATAAACTACCTTAAGAAGTGTTGATTTCCCCCTGCTTCAAGCAGAGGCTGGAAGATCATTTCTTCAGTGTATTTCAATGGGGATTCTTTTTATGTGTGGATTGTAATAGATGGCCATTGATGCTCTTCCAACTTTCAAATTCTGTGGTTCTGTGCAATACTTGTTTAACTAAAGTATACTATCAAAATACTGTGTGCAGCTCTGCAGAGCTTGGGAAAATGGCTTTGGCTAAACTGGATTCCATGAAATCCAACAGACATATAAAAATAAAGCTAGAGTCAATAGTTCTGGACATATTGGTTCTAGTTGTTCAAAAGGCATCCATATACCTCAGGAACATTTGATTATGTTGGCTCACATTTCTCTTAACAGGGTTTGTTTGGTTGTTCCTACTACAAATGAAATTACCATTCATGACTTATTTTTAATTATGAAATGATCCTCAAATGTAAGACTTCATTATTTAACCATGGATAGTATTATTTTCTTCAATCCTTCAAGAAATAAAGTTTTTATTTCCATGCTTTCCCACCCATACTCTGGTAGCTCGAAAGGTCAATCAACAAATATTTAAGAAATATTTACTACTTGATATGAACTTTGTTAAATACTGGGGATAGAAAACCAAAATGAAACAACTGTCCTCAAGAACCTTGTACTTTATTGAAGGAAGGAAGAGAAAGGGAAGAGAATAAGCTTTTACATAATATCTTCTATGTGCAGGGCACTATGCTAAACACTTTCTCACAAATATCTCATTGCATTCCCCCAATAACCCCTATCTTTATCCATATTTTATAGTTGAAGAAACTGAGGTAAACACAGATTATGTGACTTGCTAGTGTCTGAGACTTAATTTGAACTCAGGCCTCCCTGATTCCAAGCTAAGTGCTCTATCCATTATACCTCAGCTGCTTCTTGAAAACATGTTAATGAATATATATATATATATATATATATATATATATAGGATATTTACAAAATAAATACAACATAATTGTAGGAGGCAGAACACTGACTGTCTTGGGTGATGAGGAAAGACCTCACCAGCTGATATTTGAGCTCTTTCTTGAAGAAGAGTAGGGATTTTTAATAAGAGAGTACATACCTATAAAGGAGCACAAGCAATAATACAAAGGTTTGGAGGTGGGAGATAAGAGTATTTCATGTGAAAAAGGGCAAAAATTTCAGTTTAGCTGGAAAGCAAAACACATGAAGGGAAATAATGTAGAATAAGACTGGAAAGGTCAGATTGTGGAAGGCTTTAAATTCCTAGGACTTTATATTTGATATGAAAGGTGATAATAGGGAGCTATAGGATATCAATAAATAAGAAGGTGACATGGTCAGATCTGTGCTTTGGGAAGACACTTTGGCACTTGCATAGAAGATGGATCCAAATGGGGAAAGATGAGAAGCAGAGAGATCGTTAGAAGGCTGCTGCAACAGATGGTCTTCAAGACTTGCTGTGGCAATAATAATTTGTTCTCTGGGGACTGATGAACCTCTCCATATTTGAACTGGTCAGTGGTCAACAGAAAGACTTTTGAGTACTGGATATGTTCTCTAGGCCTTTTCTTCTTGGCAGAATTCCTCAGAACTTGTGCTCCACTGGAGAACCCACGGTCATCCCCACACTATGATGAGATGTAAGAAAAGAGCATAATGGAAGGGGCAATCATGGCAGCCAAAAATGATCAGACAATAATACCTATGGTATAACTACCTCCAGTGAGGACAATGTCTGGCCTACAGGGCGTATAAGCACCAAGGGCCATGAAATCATTTGTCTGGTCCTGCCAAGGTCACCATAGGACATGATGAGCTGAAAGCTAGGTACAACAACCTCCCATTGCTTGAGTTTTTAAGTTGATAATTTTTTATGGCCCACAAATGATGTTATAAATAGCATTAGGCAGAAAAAAGGTTCCTCACCATTGACCTATCTTATAGCTATGAAGAAAGCCTTCTTCCTTCTTTTCTTTAAAAAAAAGAAAGAGGGGCAGCTAGGTAGTGCAGTAGTTAGAACACCAGCCCCAAGTTAGGAGGATCTGAGTTTAAATCTGACCTCAGACACTTAACACTTCCTAGCTCTGTGACAAAGGGCAAGTCACTTAATCCTAATTGCCTCAGCAAAAAAATAATAATAATAATAATACTAAATAAATAAATAAACAAACGAATGAATAATTAAATAAGTGAATGAATGAATGAAAGAAAAGTCATATCAGATTGCTTGTTGTCTTGAGGACAAGGGAAGTAAAGAAGGGAGAGAGAAAAAAACAGAATTTTACAAAAATGAATATTGAAAACCATCTTTCCATGTATTTGAAAAAATAAAATACTGTTAAGAAAAAAATAAAATTAAATTTTAAAAAATCAATATATTTTCCAAATTCAAGTCAATACAACAAACATTTATTTAAGCAATTATTATTACAAAACACTGTAGTAGGAAGGTAGTTGAGATTCTAAGGAAAAAAGAGAACTATACCTTCCAAAAGTTAACTTATTCTGGAGGAGGGAGCAATGATACAACAGACATTCATGGGTTAGTAGCTTTAGAGATTACCTTGTTCACATTTTATAAATGAGGTAACTGAGGTTTCTAGGGGTTTAAGTGATTTGCCCAAGATCATCCACACATTGAAGTAAGTAAATGCAGAGTAAGTACAAAACAAAGACAGAGTTTACAATCGCAGAATATTATCCCAAACGGATGTTGTTTTCATGACATCATCAGGCCAACATTACTCAAATCCTAGAACACTTCATTGTTTATCAGGGGTCTACTAAAGTGCCAGGAACTATGTTAGGACAAAGACAAAAAACTAAGTACACCCTGCCCACAAAGAGTTTTCTTTCTTTTGGGACAGAGAGCAGCAACATGTATGCAAATAAATAAATATTATACTAAATAAATCCAAAATACTATGGAGGGCATTAATGGGGGAGGGGAAGAATCTCTTAGACAATTATTCTCTTGTTTCCAAGTTCCGCACACATTTTATAGTTTAAAATTAAAGGGATGGATAACTAGGAGCTTAAGTAGAAAATTCTAAGCAGCATGTGAAAACCATTCCTCTGAGCTAAAATTCACCCACCTGCTAGTTCATGGAATCTTGTGTGGAATGTAATATAATAAAAATCCAAAATATATTTGTTTCACAATTCATTCAGTCAGCATTCAGGGCCTCCTTTCCTTCCCCTTAATATGTAATGCCCAAATTAGCATAACTTTCTCCACCTGGAGATTCATTTGATCTTTCCCCCCAACATATTAAATTAAAATAGACTGAAATTCTAGACTTGCTGATTAGCTATTTAGGCAGTTTGATGTACACAGATCTGAACACATGTACACCTCATCACCACCACCCCCCAAAAAAACCCTGTAAGCAATTATTAGGGTGATTCTTAAAAGAGCTTGTTAAAATGCCCAAGTTAGGTTATAGAAAACACGTCAAGTGAAAGATTTTAGTTTACTTTATGGGGGAAAAAAAGTGTTTAATGAGGGTTTATGGGGTTTTATAAAAACACCTTAACACCTTATAGACCTAAGGGGGGAAAAAAGCCCCATTTAAATATTCTCCACCAACGGGAGACCACCCAATGCCGGTTAACTAGAAGCCTCAAACAGACCCATCTTTGGAAAACTATGGAGCGACCCTTAATTTTATGGACATTTTAATTGTATTTGGGTTATTACCTCATGCGCCAGCAAACACCTACAGTATTTAATAAAAAAAAAAAATCCAGAGAGCACAACACTGCTCTAGTTAAAGTGTGCATTAAACAAAATCATAAAATAACTATGCTATGCCATAAATCAACTGAGTGTTTAGTGTTCCTTTGCTTTCAAACTTATATTCATTTTTATTATACTATGGTCATTCTTAACCATGTACTGAATTAATCAGTTGATTCATTCATTTACATATATTGTTCTCTCCTCTCTGGACTCTCCCTCCACTCCATATATATATATATATATATATATACACACACACACACTCCCTCCTCTGCACAGAATGACTAAGCAAGGTCAGGTCCTGATGTATGTCGTTACCCTCCACTGCAAAGTCTTGTCATCAGCTCACTAGGTATTAAAGAGGAATCACGCCAAAATCCATTGGGGCCTCAAAGCAAGCCAGGAGATAATATGCTATAACTTTAACAAAGAACTATAGTATAACTAACAGCAGCAAAATTGGCCCTACAGAAAGTAGTTGCCGACTTCAGTTAATAGAGTTGGAGAGAAAAAACTGGAGCTAGGAAAATAATGCTACTTTTATGTTTTCTTCATTAATTTTTATATTAACCAAGTCCTAAAAACCTTAAAAATAGTTCAGCTAAGGTACCAGGTTTCTCTGGTATTTGCCAAGATAATGGAATTTGAGATCCCTCTGTAGGGAGGGTGGGGACAATAAGGTCAATGATGTGGTGAAATCTGTTAGGAGTTTGGGAAAGGGCATAGAGTATATTTGTAATTCAATTCAATTCGACATTCATCAAGGCAGCAAGACAAAAACAAACAAAAAATCAAAATATGTTCTCCTTCCTGTCCATTGATTTTTGGGGGATTGCCCTATGTCTGCAAAAAGATAAATTAAAACATCAGATATTTTAAAGCACCTTTATTTTTTTAAGTACTTTGTCTATACAAGGTACAGTGCCAACCATTAGGAAAACTAATGCCATAATATTTGAACTCCTCATCCCCACTATCAGCTCTGAGGGCAACACTCCTTTCTTAACTTGAAGCCAGAATTGTGGGTGCCTGAGCTCACAGAAAACCCACTGAATCAATCAAGAAATCTTTATTGAGCACTGGGTACCCAGAACACTACAATATGCTATATGGGACATATAGCATATGGGACATATGCTATGGGACATATAAAAGAAATATATACTATATTGCCCTTGTCTCTGGAAGCATATAATGAAGTTAAATATTTCCACATATATGAATAAATCAACAATTCAGGACGTAGAACACTTCCTCTTCATCACTACTTCTTAGAATGCTAGCTTCCTTAAAACCTAAATTAAATGTCACCTTTCAATTGCTAGTACCCTTCCCTTCTCATAGATTATTTCCTATATATAGGGAGCCTTATCTCAACTCCCAAGTTAGGATCTTTGACAAGTTGGACCCTTCATGGTAAAGAAAGCTATATCTCCCCCTGAAGAGTCTATGTTGTTATTGTTGTTCATCTATTTTAAGTCGTTTCCAACCCTTTGTGACCCCATTTGGGGTTTCCTCAGCAAAATGCTGGTGTGATTTGCCATTTCCTTCTCCAGCTCATTTTACAGATGAAGAAACTGAAGAAAATAGGGTTAAGTGACTTGCCCAGAGTCATACAGCTAGAAAGTGTCTGAGACCAGACTTGAACTCAGGAGAGACTCCAGGCTTAGATGCACCACCCAGCTTCCAAGGATTCAACTCCCCAAAGGTCAGAGGGGTAGTTTTCTAATATTATCAGCTCAAGCAGCCCTTCGGGTATGTCTCCCCCAGTGTCAATCACACAATTTTTTCATTAATTTCATCTAATCAGTAGCAGTTAATATCCTTTCAATAATCAATCATACTTTTGATTAGCACCACTACCACTTAACCAATTAATATTGATTAGCTTTTTGTAAAGGGATATTTACTAATAAGAGGTAGAAAGAACAGAAATGTAAAAGCATCGTCACTTTGGGTCCTATTTTCACCAATAGAACCTTGTCCCCTGGAGAGAATCAGTTCAAACTAGAGCATCTACGACAAAGCATTCTCTGTACCAGCTTCACTTCCAGATGCAGAATAGCCAATGGATGGATTGATGGTTCTTGGCCACTATTGATCTATTGCTGGTCTATAGTGGCTCATCAGGCTCAGGAGTATGGACTTCCACACTTTGCAAGTTTGCAGAGATCTCTAATACTCCAGCCCTTAAGAGCAGAAAAATATAGACACAACAGAGACAGGAGCAACAGCAGAGACTTGTGCCAACAGGCTTCTTAGTGCCTGCATGGGGAGAAAAAGGGTTAGAGGCATCTCTCTTTCCTCACCCAGAGGCTTACCGCATGTTTTGCCTTGATTGCCACCAGGAAAGAGAGGCTGATTTGGCCCATTAGCTCACACTCAGTTCCAGCTTAGCAGTCAATCAAAAGACCTTTTCTTCACCACATGGTAAGCGGACAGAAAAGAGAGAACATTTGCACAAGCTCTGCAGTCTACATTTGTAGTGGAAGGTTATTATTAGCCAGGTCTATAAGGATGGAGATCGAATTGATCAGAGTCCCAAAACATATGGATTCTGAATTACTTATAGTCAGATGTATCATTTTCCTCCTCGTAGAATATAAATATTATGAAGAGTGTTTCATTTTTTGTCTCTGTAATTTCCAGAATCTATCACATAATAGGCAATTAAAATTCTTATTGAATAAAAGAAATGTTAGATTCTATAATATAGAATATAAAGGTAAGAGTACAGACTTCCAATACCATCCTCACCTCCACCCCCACCCTCACTCTGACTTTAGAGAAAGAAGTTAAAGAAGAAATCCATTTTTATGCAATGCCTTTTATTATAAATATTTTCTATTCATTAGAAAAGGAGGTAGGAAAAGAGTTAAGTATACAAGGAATAGAGGATTTAGAAAGAAGATAGGCAGAAGGGAAGAAGCATTGAGATGGAGAGAGAGGGGAGAGGAAGGAAAAGAGAGAAGAAAGGAAAGATGGAGAGAGGAACGAAGGAGAACAGGAAGAAAAGCAGGAAAGAAGGGACAAAGAAAGGCAGGAAGAAAAAAAGGAAAGAAGGAAGAAATTTTAGTTTTACTACTTCTATAATGGATCTGTGACATCATCAATATATAATTTTCTTTAATTATGATGCAGATCACTACCAATCAATCCCTGTCTATTCTGTGGGTCCCTTTCCCATTTTTACCCTTCAATTTCCAAGTTCACTAAAGATAGAGAAATTTCCCCTCAGTTCTCTTGACATTGACATTGTGTGATATCCATAGAGTATGCAGGCTACCCATTGGTTTTTCCCTCATTTTCACTGCATGATTGGCTATCATTTTTTTTCTGCTCATACATTCTGTTGATGATATCCCATATACCACTTCTTCTTAGTAATTTTCCATTTACAATGGGAAATAGCTACCTACACCCTCTATTTTCCTTCAGGTAATTCTAAACAGCAGTGTTTCAGAGCCTGTATTGTAGCATTCTATAACAAAAAGGCATATAATATCAGCAAAAGAACATCACTGATACTAAAAAAAGCAATCTTTGTTTCAGGGAAAGGGTTCAAAGTGAATCATTTCTCAAAGACAATCTGAAGTGCTTTCCTCTTCTTATTCAGTTCTGGGCCTAGGTCACTGTCCATTTGAAGAGTCTCTCCTAGATATATGTATTGATAAATACACTAAAGATATAAATAAGTTTTTTCAGATTGTCCTTCAAAGAGCTTATTTTAGTCAGACAATAAACACTTTTCATCACCTTGGGTTTTCCTGTGTAACCAAATGCTGAAGTGATTATGAATCTCATTTAAATAATTCCATAATATTCTGGGGCTCGATATAACCGGCACAATGTCATCCACAAATCAGAATACCTGGAATTGCCCAAAAAGCAGGACTTGGACTTCATTCTGGACCTTTTTGATGACAATGACAAATACCTTTGATGAATTTATATCTTCCCATTGTGCATTTCACTAGAGATAATTAAAGGCCTGCCATACAAAGATAGTCTGCTGTTATATCTTTTGAGATTTCTTAGATGATTCTGACATTCATAAGAAATTCCTTGTTGGAGGAGAGTTTAAATCTCTAAACTCTATATCACTAAACAACAACAATGAGATCTTATATTCTCCACATCTTTCAGTTAACTGTGTAATTGCAAAGATGGACTCTATTGTAGAATAACCCTTACACAGAGATGTGTGGATAAATATTTAACAACAATTTAACAGTTTTTCTTGAGGGAGGAATGGAGATGGGAGCATACATGACACACCTTTAAATTTAGTCTAAATTATTAACATTTTTTCCAACACTTTCTTAAGCCTCAACATCCAATAAAACAGTAAATCAAAGCCTTGATATGCAGCATTTTCTAATCTCTGCATTGTAAATGCTCAGCTGAAAAGTAAACAACTGATTCTTACAAGCTAGCACAAGCTGGTCCTAATATACCCAGCCCTTGCTTAAAAGCCTACATGTTTTCTCAATAAAGATGCTCCAATGTGTCGTCCATGTGGGGGGATGATTCTGGCTTCTCAAAGGTTACTTCAATTGCACGCAAGTCCTGACAGGTTATTCCTGTGAGAAAAGCTTTGAGTATAGTCCTGGTAACAGATTCTGACTGCTTTTAAAGAAACCAAACTAGCTAAATACAGAGAGGTGCACATCTTCAGTCTGGCCTTTTGATAAATAATTCTTTAACCATGCCAATCCATTATTGCTTAATTAAGTAGAAAATAATGCACAGGTAGACAAGCAAAAGTAAAAACTTTTTTATAAAGCTTTTTATTTTCAAAACATGTGCATAGTTTTCAACATTTATTCTTGCAAAACCTTATGTTCCATATGTTTTCTCCATCCCTTTTCCCCACCCTTCCTAGATAGCAAGTAATCCAATATATGTTAAATATGTGCAATTCTTCTATACCTATTTCTACAATTATCATGCTGCACAAGAAAAAATCAGATCAAAAAGAAAAAAATTGAGAAAGAAAACAAAATGCAAGCAAATGTCAACAAAAAACTAAAAATAACTATGTTGTGATCTATACTGAGTCCCCACAGTCCTCTCTCTGGGTGCAGATGACTCTCTCCAACACAAGAGCATTGAAACTGGCCTGTATCACCTTGAAAAACACAGATTTTTAAAAACCAAGAGGAATATTTAGTTAAATCTCATTTTCAAAAGCAATCCAACGTTATTTGGAGGGAAATTACAAACTCCTAGAAGGCAATATACTACCCTGATTTATATTATGCAACTCAACATGTAATATAGCTATTGCTAATGCTTCATAGGGGAGGGAACATGATAATTATAATGATAGGGAAAAAAGTCAAAAAGCAAAGCAAAACCATTTTACTTACGAAAAATAAGAGGGTTTTGTCACAATAAATAAAAGCTCACAAGCCTGCAACTTTTGAGATGAAAAATCAGGGTATAGGAAAAGGGAAGAAAGCATATGGGTCTCTGAAATCTCCTTATATTAGCCATTCTAACAAGAACTTCTATTCATTCAAACTGACAGCTAGCAGGTATCTAAGTGCTGGAAATGCAAACATCTATCTAGACTACAATTAAATACTCTTTTCATGAGAAATATGGGGAACTATCAGTGCAAAACATTACATATGTTAAAAGATACAATCTTATTGTATTGATTGTTTTTTCTTGATTATAAGGGAAGGTTCCAGCAGGGATCATAAGACAATATATCAGCAAATAACTGGGATATAAAATTAAAGGGAATCAATAAAATATATTTACAGATAGAAAACCAAAAGTATGTAAGAGACTCAATTCTACAAACCTAATATCATTTTCCCACTGCATTTGTAAATAATGAAGCAATTCTCAGTGGTGTTCCCACCTCTCTTTCTCATCAGTGATTTAGTTGTGATGTTTAAAAAGTTCATGCATGATAGGATTTTAATTTTCTATTAGCAACTTCTGCAATTTTCATTTGCAGTATAGTATGTCACTATATGCAAATAAACATAGCACAAACTTTGTAATATCTGCTTAGTTGTTAAGGCTCTTTTCCAATTCAAATAATCATTCATATACTTTTGGGCATATATACTGCATCCTCCCAATATAATGAAATCCCCTTGAGGCCAAACATTATTTTTGTTGTATTGTATCATCAGTATCCACTACAGTACTTATACATAGGGGCAGCTAGTTGTTGTAGTGATAGAGCACCAGCCCTGAACTCAGGAGGACCTGAGTTCAAATCTGGCCTCAGATACTTCTTGACTGTGTGACCCTAGGCAAGTCACTTAACCCCAATTGCCTCAGGTAAAAAAAAAAAAAAAAAGTACTTATACATAGTAGACCCTTAATAAATGTTTGTAGGGTTGGTTTAGCTTCGATGAGTTTTTTTCTTGGATTGTATGTTAAATTCCTTTGCCCTTCAGAACATTATTCCATTCCTACCTGCAATCTCTGGTAGATGCAGAATAGTCTTGTGCTATACACAGTTCTTTCCTTTATATTTAAAGGTCTTTCTCTTGGTAACTTGCAGAAATTTTTGTTTGACAGTGGAATTGTTCAATTTAACCTCTACCTGTCTTAGAGTTTGTTTATAAGGTTTGTTTGTTTCCCTTAGAGTTGATCTATAGATTTTTTTTTGATCAACACTTTGGAGTTTTTGTTGTTGTTGTTATTGTTTGTTTGTTTTCAGAAGTTCTGGATGGTTTCTTGTATTATTTTTTTAACTTTTTTATGATTACATGTAAAAACAATTTTTAACATTTGTATGTATGTTTTTTTTTCCAATTTTGAGTTCAAATTCTCTCCCATCTCTCAAGAAAGCAAGCAGTTTGATATAGGTTATCCTGCACTATTTTCTGAACTGTGATGTTCAGGTTTGTTGATTTGTGGTGTTCTTCTAAGAGATTTAATCCTTTTCTTTGTGCCTTTTGTTCATGGCCAATATATTATACCTGTATGAGGATAATGATTTCTTTTTAATGTTATTACCTCTTGTTTTCCCCCCACCTCCAATCCCAGATATCCTTCACTTCCACTTACTTCCATTCCCAATTATTCTTTCTTTTGTTTCTTCAATGGAATTCGCCACTATATATTCAAGTTTTTCGATTATTCCTGCTGTGTAAACCATAAATTCTGCTTTTGTGATTTTTATTTCTCTTTAAAACTATCAAGAAATAGCTTGCTATAGTTCTAAGCTTTCTTGGGAATTCCCAAGTACTTTTGTCTCCTCTGCTATTGATTAAATTTCTCTATTTTATAGTATTTATTCCTAGATGGCTGAATTCTTTACCACATCTATAGGTCTTATTTATTTTTGTTATCAATTTCTTCCCTATTGCTTTATTTAATTGTTCAAGTCTTTAATGTATTTTTCTTCCTCCTGAGCATTCTTTCTCTCTCTGACTCTCTTTGTCTTTCTGTCTGTCTCTCTCTCTCTTTTCTTCACACACACACACACACACACACACACACACACACACACTTATTTTCTTTCTTATTTCCCTTTTTATTCCCCTATTGCTCACTTCCTGACTCCTTCCTCTTTGATAGGATTTTCCTGAGGACTGACCTAAAAGTCATCTCAGTCTCCTATTAATTTAGATAATTCACATTTTATTAACCCTGTTTTTGACTTAAGTGACTATTTGAGGGACAAACCTGGTCCAAACTGGATGCTGGCTGACTTCCTAGTAGAGTGTGACACAGACTCACATGTATATCTTCCCCCACTTCCCTCTTTCCCTCAATTTTCTTGCTAAGCTGTGCTGTAGTACAGGCACTGACTGCATTGTACTGTTAGTAACCTGATCAAGCTTACATCTTGGAGATTTCTGGCAGTGATGGGGCAGAATGGAGCCCTTGAATGGGATTGTGCAGACTTGCTGCTGAAGTAGCATAGTGGGAGGAGCATCCTGAGCTCTACTGAGCTCTCAATAGAGAGGTAAGTAGCTCATTTCATCACCAATCCTCTGGTCATTATGCTAATAAAAGTTCAGCACAATAGTATTCCATCACTTTTATATACCATAACTTGTTCAGTCATCTGTGATTTATGGGTACTCCCTCAGGTTCTCATCCTTTGCTACCTCAAACAGAGCTATAAATATTTTTTATATCCTTACAGTTTGTTTTGCTTAGGACTCATTCTTCCTTTAATCTACTTATACTCAGTTATGTGTGCATGTATTTTTTCTATTAATCAGTTCAGATGAGTGAGGTTCAAATGTCAGCAGCTTTCTCAAACCTCTTCCTTGTTCATATAGATATCTTCTTGTGCACTCGGATATGCAAGATAATTTTCCCTAACCTTTCTTTCCCTTCTCTTCTAGTTTATTCCTCTTCCCCTTTTTTCCCCATTCTTTTCTTAAGATCAAGACCTTACAGTCTTGTCTAACTTATCATTGTTTATTTGTGTTTGCTTTTTTATACTTTTCTTCACTACTGTATTTGAATTTCAAAGTTCCCCCATACCTCTGGGTTTTTTTTTTCATGGGAAATGTTTGGAAGTTCTCTGTTTCATTAAAAATCTATTTTCCCCCATACAATTATACTCTGTTTTGCTGAGTAAGTTATCATTGGTCATTTAACATTTAGCATTATTTCAAATAAAAGTATTAGTAGCATACTTAAAGTGACACAAATCTACATTTATTTTTATAAGATTTCAAATTCCAAATTTTTCTCCTGTTCCCTCCTCCCATGACAGCAAGCAAAATGATATAATTTATATCAGATTATGTATAATTTTAGACATATGCAATCATATTAAACACATTTCCATATTAATCATGTTGTGAATGATTAAACAAAAACCACAAACAAAAACAAACAAAAAATGAAAATAGAATGCATCAATCTGCATTCATATGCCATAGTTATTTCTCTGGATGTAAATAGCATTTTCATCCTGAGTCTTTTGGAATTTTCCTGGATCATTGTATGCTTTGGAGAGTCAAGTCTATCATAGTTGATCAGTGCACAATATTGCTGTTATTGTGTATAATGTTCTCCTGGTTCTGCTTACTTCATCCTGCATCAATTCATATAAGTCTTTCTAGGTTTTGGTAACACAAATCTGATGATAGTCAGATCCAAAATGATTTTTGACAGGTTGAAATGATGGACTTAATCAAATACAATCAGATTTGATAGGAACAAATATAAAGTCATGCTTTAATTTTTAAAAATCAACTTCATAGGCATAAAAAAGTACTTTACAAGTTTAAGGAGCTGAGGCTAGATAGCAATTCATCTGATTTGAAAGTTTTTAATGGGTTGAAAACTTATCAAGAGGTAGCAGTGGAAAATGACTGCCATAAAGCAAATATGATCTTAGCAGGAATTGTAAAATAATTATTTATATCGTGTTATTATGATGTCAGCAGGACAAAGGTAATGGCCTAATAAATTCTGCTCTATACAAACTCATAGAAAGTCCATCATTATGAGGATGGGCCCTAACATCATGCCATATGAAGTTTGATTGAACAAATGGGGATGTTTAACCTGAAGAAATGAAAAACTAGGCCAGGGATTGTAACTTAGGATCCACAGAGAAGCATGAGGTTAAATCTTTTGGAAATCCTTGAACTTGGATTGGAGTGGAGTGGAGTGAGGGAGCTATATCATTATATTCTCTAACTTCCAATAGATATTAACATTTGTTTCAATTATTTCAAAACATTATTTTGAGGAGAGATCCAAGAGTTTTATCAGATTGCCAAAAAGATCTAAGATACACACACACACACACACACACACACACACACACACAAAATAGTAAGAAGCCTAAGTCAGGCATGAGAACTGTCTTCAGGTATGGAAAAGGATTTATACTTTTTGGTCTGAGAAGCCAGAAGAAGGGTCATTCTCCTAATTGTGGAAGCACATAACACTGAGACCTCAGTTGTGTTATAAAAAATGAAGAATTCAACATTAACCGGAGTTTGAATTAAAAACCCAATCAGTCTTCCTGGGATAGAAAGACAATCAAAATTAAATGTGTACTTAATTCCCCAAATAAAATGGAGAATGCTAGTAGCTAGATCCATGGAATGAGTTTATAAGGATCAAATTAAAAGTGCTTAGTTTATGGTTGACTGAACTAAGTGGGAATGTCTTTTTGTCAATCAAGAGTGTCCCTTTTGTTTTTGATCACACTCTAAGGAGAAATACTTTGAGTAGTTTCATTTGAAGAAAACAAATTCAATTCTAACAGAAACCATGGATTTTTCATTTATTGGTGTTGTAGATTTCCTCATCTTTGGCTTCAGGATTATTATAAGATATAAATTAGATATTACTTGAGGAGAGTGATCTTTTTTGGGTTAGTGGGAGAAACTCTACCAATTAGAAACTTTTCCATTGGGATGTTTGTATATTATTTCACTATCTTTAGTATAGTATTTCACTATCTTTACAAATATTTGGAAAAATGAAATACTATTGAAAATTTTAAAAAATAAAACTTTTTCTTGGGCACATTTGACTAAAAAAGAAGAATAGATTTTGTTTTTCTTCTACATAGTAATTAGAAGAATTCAAAAAATTAGTGGAATAAGTTTCCTTGAGATGTGTGGTAGGTTTTGTTTCTGTTGAAGATTTCAAGTAAAGTCTGAAGTGGTCATCTGCATGGTACTTCATAAGAAGGATTCTTTGTGAAGTGTGAATTGTACCACATAATCTCTGAGGTATTTCTACTTTGCAGTTGGTGTTTCTTAGAGGGTCAGATTAAATTAGGTAGATGGGCAGATATTTAGACAGACAGATAATTTAGATACAGTTATCCTTTCCACATTATGGGGGTTAAGATCCTGACACTTCCACTTCCATGATGTGGAAAATCCACATAAAAATTTTTGATTCTCTCTTTGTTACCAAAGAAGAAATCTGAATTTTTTCTTCTATACAGTGTTCCTTATTGTTTTTTAAACCATACATACATTGCATATAATATATAAACATACATACAAAAAATCTTTTCAGCAAGATACTCAAAGATCTGTACATATAATTATAGGCAAGGATGAATAAAGCATATTCTTTTCCAGTCTGTAATCCTTTTTTACCCTCGATTTTCAATCAAGCCCATCATTCCAATTCCATTGTTATATCCATATCTGCATTTTTTTCCCACTCCTGTTCCTTAAGTTGCAAAGCATAGATTTTAAAAAAAGCAAAAAAAAAAAAAAAAAATGCAATATCCTGACTGGAATCATGATAAATCACTAACTATTTATCAAACAGCTACTATGTGAGAGGTATTGAATGGGACTGATTGCATGAAGATTTCTCAGTTTGAGACTAAGTCACATGATCCCTATTCCTAGGTCTTGAACCTTGGGTTGCAGGGAGTCACGGGGGTCTCTAAAGATCAGACCCACAGGAAGCAAGCAACATTGGTCAAGGATGGTTACATCCTTTTAATCTACCCAATGAAAAGGCTCGGGTCCTTTGCTTTTACATCCCAGACAAGCATGAAGCTGGTCAGGTTCCCGGAACACATGGCGGGAGCTGGGATGGCTCCCAGGTGTGTGTCTGGGCCTCTCCCAACAGGGACTAAATAAATGCTTTCTCTTTGTACCTGGAAATGTCTCTGATTAGTTAATTTGGGAAAGGGGACTTAGCACCCGTCCCACCCAGTACTTTGCTGGGGTGACCCTTAATTGTAAATTTGGGGTAAGTATTTGATCACTCACTCTGTGTCTACTACTGGCTTTAGCGTGGCCATCTTCAGCTTCCACAAAGCTCCCCCAATTCCCATTTAATTTCTTATGCTGACTTGCGACATATTGAAGCAATGATGGGGAAAGTAGCGCTGGGGAATGGATAACTGTCCAAGCAAGTCCAGTCCCCAACTTTAAGGAGCTTACATTCTAATGGGGAGAGACAGCGCATGAAAGGCAGCTGAAAAGGTGCACAGTAGGCAATTAAAATGCTCTTTGGCTTGGAGAGGGGAGGCATTTGCAGCCAGGTCTTAGTAACAAAGTGAAGTACAGAGATGATGATAATAACAATAATAGCTAGCATCTACTTAGCATATCCTCACAACAACCCTCACAACGGCCAATGGGAACTGTTATCTCCATCTGACAGGTGTAGACACTGAAGTTGACAGAAGTTAAGTAATTCACACATCTAGGAAGGGTCTGAGGTAGGATTTGAACTCAGATCTTTTGGACTCCAAGTTCAGCGCTTTCAACCCGACACCTAGCTGCCTTACATGAATCGTTGGGAGTCAGATAAGATGGTGAGAGTCCTCCATGAAATGGCAGTTCTCTTCCAGCTCTAAAACTCCAGGGTGCCATTATCCTATAGATGGGGTCCAAGTAAGGTTAGGAATACGCTAGTCTAAGAAAAGAGCCAGAAAATACTGCTCCTGAAGCAGTTTGCTGCTACAGATGATGAAGCATACACTGGCAGTCCGCGTTTTCACTAAACAACTCACAATTTAGCATCTCTTACAGAAAAACAAAAGTTCAAAGGGGTCCAGTCAGTGGCGAAATGGCATTGACGTCTAAAGGCTGGCTAAGATCCAAGGCCAAGGGCTTAACAGGATGTAAGAAGGGGCAGTGGTGGGAACCATTCAATTTTGGTTAAGGTGGCATTTGACACTTTCTCCATTTCTGGTTTTACTCAAATCAACAAGGGGAAAGAAAAAACAAAAATCTTTTTTTTTTTCCCCAAAGCAATTTTAAACTCATATTTAATCATGAGAGTGGTCAAATATAGTATTGGGACATTTTCTTGGGTCAGGAGCTTACTCCCTGGGTGGTGGAAAGCACTCAGTTGCCCCAGACACTCGAGGTGTGTATTAATGGCCTTAGTACAATGAGGTATCTTAATGCTGTATTTACTGAAGCACTTAATCTCCTCCTCAGAGGTGAAGAGATCAAGTGTGCTCCTGTTAAATCACAGCAGCCCCGAAAAGACAGCAGAATGGCTGTTGCCTGCTGGAGTCCTCAGTCATCCCTGGGCATGTTGATAACCTCGGGATGTCAAAGTTATCATTTGTCACCAAGCGTTCTGACTTAGAACGTAAGGCATCTCGTCAATGGCTGTCAATCCACACCCAGAAAAGGAAAGCAATACAGTGTGGGGCAGAGGCTTTAATTTAACAAGCTGGCCATAAACCTGTCAGGGGCTTGTTTTTTCTTTGCTTCCCCTCTTTCACCACCTCCCCAAACAAATCCTGCCCAATACGCAGGGTTCAGCAGACTTGATTTGTGAGCTCAAAGGAATCACTGAAGATAAGTGATATCGATGATCGCCTGCCATTTCCATCTTGGAAGAGTTACCATTTTGGAGAGTTTTCAGTTATGCTGAATTCTTTGTGACCATTTCAAAACGCCCACGAATTCTACTCAATCAGCAGACATTCACTAAGGGTCATTAGGTGCAATATATTTTAGTGGGAATTTGTCTCTAACCTCCGTACTAGGCAAAGTCACATTTCCCCAGGCAGCTCTTCAAGACTATTCTTATGGGCAAAATTAGAAATTAAGGGGCTATCTTCCTATGAAGTGGTAACTAAAGAAACTGTGGTATATGAATGTAACTGAATGTTTTTATGCCAGGAGAAATTATGAAATAAACAATTTCAGAGGAAACTAGGAAGATCTTTATTAACTGATGCAACAGTGAAGCAAGCACAATTTATACAGTTGGTACAATAATAAAATCACCTTGAAACACTTTAGAACTCTAATCAACTCAATGATAAATCAGTTCAAAAGAGTGGTGAAACATCCTACTCACCTCCTAAGAGAGAGGTGATGAATTTAAAAACCAGAAAGTTACAAAAATTTTCAGACATTGCTAATGTAGAAATGTATTTTGCTGGACAATATAGATATGTAGTGAGGGATTTCATTTTTGGATTTTTAAAAATTGCTTTGTGAAAAGGAGAGGTAGTAGGAGATTCATATGAATAAAATACTTGGTAATTGGAAAAAAAAAATAGGCTATAAAAAGAGGTGCGGGAGAATTTTCCCTACACCAATGAAATCACAGGTCTGGTTCAAATAAAAAATATTTTAGGTTATATAATAAAAGACATTATTCACTTCAATATGACCAGATAAAGGGGAGAATTGTACATGTTGAAAAATGAGACTCAAAAATGTAGACTGAGTGAATAAATAGTAATATCAAACATTTGTATAGTGCTTTAAAGTTTCTAAAGCACTTGAAGTATAATTTGTCATTTCATCCTTACAATAGCCCCATGAAATGGGTTACTATAATTATCCTGATTTGTCAGATAAAGAAAATGAGTTTGAAAGTTAAGTAACTTGATCCTGGTCATGTAGCTAGAAATGATCTGAAACAGAATTTGAGCTCATCTCTTCTTAACTTCAAGCATTGGGGGAAAACACTGTTTCTGGACCAAAAAGGCTCTGTAGGAGAAAGTGCACAGCTCTCTCTCAATTAAATCCAATTCACTTGCATGTCATGACATCACTTCCCTGATGTCATTGTCCTCTTAGAGAACAAAGGACAAACAACAACTAGCATTTTATCCTTTACACCATCTAGCTGCCTATTAAAAGAACCAATTAAGACTTGATGGGGAAGGTTTAAATTCGTAGAACAGAAAGAAACAGAGCAGTACTACCCAGCTCATCTCCATCTTTGTTTCACATTCTATCCAGATTGATGTTTTCTGATCCGGTAGATCTTGATCCAGATCAGTGGAGAGCTGTAAGTGAAGGAAAATGGGCAGCTAGATAGTGCAGTGGAGAGAGCACCAGCCCTGAAGTGAAGAGGAACTGAGTTCAAATTTGACCTCAGACACAACACTTCCAGCTGTGTGACCCTGGGCAAGTTACTTACCCTCAATTGCCTCAGAGGAAAAAAAACTATGAAAGAGAAACTTAGAAAAATAATTAACAGGTTAACACTAGAGGAATAAAACTTCACCCCATACCACTTACTACAAATTTAGGCTCCAAACAGATCAAAGAAACAAAAATAATTATAGCAATACTTTTTTTAGTGCCAAAAAACTGGAACTAAGGAGAACTGCTGAATAATTGAGGAATGGTTGAAGATAGTATGATATATAACTGCAACTGAGGATTGTTACTCTATAAGAAAGGAGGAAAATGACAGAAAGACTTAAGTGAACTGATGTAAGGACTACAATCAACTATATGATCAACAATGATTATAGAAGACATATCTGTAAGGAATTGTTTTTTCTTTCATTCTCAATTGGGTGGAAGTGGGGTAGGAGGAAGAGAAAAATATTTTTGCTTATTGAAAAAAAGTTAATTTAAAAGGAAAAAAAAAAAATCTAAGAAGTGGGTAGCCTACCTTCAATTCAGGCAGTAGTCTTGTCCAGAAGTAATAGTCAGATAATCTTTAAGTTTTTTTTCAATGTAACATTTTATGAGCCTGTGAATCTGAGACAACACTATTTATTTGCTTCATCTAGTCACCTGTAGGGACCGAGTTAGTGATTTCATTGCTATAGGAAACTCCATCTACTCATGTAAATAAGAATCTTTTCTATAACTTCTGGCCTTGGAAGACTCTGAGAAGTAATTTGCTCCTAGTCATATAGTCAGAAAGTTTTAGAAGTCTATCTTGAATTCCTGTCTCTGAGGCTGCCATGCTGCTTCTGATATGTATGTAAATAAAATGGCCATAGCAATAAGAATAAAATGCACATATAGTATTCATACTAATGGGATCTCAGAAATTGTTACAGACAACACTTACAGTTACACAGTGGGGAGAGGGGAGAATATCCAGGCTAGCACTCTAAGCTGGGAGAAGAAGGGAGAAAGTTATTTAGTGTTCCTAAAAACTATCCATTTGATTCAACAAGAATTTATTAAGCACCTACTATGTGGTTAGTGGTATGGTACTGTCATGGAGACAAAGGTAAAATAAGCCTCTCCCTGGCCAGGAGTTTATGTTCTTCTACAGAAACACTGAAAATTATGAACAAACATATCCCATTTCATCTTTGTTCACAGAAAACAAACTCCAAATTGGAAAGGAGTGATAGAAAAAAGAAATAAAATTTCAAAGGACATTAAAAAAACATTTAAAAAGAAAATCAGAGCAAAATCGAACAGAGAAGGCACAAAATATCCTGGGCTAAGAATTACCAAAACTAAAATTCCCTGAAAAAGATGAGTGTCCATTCCCTGCAGCTTTCTGGGTGGGAAGGGAAGCTGGATTGTAAAGGAATAACAAGATGTAATATTTGAAGTCTTAGTGGAAGCAAAAAACTTTTCCCTGAAAGTTTAACAATCCTGGTTTGGAACTTCTCAGGATTTGAATAAACAGTGTTTGGCACATAACACTTGCTTAATGCTCACTGACTGACTAACTGATCAAGGAAAAGCTGAAGGCTTGCCCTCCTAATAATATAGCAGAGGGTTAAACTCTGACATTAAGTTCTTTCAAACCTTTTTACTTCCTATGATTCCCGGAATCTTAAAAGGCTTATCCAAATGAAACATGGGAAAAGTTTGAAAGCAAATCCATCACAAAAATATTCTCCTTTCACACCCAGAACTATCTAGGCCTAGTCAGTTTGTTCAAGTTTCTGGCCCCTCAGATTTCTAAGTCTATATTTAATTTCAAATACTCCCTTTTTCAGAAATACCTGATGGATTGTTAAAACATTGGCAAAGATGAACAGAAACACTTCTTAATGGGTCTTTTTAGTTATAAATATTCACATGCTCTTTTAATCTATTACTTCAGTTCTCATCCCATTTTAAATGGTAGTTTGGGAATAAGATTTTGCTACATTTTTCTTGAGGCTAGTGATAAATTAAACAGTCAGACCTTGTACTGAGTTTGTTCTCCATTTATTTAACTACTCTGTTAAATCCTATTCCTTTATAAGGATCCAGGATACTATTGGAGAATTTACTTTTTTTACAGTCTGCTAGGCTACCATTTTGCCCTGATTCTTGCAAATCAAAACACCAAACAGTGATTTAGAAAGTCACAATCAATCAGCACGAAGAATGGTCTCTGTGTGCCCTGGGCACACTTGGCATTGACTCCCTTTCTCAATGAGAGTATTTATGCACAGTATGTGACAGCAGGGATACCAAGAAAGCTTCCATGAGTCACCTCTCCCTGCCTCTGTCTCGTTGGTGTAAAAAGTTTGCTTCTGTCCCTAGGCAATATATTTCTGCATCACTATTTTCCACTTCCCAAATGTTAATCTTGATTCTAGGCATTCTCTCCTGCATAGGCTATATTCTCGAATCTCTTGTTCTGGTGATGAACTTAAAACAGCACTAAACATGCTGTGAGAAAGGATCCTGGAGACTAAGAATGGACAAAACTTATTCATTCATTCATTTATTCTATAAACACAACATCAAGAAAAAGAGGAAACAATTTCTACCCTCCTCTCATTTCCCAGAAAGAAAAAAGATTGTCTGGTTCCTTGGAGATAGGGTAAGCTAGATGGGATCTCAGATTTTATGTGTGGGTGTGTGTATACACATATACATATATAAATTCTATCCCCTATAGCACCTAGCTGGCCCTCACATTATAATCCATTAATACCACCTACAGTTATAATTTTCTACACAACCTACATACACATCCTGCATTCATGCTTGTGAAATATTTTTCAGAATTAATTTCTATCTAGCTCCAGGAGATACTCCTACATGCTTTCCTCATAGCCCAATGAGGTGAGAAACATCTCTGCTATTTACTCCCTCCTACAAATTAGCAACCTGAATCTCAGAGAGGTAAGTATATTTTTTTATTACACGCTTAGAAAATGGGAACAAATTATTCAATCTTCAATTCTTTTGATAGCATTTCCATTTGGATAGCACATCCAAAGGAATGGATAGCATTTTTAGTAATATCAATTTAGTCACTATTATCAACAACATTTTAAGAAGGAGAGTAAGATGGAAGAATCACAAAAGAACCTGTCCAGAGAGAGCTCTCTTAGTCTTAAGTATCAAAAGTACACATGCTCGCTATTCCCAAGAAATTTGTCCTTAGAATGGTTCCCTTCTTGATATTGCTTTTGAACACTTAAGTCTTAGGTATCAAAGGTGCACATGCACACACATACATCTGTATAAACATGCATGCATGCATGTATATGCCATGTGGATATATACACATGCATGTGTGCACATGTATACATATGTAAGGGCTATTCCCAAGTGATTTCTCCTGAAAATGGCTCCCTTCTTGATACTAATATTTTTGAATACCTGAGAAATTCTGGAGATTCCCCTCAGGAAAAAGATTTATTCATTCTTCATCCCACTTCCAAGAGCCAGCCCTAAAATTAATAAGATTAGTCCAAAGATTACAACATTAGATTAGGTCAAGAATATATAATTTTAATTTAGAAGTTATTTATGATTTATTCCAAGTTATTCAGAATAAAGTCCTTCAAGTTTCTGAGTGTTCTAGGTCCAGAATTACTTAATTCAGTCCCAAATGATGAAATACATGCCTTAGATGGAAGCTTAAAAAAATAATATAAGGCCATACTTGGGAAAATTTGAAGCTCTCTGAACATAGCAGAAAATTGAATTATGGGACCCTGGGTGAGGCATTTTGTCTCTCAGTCTCAATTTATTCATATCCCTTAGGAGTTCCTCAAATAAACTATCATCTAAATAGCTTTATTTTAAGAAAATGTATAGAGCAAAAGAATCCTATAAACATTTTCTTGATTGCTTAGGGAAGATTTTAATTTTAAATTAAATGATTCTCCCCCCCACCTTTTTTTTTTTTTTTTTGACATAAGTAACCAGCTAATTTAGAAAGAAAATAAATGATTTTCACATCTATTTCACTGTCACACACACACATAATAGAGATTTAATAGATTAAGTTCTGATCAGGTCAAAGGTGAGGGGTCCAGGACAATGTTCTCTCTTCAATAAGCTTTGGTTTTACAACAAACAAGACCTGGGGCCACATACCTAACTTATCCATACATACCATCAACACCAAGAGTTCTACTTTACCCTCAGGCAATCTCTTGTATCCAGTTTTCCAACTATGCTTTTCCCCTAATTACCCATCATTCCTTTTGACTATCCATCTATTTCCCTGAAAATTTGCTTTGTCTGGGGTTTATGACTAGGAATATATTAAGTTTCATGCTTCATAAAAACTCCAGCCACCCCTTTGATGCAAAAGAATGTTAAATGGTTAGCAGAAGTGATTGGGTAGTATTTGTGCTAACTTTTCAGATATTTATCATTCCTATGACAATGCCTTCAAATGTTAATGGCTAAAACAACAACAAAAATAACAATAGATCCCTAATAGCTCTTCTTCTGGAATGGAAATTTTTCTTGATTTTTCTTCAGGTTGAATTATACAATTTGCCTGTATATATACATAAACATATACAGAATTAATTAACCCTATAATTTTAAAGGCTATCTGTTTGATGCAGCAGTGTTTCTATTGGGCTTATATCCCAAAGAAATCTTAAAGGAAGGAAAGGAACCCACATGTGTAAAATGTTTGTGGCAAGAAACTGGAAACTGAGTGGATGCCCATCAGCTGGAAAATGGCTGAATAAATTATGGTATATGAATGCTGTGGAATATTATTGTTCTATAAGAAATGATCAACAGGATGATTTCAGAGAGGCCTGTGAGAGATTTACATGAAGTGATGCTCAGTGAAATGAGCAGAACCAGGAGATCATTATATACAGCAACAACAAGATTATAGAATGATCAATTCTGACGACGGGGTTCTCTTCAGCAATGAGATGATTCAAACCAGTTCCATTTGTTCAGTGATGAAAAGAGCCATCTACACCCAGAGAGAGGACTGTGAGAACTGAGTATGGATCACATGGCATTTTCACTCTTTTTTGTTGTTGTTTGTTTGCATTTTATTTTCTTTCTCATTTTTTTTTTCCTTTTTGATTTGATTTTTCTTGTGCAGCAAGATAATTGTATAGTTATATATGCATGTATTGGATTTAGCATATATTTTTACCACGTTTGCCATATGCTGGATTACTTGCCATCTAGGGGAAGGGGCAGAAAGGAGAGGAAAACTGGAACACAAGGTTTCGTAAGGGTTAATATTTGAAAAATTATCCCTGCATATGTTTTGAAAATAAAAACTTTAACAAAAAATTTTTAAAGACTACTTTTTCTGGTCAGTAGATCAGTATATTACTCATAGTAATACTCAATATTATTATATTGTATAATTAATTGTATAGTAATAAAAGCATTGATTCAGAGCCAGATGACCTAGATTCAAATCTCATACTATTTTACATGATCTTGAGGAAGTTACCTAATCCCTCTAGGCCTAAAATACATTTTTTAAATGCAGGAATTGCAGTAGGTTTTCTTCCAGCTTTCTATGCTGAGCATTTATGAACCATGTCCCGCCTGTGAATATTAGCAAAATCTGTAATATACTAAAGTCTTATTAATCCATGTACATTTAACAATTTACAATAGTGTATCTTTTATTTCAACAACTAAGGCAGGAATATTTAGAACTTGAAAAAAGAGATAGATAAATGAATGGATGAATTAGCTATATAGAATTGTTGGATTTCTTTTTTTTCTTTTTTGATTGACTTATGATTGATCAGTGTAGAAATTCCCTCCATAAATGCAAATCAGCTGAATTTTATTCAGAGTGGCTTAATTATTTGACTTAAATTGCGAATGTAATTGCATTGTGATTCCATAGTTAAAAAAGAAAAAAAGTACATATGAATTACTGAATGGTCCTGGAAAACAACAACAACAACAACAACAATATAATTCACAGAATCATGGGATCAAGGACCAAGGACTGAATGAGATTTTCTAAGCCATCTACTCCAGCCCCTTCATTTTATAGATAAAGAAAATGAAGAAGCCTAGAGAATTCACTGGCTGTCCAAGGTCACAATTTATATCAGAGGTAAATTTAAACACAGGTTTTCTTTCCTCTGAATCATTTGACCTTTTATCTTCTGTATGTTAATAACAAGGGAGAAAAGAAATGATTACTGATAGCCAGTCCAAAACAATCCATAAAACTAAGATCATTTCTATTGGATTTTGTCTTACATGAGGTTCACCTTCAGATGATATATTTTCTTAATTATCGTGTTATTCTAATACTCAAATTAGTTTGAATTCATTAGAGAGAATTCATCTCAGGATATTCCAAACATAGTCAAAAGCCTAGTGAGGGTCTTAAATTTGTCATAGATGGTCCACTAATGAATGAATGGCTGTTGATTCTCAATCCCAGACCGAGTGAATAAACTTAATCAGATCACCCTCCTATCTACAAAACTACCTAAAATGAATTTAGAAAGACATTTTGTTTTTATCTGTATTAACTTTTTAAATTAATTTGAATTTTCCTTGGAATTAATTACCTTTGATTCTTTCCTCAGGGCAGCTAGATGGCCCAGAATTAGAGCTCTGAGCCTGGAGTCTAGAAGTTAACTCCCTGAGTTTTAATCTGGCCTCATACATTTACCTGTGACCCTGGGAAACCAATTTCTTTGCCTCACGGTTTCCTCATCTATAAAATGACCTAGAGAAGCAAATGGCAAATCACTCCACTATCTTTGCCAAGAAAATTGAAAATGGCATCACAGAGTCAGGTCTGACTAAAACAACTCAATTACAGCCGAATCTTCTCCGTCCTTCATCTGCATATATCCTTGTCTCTCTGTTCTCACGTCTATGACCAAAAATACAAAGGAAGAACAGAAAAGGACCCTTTCTCAACTTTCATTTGGTAACCTCATCAGCTCCTATGGATTTAATTATTATCTCTATGCAGAGGATTCATAAATCGCCTTATGCAGCCCTAATCTTTTTTGCTGCTATTTAGTCTCACATCTCTACCTAGATGTCCTGCTTAAGGACATCTTAAACTCAAAATTGATTATCTTAATATCTTTCCCTAAAAACTCTTCCTTTTCCCTAACTTCCCTATTGATGACAGCACTAAAGAGAGCACGATCCTCCCAGTCCCCCAGCCCCACAAGCTAGGTTCGTCAGTACCAGCTCCTGTCTCTGACACCTTCTGATGGACTTTGAGCACCAACATGATGCGATACCCAAAGGATGTGGGGGGATGGAGACATCAGATGATGATAGGTACCAAATATTTGCATATTGTTTCCCCATGTTGGTTTGTGAGCTCCTCAAGGGCAAAGACTGTACTTGTCTTTCTTTGTATCCCTAGAGCTTAATAAATGCCATCAACTTGACTACCTACACACTCAGTTTTATTTCATAGTGCTTCTCTTTATAAACACTACATTCTAGAAGCAAGGGTTCTTAACCTTTATTTATTTATTTATTTACTTTGCCATGGGCCTCTTTTGCAATATGATCAACTTCTCAAAAAGAAAAAAGTGCTTCTAACTGGCTAAAATACATAAGATTATAAAGAAAACCTATACTGAAATAAAGGATATAATTTTCCCCTTTTCAAGGTTCATGGACATCTTGAATCTATCATTTAGCCAGACTTGAATTATCACTTCCCTATTTTAATAGTAAAAAGGTGTGCTTGAATCAGACAATGGAGCACTTAAGGCTCATTAACTATTCGATGTGAGACAATGACTCTATTAGCATATATTTGGATTAATGGCTCTTCTCACCATTGGTGCTGGCTCAGTGTTTGATGTTAAGGTCATTGGTGAGAGAGGTGAGACTTTGGCTAAACTCCTGGCAAGACCAAGAACTTTTACTTATCCTGACTCTGGCTGATCCTGAGGCCTCCAGGGAGCTAGCCCAAATTTTGGAATTGTGGTTGGCTATTGTATTGATTAGAGTTCCTAAGTCTTTCCAAGTTCAAAAAGTTGCTGTTATTGTATAATTGTTCTCCTAATTCTGCTCAATTCACTTTTTAATCATTTCATACAAATCTTCCCAAGTTTTTCTGAAACCCTCTCCTTCAGTATTTCTTATGCCACAAAGATATTCCATCACATTCATATACCATTACTTACACAGCCATTGCCCAAATGAAGAATATGCTTTCAGTTCTTTTTATATACCCAAAAGAGTGAAAATCTTACATCTTACCAGGCCATAGTGACTCCGGAATATGGCATATCTATTTCAGTTTTACAGCACATGACTGGGTAGAGTATTTTTTAATAACTTTATTTCTTTTTCATTAATAGTTACCTCCTTTTTAGTTTCTATCTTGACAATTTGGTTTCTTCTTTTTAAAATCAAATTAGATAATTATAATGAATTTTGTTAGGTTTTTAAAATAATTTTTTTTAGTTCATAAGGTCAGTAATCTTTCCTCTCAATTTTATTGTTTCTTTGACTTTTAAACTTTTCTTTTTTTGTGGTTATTTTGAAATCATCAATTTGGTGGTGGGGGGTTTTATTACAGGCTAAATGCATTCTTCTTTTCTTTTTTCTCTTCCAATATGCTTTCTGAGATACAAATTTTTCTATAAGAATTCATTTTCTTGCATCTTACAAATTCTGACATGTTATCTCATTTCTTTAATTATTTTTGTTAGTTCTACAGGTCATAGTGATTCAGGAATATGGCATATCCATTTCAGTTTTATAGCCCATAACTGGGTGCAGTAGTTTTTGATAATTTTATTTCTTTTTCATTAATAGTTACCTCCTTTTTAGTTTCTATCTTGACAATTTGGTTTCCTCTTCTTAAAAATCAAATTAGATAATTGTAATGATTTTTGTTAAGCTTTTAAAATAACTTTTTTAGTTCATAAGGTCAATAATTTTCCCTCTCAAATCTTGCAAATTCTGACATGTTATCTCACTTCTTCTCTAATTATTTTTGTTAGTTCTACAATTTTACTTGAACTATAGAACTACAACTACAAAGGATTTTTAAATGTAATCAAGTCCAACCCTCCCATTTTAAAGCTGAGAAAACTGAGAACCACAGAGGTTGTGATTTGCCCAGGTAATACAGCTAGTGTCTGAGGCAAAATTGGAATCCAGTCTTCCTGATTCTTAAGTCAAGCACTCTGTCCACCAAACCTACATCTTATGTGCATCTTTCCTTTATTGGTTACAATGCATATGGCATTGTCATATGAATGATTGTCAAATAAAGTATACCAAAGTGTACGGGTCACAGACAGTGATCACCTCTGGGTGAGGTATATAACACCCTATAAGACCCTTCAGCCCAAAGGGAACCTGCTGACAATGTCTGGTTCAACTTCCTATCCCCCCTTGGGACATCTCACCCTTCCTGAGAAGTCAAGGAGGGGACGTGACCACCTGTGTTCTACTTGAAGCAAGGGATACTTAAAGTAAAGAGGCATTTACATATCAATAGCAGGATGCTTATAGATGCAACTTGCTCAGTGTGCTGTGGTGATATAATTGTACTAAGGTATTTAGAAGCTGAGAGGACTTGAAATAAAGGGACTCCATCTTTGACCATCCTCGTGGGTCTCCTGCCATCTTCATTCTTCCACTAGGACCAAGGACTCAGGTTGGTCCCAAGATCCTCCAGAGAGCTAGTCTAGATGGTATATTTTGGCAATCCAGCATGGGGGCTCTAGAAAGCATAGTATATTTCGCATCCCAATTTGGGAGTTCTAGAAAGCACACTACACCAAGGGTTTTGTAAATTTTAAAGAAATATATGTATTTTAACTATTATTGTTATATGCAAAGGTTATGTTTAATGTTTCTTTTTTTTTGGCAACCCTAACCTGATGAAATTTTATATAGCTCTGAAAAATAAGTATACTCTATAAGATTACCCTTCAAATATCATTATATATCTATAAAATCCCATTTTCCCAACATTCTACTCAATTTCTTGTTATATATTAGTCTATCATAAAGTTCCAAACAAGAATGTTAAAATTTTCGAATATTACACTGTTTAAATCTTTTACTTTTTTCTTTAAGAATTTAGTTGTTCAATACTATATGATGATCATTTCTGATGGATGTGGCTCTCTTCAACAATAGGAGGATCCAAATTATTTCCAATTGATCTGTAATGAACAGAACCAACTACCCCCAGAGAAAGAACACTGGGAAATGAGTATCAACCACAACATAGCATTTCCACTCTTTCTGTTACTGTTTGCTTGCATTTTTGTTTTTTCTTCTCAGGTTATTTTTACCTTTTTTCAAATCCGATCTTTCTTGTGCAGCAAGATAACTGTATAAATATGTATACATATATTGTATTTAACAGATTTAACATGTATGGGAACTACCTGCCATCTAGGGGAGGGGATGGAGTAAAGAAGGAGAAAAGTTGAAACAGAAGTTTTTGCAAGGGTCAAGGTTGAAAAATTACCCATTCATATGTTTTGTACATAAAAAGCTGTAATAAAAAATGTAAAAAATAAATAAAAAATTTTAAAAAGTTTACAAACTTTAAAATGCTATAGAAAAAAAGAATTTAGTTGTATATGTATGTATGGAACATATGCACACATATAAAATGCACATTGATTTATTATCAATAGGTACCATTAAGTATTATGTAATTTCTGTGTTTGTCTTTTTCATATTACCAGTTAAGGCTATTGCTTTATCTTAAGTCATGATTGCAACTATTACTTTTTGGTATTCAGCTGACAGGTAATTCTTTGCCCTTGAATATGGTTTAAGTATATTTCTTATGTGTAGCTATTGGGTTCTACTTCCTAATCCAGTCTAAAACTCTTTCCCATTTTATGGGCAAGCTTGGTCCATTAACATGTATAGTTATGATTATTAGTGTTTTTTCTTTTATCACTAACTTTAATGTTATTTTTTAAAGAAATCATCAATAAAGTTCTATATAATTTGTTTTGCTTGCAACAATTTGTTCCTAGTCTTTGCCCTCACACACAGAATAGTTCTTACCTTCTCAATTCTTTTTACTAATATAAGAGAATGATAAGTGAAACAATAATAATAAAAGTATAACATCTTTCCATTTCACAGACTAATTAAGTTTCTGTTTATTTTAAGTTTTTTTTGGTTGGCAAATTTTCACATCAAATTCATTTTTAGGAGGAATGACTGAAAATCTGTGACCTTAGAGAAAATAAACGTGTTTTCTCTTGATAGAATATACTCAGCTTGGAAGGATATGATATTTGAAGGTCTAAACTAGTTTCCTTAATTTTTGCTACAGTATTTCACAATCCAGTTTTGTCTTTTATTTCATATAATTGATGAGCAATTCTGCGCAATTCAAATTGGTGTTTTTTTGAAATGTGAATTTCTCCGTCTTGGCTGCTTTCAAGATTCTCTCTTTGATACTGAATCTCTGTGAAGTGCAAATAGGATAAGAATTGTTCCCAAACAGCAACATAACCATAAAGGAATTGTAACCATTTCAAGAACAAAAACAGATGTCAATGGGAAACAGCATAATGGACCACTCCCATCTCACTAATGCCAGTTGCACAAATAGGATAGTAGGTTGTATGGACAACAAGTTGTGCTTTCTGATCTCAGTTTCTAAGTCATTCAGATCAAATTTATAGAAAGAATTAGATTAAGAACTGATATGGCACTGTTTGTTACTTACCAAGCAAGGCAGTTTTAAATGATAGGATATTGAGTGTTCCTTCCAATGATGTCTTAGATATCTTGGGCTATACTTCATTGTTTCCAATATTTTCAGGTAATTTTCCTGGCATTATTTCCTTGAATATATTATTCTGACTTTTCTTGGTGGCTTTTTGTTTTGTTTGCTTTATTTTGCTTAGTTTTGTTTTGTATTTTGTAAAGACACCAGTGATTCTTGGATTGTTTCAACTATCTTTGGTTTATAGAAATTACAAGTATTCTTCCTGTTCTGATTTTTTTTTTTTTTAATGTAGAATCAACATGATATAGGGGAAAGAATACTAGATTTGGAGTCAGAGAACCTTCTTATGAATACCAGTCCTGCCATTTACAATCTTTGTGATCCTGAATAAATCACTTAATCTCCAGGGCTTGCCTTTCTTCATCTGTAAAATGAAATTAACAAATTATTTCTAAGGTCCTTCCAGATCTAAACCTACTTGGAAATGACAGCAAATGCAGGCATAATGATCAGAATAGGATTGAAATAATATCTTCTCCAGTTCCAATGATCTTGTGATGAAGAAAGTCCACTGTTTGGGTAATTTATTTTTACCCTCTCAGGGTCTTAGTTTAGTAGTTTGTAAAAGCAGAGTTGGACTAGATGATTTCTAAGGTTTCCTTTAGCTCTAAATCTTATCCTCTCATATTAAGGACTATTCATTATGCATATTTCTTCTGCCAGAAACATTTACAAGAAAAATAGCAAAGCAGCTTCTTTTTTCCTGTCCTCCCCCCTACCCCTTCCCAGCTTACTGAGACCTTTACTCTACAGCTACTTGAATCAAGGTTTCTCTGCAGGAGAATGGTTCTACTTCATTAAATAGGGTCAGAGGTCTCATGGGAAAGTAGGTCACTTGTAACTGAAAGCAAAGGCATATTATCCCGGGAGCTTATCTGTAGCCAAAGAACATTCTGCCCTGGAACCTAAAGACAGCAGAAGTTTTTACATAATTTTATTTTATGCAATTTATAACAGAGAACAAAAAGATGACCTGAGGAACTCCCTATTCACTCGTTATTGAAGGTCATCAGTGAATCTGGACCTACAACAAATATTTCAAAAATAGGTGCTGATGTGAAAGCTAATGTTAGTAATTTTACAGATAGCTAAGGAAGTATGCTGGATTACCACTGGAAATTTGTGTGGTGCTTTTAATGACACCAGGTTTGTTTGTTTGTTTGTTTGTTTTTTGAAACAAAGGCTGATCTTTTAAACAATATTCTTTCAGGGATGCATCATGTCATAGAATAAATCCCATGGAAGAATTCAAGTTGTGGTCAACCAGAGGTCAATGGAAGAGGTGCATGATAGATGTAAGCAGGCTGCAACACACTGAAAATGAAGAATTATGGATTAGTGTATAAAAGATAATATTAGTGAAACGTGCAACCTGGCGGAAAAGAGATCAGATGGCTGGTCATGCAATAAGAGCAAAAAGTAACCAATGAATGGCTCGTTTATACATATGCAAAAAGTAACCAATGAACAGCTTGTTTTATATATATATATATATATATATATATATATATATATATATATATATGTATATAGATAGATAGATATATGTATATAGATAGATATAGAGAGAGCCAAGAGCTAGTTGAAAGCCTCCCAATATGAAGGGAGAACCCCAAGTCCCCAAGAGAATTTACAAGCAAACATATACATAAAGGTCATGGAAAATGGCTAGGCACAGATGGGTGGTGAGCTGCATCTTCAGAGTTCCCACACCAATGACATCACAGATCACACATAGGGAGTCATAGTACAGTATCACAGGATTTAGCTCTAAAATGAACCTTTGAGTACATATCATCCAATCTCATTTGCAAAATGAGGAAATTGAGGGAAGGAAGTTGAGAGATGACACTGAGATCATATAGATGACATAGCTAGGAGCTGAACTCCAGTTTCTAAAGAAAAGTGAATAATGAACAATGTTACTGCAATCCATTATTATTCATCTATTTATTCCCATAAAAAGTGCATCTCAAGATATTATTTTTTTCAGGGTTCCATATGAATCTGTTTTATATGAAAACATAGATAACATTGAACTAATAATGTTCAATTTAATGATTCAACAAACATCCATTTTAAGTGCCCGTTATAATTCAGATACTGTGCAAAATGCTGATAAAATGATTAAACAAAACTCCTTTTATCCTCAAGGATCTTATGTCCTGTGGGAAAGACAATATGAATATAGAAAACTAATGCAAATTCATACAAATAATTTCTGAGATGAGGGAAGTAGCAACTAGGAGATCAGGACAGACTTCCTATAGCAGATGACACCTAATTTGAACTCTGAAGGAAGAAGTTAGAGACTAGAAAGAGGTGGGAAGGACTAAATTGTTGGCATGGGGAACATGCAAAAAATGGAGGGAAGAAAGATGGAATGCTGCATACTGGGAAAGGAAGCAGGTCAGTTTGACTGGATTGTAGAGTTAGTGAAGGAAAGCAATGCATCATAATGCAGAAATTGTACACTGGAGTCTGATGTGAAGAACTTTCAAACTGAAATAGTCAAGCCAGGTCACTCCTAAATTCAGTTGGTCATTCTCCTTACTAATAGGCAACAGCATCTATTATGGGTTGATTATGTCCTAGGCACTAAGCACTAAGGATTCAAAAAGACAAAAAGAATCCTTCCTATCACAGAATTCACTATCCAGGGGAATAGGCAACATGCGAAAAACATAGAAGATATATAGAGAGAGTCAATTGGAAGCAGTTTCCCAGAGGGAAAGTACTAGTAGTAAGGGGAACTGGGAAAAGCTTCTTATAACAGGTAGTATTTGAACAGAGGTTTGAAGGAAGCCAGAATGCAAAGATGAAATGGGAATGGGCACAGGAGACAACCAATGCAAAGGCAGAGTACTGAAAGATGGAAAGTCTTGTGTGAAGAATGAGATGTGTGTTAATGGATTATAGAGGAATATGTTTGGGAATCTGAGAAATCTAGAAAGGTAGAAAGAGCTCAGGTTGTAATGAAGGGCTTTTAAAGGAAAATGGATGAGTTTATATTTTATCCTAGGGATAATGGGCAGCAAATAGAGTCTGAGTAGGAGAGTGGTATGTCAGGCCTTTGTTTTAAGAATATACCTTTGGCATGTGAGACAAGGTGGACTGGAACTGAGGCTTGAGAGAGGAAGATCAACCAGAAGACTATAACATTTTGGGAAGAGGTGAGGAGTGGCAACTGTGTGAGTGGAGAGAAGAGATATACAAGAAATATAGTAGGGATGCAAATGACAAGACTTGACAACTGATTGCCTAAGAGTGGGGTAAATTTGAGAAAGGAGTTGAGAATGGTATCAAAGGGTGCTAATACTAGTCCTACTAACTCTTGTATTGGGAATAGAAATTAGGTCAATTTGGCCAGTGAACGCAAAAAGCCTCAAAATACAGGCTGGATCCACATTGGAAAGGGCTTTAAATGCGAAAAAGAAGTTTGAATTATATCCTAAAGAAAACTGGAAGGCCATGAAGGTTCCTAAGCAGAGGAAATATTTTGGAATCTGTGTAAAGCACAATGAGGCAAGACATTTTAGGTTCAAGGACAGTATAAAGTCAAACTGGAAAACTAAAGAGTCAAAATTGTGAAGGAAAGAGAAACTAGACAACTCTGAGGTACAAGTTCTTATCTCTCCGATTGGCTAAGATGAAAGGAAAAAGAAAATAATGGATGTTAGAGAGGATGTGGGAAAACTGGGATACTAATACATTATTGGTGGAGTTGTGAAATGATCTAATCATTCTGGAGAGCAATTTGGAACTATGCCCAAAGGGTTATTGAACTGTGCATACCTTTGATCCAGCAGTGTCTCTCAATTGGGGAATGAATAAATATATGAATGTAATGAAATTTTCTACAAGAAATGATGAACAAGCTGATTTTGGAAAAATCTAGAAAGACTTGCATGAATTGTGAAGTGGAGAGAACCAAGAGAACATTGTACACAGTAACAAGAAGATTATGTGATGATCAACTGTGATGTACATGGTTCTTTTCAACAATGAAACAATTCCAACAGAGTTGTGATAGAAAGTGCTATCCACATTCAGAGAGAGAATTATGGAGCTAGGATGTAGATCAAAGGATATTTTGTTGTTTTCTTTTTTAATCCCCTTTTTTGTGTTTTTTTTTTTCCCTTTTGATCTGATTTTGTGTGTGTGTAGCATGGTGAAATGGAAATGTTTAGAAGAATTGAACAAACTTGCTGTGTTGGGCAGGGAGGAAAGGGGAGCTAAAGGATAAAAGTTTGGAACATAAGAATTTGTAAAGATGAATGAAAAATTATCTTTGCATGTATTTAAAAAAATAAAATATGATTCATACTTTAAAAATTAAAAAAAGACTCTAGAGCTGAAATGATACCTTGGGAAAGGATGAAGGAGTGGAGTAAAGGAAGGCTGAATTGAGAATGGAGAATAGTTTATTGAAGGGAAAGATACAAGAACAACTGGACTAATGATTGTATGAAATAGAATTCTTAAATCAAATTAATGTTAAACAACAATTTGCTTAGGTCAACAGAGAAACTAAGAAAATTGGTAACTGGTATATTTAAATTATATTGAGAAATAGAAGGGAATCACAAAGAGGCAGGAAAAAATACTGTTCTAACTCCTCTATCTAGATACCCAAACAGTGAAAACTGCTTAATATATTCCTCTTTTGTGCAAATTAAGAATGGTCATATCCTACTATCTTGCATAGTCACAAAGTTGGAAAGGACACATTGCCTGTCAGCCAGCTCACTCCTTGAGGGCGACAACTATATGTCTTAGTACAATGACTGCTAATTATTCAATAAATCCTTTTTAATAATAATTTTTTAAAAATCCAGTATTCCTAGGTAAGAGTTCTAAAGGTAGTTAAAAGCAGTTCAAGAAAGCAAAGTTAGATAAGAGCTGCTGGCATATTAATTAAATTAATTTTAAAATTTAAAATTAATTAACTTGATTAAATTAAAAGCAGGCAACAAGAAGGTTCCAGGGATCTCCTAAAATTTCTTTTCTATTCTCTTTGTTCAAAGAGACCACATAGGCAAAATTAACCCACATTGCCCCAGATCTGTGCCAAAACTTCCTTGGGCATAACTGTTAATTCATGCCTCCCTAGTCTCCTGGTCATAACACCATTATTTTATTTTTTTAAATTTTCGATAGTATTTAATTTTTCCATATACATGTAAAGATAGTTTTCAATATTCATTATTGTAAGACTTTGTGTTCCAATTTTTCTCCCTCCCTTTGTGTGGAACAGGTGCTAGACGCCCTTCCCCAAATTAATTCATTAGAGACATCTTCAGGTATAAAGAGAAAGCATTTATTTAGTCCTGCAGGGAGAAGCCCAAGCACACCTGGGAAGCATCCCCAACATGTGCTCAACCTGACAAGATGGAAACAGGAAAACTGGTTAACAACCCAAGTCTTTTCTTTGGATAAACTGAAAGGAAGTAACCATCAATGACCAATGGTCACCAATATTGTCTGCTTCCTGTGCTCATGTCACTTCCTGTCAATTCCTGTCACTGACCTAGGGTCTTGGCCTTTAGAGACCTCTTAACCTAGAGATCATATGACTTCCTACAACCTGGGCCCAAGACCTGATCTTCAGATTCTGTAGACCTTTGGGAATAGGGATCATATGACTTAGGCCTAAGATCTGACCTACTCTATCTCAGACTTTTTGAGAAAGCTTCATCTAGGGCAGCTAGGTGGCACAGTGGTTAGAGCACCAGCCCTGAAGTCAGGAGGACCTGAGTTCAAATCTGATTTCACACACTTAACTCTTCCTAGCTGTGTGAGCCTGAGCAAGTCACTTAACCCCAATTGCCTCAAGGGGAAAAAAAAAAGCTTCATCTAGTTTCACTCACCTTTTACCTTTCCCCTACTCAAGAGAATAAACAATTTTATACAGATTAAATATGTGCCGGTCTTTTAAATATTTCCATATCTGTCACGTTGTGCAAGAAAAATCAGACCAAAACGGCAAAAATTCTGAGGAAGTAAAAAAGAAAATAAGCAAACAACAACAACAAAAGGTACAAACAACATGATTCGATCCACATTCAGTCTCCATAGTTTGGATGTGGATGGCATTTTCCATCCCAAATCTATTGGAATTGCCTTGAATCACCGCATTGTTGAGAAGAGCCAAGTCCATCAACAGTTGATCATCACAAAATCTTGTTATTGTGTACAATGTTCTCTTAGTTCTGTTCACTTCACTAAGAATCAGTTCACATAAGTAAGTCTTTTCAGGCATTTCTGAAATCAGCCTACTCATCATTTCTTAAAGAACAATATTATTCCTTGACATTCATATACCACAAATTATTCAGCCATTCTCTAATAGGCATCCACTCAATTTTCACTCCTTGCCATTACAAAAAGAGTTGCTACAAACATTTTTGTACATATGGGTCCTTTCCTCTCTTTTATGAGCTTTTTGGAATATGGTCCTAGTGGTGACATTGCTGGATCAAAGGGTATGCAGAGTTTGATAGCCTTTTGAGCATAGTTCCAAAATCCTCTTTAGAATGCTTGGATCATTTCACAATTCCACTAACAAAGCATTAGTGTCCCAGTTTTCCCACATTCCCTCCAATATTTATCATTATTTTTTCCTGTCATCTCAGTCAATCTGGGAGGTATAAAGTAGTATCTTATAGTTGTCTTAATTTGCATTTCTCTAATCAATATTGATTTAGAGCATTTTTTCATGTGACAAGAAATGGCTTTGATTTTCTCATCTGAAAATTGTCTGTTCTTATCCTTTGACCAACATTTATCGATTGTAGAATTATTCTTGTAAAATTGAGTCAGTTCTATTTTAAAAATAAGGCCTTTATCAGAATCACTAGATATAAAATTGTTTCCTAGCTTTCTGCCTCCATTCTAATTTTGGCTGCATGGTTTTGTTTGCGTAAGTTTTTTAATTTAATGGAATCAAAATTATCCATTTTGCATTGCCTAATGTTCTACAATTCTTTGGCCATAAATTCCTCCCTTCTCCAAAAATCTAATAGGTAGACTTTTTTTGTTGTCCTAATTTGCTTATAGGATCACCCTTTGTGTCTGAATTATTAATCCATTTTGACTTTATCTTGGTACAGGGTATGAGATAGTTTATGCCTAATTTCTGATATACTATTTTTCAATTTCCCCAACAATTTTTTGTCAGATAGTCAGGTCTTATTCCAGAAGTTGGAGTCATTAGGTTTATCAAATGCTAGATTATTATAGTCATTGACTATTTTGTCCTTTGTGTTTCTACCCTATTCCACTGATCTAATATTCTATTTTTTAGCCAATACCAAGTGGTTTTGATGATCACTGCTTTATAATATATGTTTAGATCTGGTATGACTAAGCCAGTTTCCTTTGCATTTTTTCCATTAATTTCCTTGATATTCTTGAACTTTTGTTCTTTCAGATGAATTTTTTTATTTTTTCCAGCTCAAAAAAGCAATTTTTTTAACAGTTTGATTGGTATGATACTGAAAAGTAGATTTAGGTAGAATTGCCATTTTTATTATATCAGCTCGACCTATTCATGAGCAAATGATGTTTTTCCAATTGTTTAGATCTAACTTTATTTGTATGAAAAGTTTTGTGATTGTGTTCATATAATTCCTGGCTTTGTCTTGGCAGATAGCTACTCAAATATTTTATAATTATTTTACATGGGATCTCTCTCTCTCTCTCTCTCTCTCTCTTTCTCTCCAGCTGCTGGACAACCTCATCATTTTAGAAAAAAACAAAGCTGTGACTTGCCCAAGGGAAGAGGAAAGAAAGAAAATGAGTATTATAACACCTATGAGTTTATTATATAACACCAGGACTGCACTATGCTAAGAGCTTTACAGATATTTTCTTACTGGATTCTTACAATAACTCCAAGATGTAGGAGCTGTTATGCTCTCCATTTTGCATATGAGGAAACTGAGGCAGTCAGAAGTTAAGTGACTTTAGTCTTCTGACTTTAAGTTCAGTGTTCTTTTCATTATACTATATACTATATGCTTAAATATTCTTAAAATGCTTTCCCACAGACCATCTCTGATGTTGTTTAAATAGAAAAAAGCAATCTGGAAAAAGAAAAAAAATCAATTATTGATATGTATTGATATATAAATATTGCTATTTTAAAGGTAGGCAGAACCTTTAAAAATTGAAACAGCTTATGATGAGATATTGAGGAGCAGAAATTTAATTGTGCTTTGCATAATTTCTGTTGATTTTGTGGTCACCAACCTGTCATTCTATCAATCTGCTAGTAGTCAACTCTATTTGTTTCTATTTGTTGGGGGTAGCTGCTAGGATTAAACTCTTTCTTTTAGTGTTTAAATTTTTTTTCCTATTTGGTTATGATATTCAATTAAATGTTCATTATTCTGAATCAATGTGTCCTGTGGCCAGCAATTAAAGAGTAAACACATTGGTGAAGCTATTGATGAGCTAAAGTTTGAGTGGATGCTGACTCACAAAGTATCTAGAATCTTCAATATTCAATGTACTACTGATGTAATATAGCTTTAGGGCAGACAGCAATGATTTTGAGGTCCCTTGATTTTAGGGGGCTTCTGTTCTAACAGAAAGTCAATATTAAAAATCTTCTGACTTTGAAGTCTGTTTCAGGGACTCCCCATACTCCCAATCTAAGTAAGATCAACAATCTGTCTGATTTTGAATAGACCACTCCTCAATTCATTGCTGACTGTTAGATAGTTTCTGACCTCAGGATAGTCTCCCAGACCAAACTCCTGAGAAAATAGTGATTATCTTTTGGTCAGTGAGAACCAAATTCAGGGTTGACCACTCTTCATCCTACCTCTACCTATCATAGGATTAACATGTGAATGATAGAAAGTTGGATAAAGGTGTCCTCTCTCTCTTAGTATTCTGCTAAATTCTCTTGGAATTTAGTCCGCTTGCAATAAAACTTAGCCTCTTAATCAGGCCTGCAAATTCTTTTGAGACACCTTGTGACACCAATCTATGACCCCAAACTTTTGGGGTCCCCTTCCCAGTCTCAATACTTACCATGTCCAGCCAAGAAGCCAATAAAAGTCAACACCAAACCCGAAACTAAGTCTATTCTTTGTTTGATTCAAAGTCCTAAACCCAAGCCAACTATCTGAATTGGGGTAAAAGCTCCTTGGATCTTTTGTAGTCTTAAGTCCCTCAAATTATTCTGGAGACGTGACTCAGCAAAAATTTATAAAAGCCGTGTGGCTAAGTTTAGGCTAGCAAGGGTTGGAAACCTTTTTTCTGCCAAAAGCTATTTGGATAAAATCATTCATGGATCATACTTACAGAACTCAAGCTATGAGAGGTTGCAGTTCCTACCTTTCAGCTCATCATGGCCTGCAGTAGTAGCCTTAGCAAGTGATTTTGAGGCCTGCAGGCTGGACACTCCCTATCTCTGATTTAGGTTTCCTCCACCATCACAAAGTTCTTGATTAGCATGCAAAAAAATCTAAAGCATAAGCAAAAGTCTAGATGAAAGCTTAATGGATCATTCTTCTATACTATTCTATATTAATTATGCATACCTATCAGAATTAAATCAGCATGAAAAAGTACTGGTCTCTCTACACAAGAACAGGCACTTAGAGGAAAAAATTGGATTAAAAAAAAACACACTGACAATTAAAACTATCCAAAAGTAGAAAGAGCTCTTTCAGAATATAGTAGGTTTCTCCTTTTTTTGAAGGTCTTAAATCAAAGGCTGGAATAATTAACACTTTTTGAGAAATATTATAAAGGTTATAGATTAGACTAGATGGCTTCAGAGATACCTCCAAACTTTGAGATTGTGTCACATTTTATGGTGTTGGCAGGGATGTGCCAGAAGCATACCTATTTAAAAACAAGTAAAGTGCATTGAGAATATTAGAATAGGGGCAGCTAGGTGGTGGAGTAGATAGAGTACCAGCCCTGGAGTCAGGAGTACCTGAGTTCAAATCTAACCTCAGATACTTAAAACACTTCCTGAATTTACTGAATGAATATATATATAGAAATAAATAGAAAGAGCTACACTTACACATAAATAATATTTTAAATTCAGTAAAAGCATTGTGATGTTTAACTGAGGCTGTAACCCATTCAGTGATTAAGGTTAGGTAGCAATTGAGGCAAAAAAATCTCCTCTTTCACTTAGTCCAAAAAAAAAAAAAAAAGCTAAATAAGTAAAGGAATGAATCTGGGAGGGGAAAACCCTCAGGGTTTCTGGTCAAAGTTAAAAGGAATGCTATTCACATTCAATCTGAATCAATCAGGACCCAAATAATGACCAAAAGAGGTTGAGCCTGGGAGCTATGGGTGGCCAATCAATGAGAATCAGATTGATTTTGGTTTAAGGCAATATACTCTCATACTCACAACAAGCCTGGGAGTCAGAGAAGAAAGTTCAGCGGTATGCACATATTTCATTATAACAGAATGGCAGAACTGTGACCTCCCTACAACTTTCATAAACTTTAGAAAACAGTGAAAGGGGAAGAAACTAAGTCCTTTGGTTTTAGTAGTGAATTTAACATCACCTCTACTGAAGATCTATTTTGCATCCCATTTGTTCTACACGTATTTTTAAAAGAAAAAAAATAACAGGAAAATAATTTTCTTGAATCTACCACTGCAACACCAGAGAAACTGAGCAAGATAGAGATTAGATATTAATAATTTAGTTAAATTATTAAATGGAGAGATATACTGGGACCAAATGGATCCATGGTTTGGTCCCAGGGCTGAATGAGACTATGGTCTCCAAGAATCCAGCAAACAGAGTTCTCAATGACATATATATACATGGCTCAGATGCAGAGGATAGAACTGAGGCAGGGGCAGAGTCAGGGTGCTGAGAGAGGGAACAGGACTGACAATCCGGTTCTGACAGGATGAGGGGTAGGCAAGGGGGGAGGAGTCCCGGAGATAGGGAGAGGGATCTTGATAAGCCGGTATCTGACATTCCAATAGCTTGGGATGGGGAGAAGCATTCCGATATTCTAAAATATAAGATCTATTATCCTTATCAAGTATTCTGATAAAGAGGGAGGGGAAGTTTTGCAGATCTGAGAAGCAGAGAAACCCAGGCTGGACTGAGTCAGGATAATTAGGGAAACTGAATCAGGACAATAAAAGAGAACTGTGGCATAATACCACTAGTTGTAGAATGCTTTTTTAAAAAGCATATAATTATAATTAAGAATAAATTAAAATCGCATCACTTTATTTTTTGGTAAATATTTGAATGTTATCATGTAATATGATTAGATTGACATCCATCATCATTTTACTCAGATGACTATCATTCTTTTCCTTATTCTTCTCAACAATATTAGTCTAAGTATTTGACACATGATTCTTATAATCTGGTTGAACTCTGCTTCAATTTCTTGGACAATTTGTTACTTGGTAAGTGATCAGGATTTTTACACAACTACAGTAATAACAGGAAATATCTTGTTAGAACTTTGATCTCCATATGTAAATCAGGGCCAATGTAAAGAGGATAGCTGGCCTAGGATAAGGCCTATGAAATCAGTTTGGGGATTTATTTGTGAGCATAAATAGAGAGAACTATGAGTGGATCACAAAAGCTAAAGGATAAATTAAAAAAGAATCATTCCACTTGAGAGGAGGAAGGTATTTCACCAACTATCAAGTCTAACAGGTCTGTGCAAGACAAATGGTTGTCCTGCCTGAACTTGAAGTCCTACATGGAAGCAGAATCTCTCACCTCTTAAGACAGTCCATTCCCCTTTGGACAGCTCCAATCACTAAGTTTGTGTTTTTTTTCTGTCAACAAACCTATCGACTCTTTTCAACTTTCACCCAATTTTTCCTACTTTTGCTCTCTGGGGACAGGAAAATCCAATCCTATCCCAGATGGCAGCTTTTCAAATACTTATTGACTATGATTTGGAAAAGGGAAGACACAGATGCAGACTCATTTTTCATTAAATGTGAACTTCTGTTGTAAAAGAACACAATTTAATATGATCATATCAATGCACCACAGGAGATGGAGCAGACCAAAAGTGCTGTAGATGAAGATAGGAAAACATAGCCTCAAGATGCTATTATAATCCACATCAAAAAAGCTGGAAAAATATTGTGGCCTAATGCTCTCATTCAAGAGGTCAAAAGCTTGGTTTAATCTGAGCATTAATGATTAAGAAGTGCACTGAAGTTCTGACAAACTGTACATTGGACAAAACCAAGCATCAGCAGATACCTAAAGCGATATGGTGTGATGATGCCAGCTGCCTTGCCTTTTGATAAGATTACAAGTATCATCATTTGGTGTTTCTGTGGAAAGAAGTAGGCTTATGCCTCCATAATTCATCATTTGACAGTTGCCAAGTTTTTCTTTGTCTAAATCAACAGAGCCATGTCATAAAAATGCCTAAAATATTTTATTTCTTTAATAGTAATACATTCATTTACTAAATGAATGAGTAAAGCATTGTGAAAATATGGAAATTTGGTTAGGTACCATGCTTTTTTTTTTCCCTCCCTCATATTTATAGTTGATTTTTAAAAATATATCTTAAAGAACACAAAAACATATTGTAAAAGGACAAGTAATTTATTATCATATTTACATCAAAATATAAAAGATGATGTTGCTGCTTGTTGAATTAAAGAAATAAAGAGAAAATAATGTGATACTTCATTTTCCCCAAGGATCTATGATTTTGCCATTAGGTTTGACTACTCTACCTATATAAGTTGCAACCTCTCAATAGTTTAATGCTTAGCCTTCAAAAACTGTTCTACCCAGAAATTTATCTGTGATCTCTTCACATTTAGGGAGACCAGTCCTGCCTGAGACAAACATAAGGTCTAAGACAATGTCTTTCCATCTTAGTAGGATCTGCCAGGACCTGTGTTCCACTAATATAATCTTCAAGGACCCTGGGTCACTTCTAAGCAGCAAGAAGTCATCAAAGTGGGGTATTCCTGAAAAACTCTAGGATTGTGCCTACAATTTATCATATTATATTTCTTTTTCTTGGGGCTGGGGTGGGTGTGTCAAACATCAGCACCTCTGTATCATAAGGGCTTTCTCTGAGAGGAGAATAAAGAGTAGTAGTCATATTAACTACCAAATGGCATCACAAAAAACAAAGATGATTATTCTGATCAGATCATAAAGTAAGTGAAGAGGAGTAACATGGCTAGAAAAGAAGTAGGAGCCCCGTTGTAGAGGGTTTTTAATGCCAGGCTCAAGGATTTGTGTTTCATCTTAGAAGCAACAGATTGCTGAGAAGAATGGCCTTGGAGTAAACTTCATCTGTAAAACAAGGAGACTGGATTAGGTGGCTTCTGGGGTCCCTTCCAGATCTGGGTCTATGATTTGATAAATCCATGATTCTAAATATATGCACCTTAGGAAATCTAGTTATTTGTTTATGTATTTGTTTATTTATAGCAGGACAAAGGACGGTTTGGATATGGAAGATACTAGAAGCAGGGAGATCTGCTAGGAAATCACAATCAAAGTGTAACAGATGTCATAGAAGGAAAAGCACTCTATCCATTCTGCCACCTGGCTGCCCTGAAAAAGCAATATATAGCACAAAAGGAGAAAGGAGCCCAGAATGATATCCAGATTTCCAGCCTACAATACTGGAACAATACAGATCTGGAACAAAAACAGGGAAGTTTAATGTATTAGACTACCTGCCATCTTGGGGAGGGGGTGGAAGAAAAATTTGGAACAAAGTTTTGCAAGGCTCAATGCTGAAAAATTATCCATGCATATGTTTTGTAAATAAAAAGCTTTAGAGAAGGGTCAGGTTTAAGGGGAAAGAGAATTCCATTTTGTATGTGCCAGTGAAGCATGAAGATAGAACTGGTCATTTTACTACTTCAGAAGGCTGAGCTTGCCTTCATAAAAAATCCTGAGCTGAGAATGTATAACCAGTGATAAGGCTTGTTATTGGGAAGATTCATTCTTGAATTGGGGGAGAGACCCCCTAAAGTCTTCTGGAACTCTAAAAATCTATTATCACAAAGGGTGATCTGGTCCAACATGAACAAAAATGACTTCTACACTCTGTTGGTTTGGGTACTACCAGTGAAAGAGAATGCATTACCTTCTGAGGCTATCCATTCCTCACTTTCTCAGCAAGCAAAATTGTTGATAGCAAGTTCTTACTGGTAACAAATCTAAGTCGGCATCTTTGTAACTCTCCCCTTAAGTCTTTGCTCAGTACTTTGGGGAAAGAAATAACACACATTTATAGGATGCTTTAAAGTTTTCAAAGCATCCTACACAGATTATTTCATTTGAGTCTCACAACAATATTGTGGGATATATGGGCACCACAAGGCATTATTATCCCCACTTGACAGATGAGAAAGTTGTGTCTTGACTGGCCCATCATAACAAAGGCATTGCATCAGAAATAAGATCTGAATTCAGCTCTTCCAGAGTCCCCTCTTCTCTCAAAAAGCCCATGTTTTCCCCATAGTTGTCTAAAATATTTAAAGAGAGCTATCATATGCCCTCTAAGTTATCTCTTCTCCAGGGTCATATGAGTTCTCTAAGATATTAGAGCATCAAAACAACTACAATAAACAAAAAAGTAGCACTCTCTAGGAATAATAGAGGGAAAAAAAGTAGTCACAAGGGAAGCATAAGATAGTCTAAAGAAGGGAAGAATCTTTGGACCCAGAATCTTCTCTGAAACACCAGCCATATACCAAGAGATGAACCTATTACTAAAAACTCAAATTTAGACAGTGTTTTAAGATTTTTTGGCAGTCCCCTTCCAACTACTCCATGTAAGTGCAAGAATTATCCCCATTTTTATAGATAAGGAAATTGAGGCATAGAGCTAAAGTAATTTGTATGTGGTCATACATCTCATAAGAAGTACTCTAACCCAAGTTAGTTGATTTTAAATCCAGTGATTCTTACAATATACTTAATACTTAAATATACTTAAAATACATATGCACACTTAAAACTCATGCTTATAAAGAATTCTAGAATTATCAAGCTTTTAAAGGGAGCTAAGATTAAGGGTAACTAAGCTTTATATTTCTGCTGAAGGCAAGAGCTATAAATTGAATTAAAAAAAAAAAAAAACTTAATGACCACCTCCTTTTGAGCTTTTAAAAGCCTCCATGGTTTCCCTATTAACTAGCAATTAAAACTCATTATAGAAACTCTCAAGAAAGGTTACATGCTTATTTCAGAGATAGCAGATATGGGAGAAACTAAAAACCAGTATTCCTTTTGCATAAAATCTGGGCAAATGGACCCTAGAAATAAGGAGAATAGTGGTAGTGAATCCTAAGGGAACAAGTGGATCAAGTCAAATATGAAAGGTGAGATACAGAGAAGTGGTCTCCTATGAGAAATTTAATTTGAGCAAGTAGTCCCCATAGCACCACAAAAACTAGCCAGCTCTTTTCCTATCACATTTCCAAGTAGAAGGTTCTCAGTGTTTATAAGCATCACTGCCAGGTAATATGGTTCTAGTCAGTTCTTAGGATGTATTTTTGACTGGGAAATCTACAAAGATATCTTGTCCTTTAGCTAATAAAATGAAGTCAGTCTCTCAAAATTTAAGCTTCCTTTGTTGGTTCTGATCTTAATATAATTCAGGTCATTGCCTGGTAAATCCAAGAACTCAGTCTGTTCAATATGTTCTGGAATATGCTAGATTTCTTGACCAGTAACCAGCTCTATATCCTCCTCTCTATGTCCCTTAAATCTATAAGGGGAACAGAATGTTCTCTGTTGGACCAGTCCTTATAACTTCTGAGGAAATCATCCCTTGCTCTACGTCTCAGGCCACCCATACATTAGGAACTAGATTCTGAGGTTCTTAGAAACTACCTAGAGAACTCCCTGGCTTCCCACTCCTTAGGAAAAAAGATTTCTTCTACCATACCACTTTGTGTATGAAGCTTCCTACTGAACCCTGTTTTCCCCTGAAATAAAGGCATTACCGCCACCCTCAAATTAAAAAAAAAGAGGAGAGAGAGACACAGAGACAAAGAGAAGAGACAGAAAGACAAGAGAGTGCGAGATCACAAAATTCACTTTACCACATTTTAAGATAATAATTAGACTGAACATGACCCCTGAACACAAGCTAAGAGAATACCACCTATAGATAGTCCAGTTTTCCCACCACCATTTCAGTACTTAAAGCTTAAGAGTTGCTGTAGAAGGAAATAATTGCTTCATCATCTCCTAATGTCCTAGTCCCTAACTATCACCTTCATATCTGTGGACTTACCTTTGTATCAAGTGCCAAAGAAGCAGGTAGTAGTAAAGTAAGTTAAGTTTTATTTTTCTTTTTAAATTTATATTTCTACTTTATTATATTATAGAGGACCATTCTAGGAAGTAAAGGAATATGTTTTGCATACTCTTTGTAATGCCAGTCACATGTGTAAACTTTCATTATAAACCAGGCTATAGTTACAGGACCATATGGAATACAAATTTAATAAGAGGACCATATGGAATAGTTTCATAAATGTTCACTTCCTTTTGCTAAATTATTACTACAGTTCCAATTATGTAGAAGGGTGAAACCCACTTAAACCAGTTAAAATAATAACCTTTTCCACAAAAGTAAAACATGCTTTTTACCACAATGGAGTCCCTTTTAAAAACTTATAACAGCTAAAAGATCGATCTTATTAAAAGAATAAACTTCCTTTGGGCAGGGAAAAAAAAAAGGTAATAGCTATGACCTATTAAAGACCATACCTATTAACAGAACACATTTTTGGATTTTATCCCAAACTTGTAGTAAAGTCAATGAAATACCCTTATGTATGAAGTAATCACCTGGTAAGTTAGTTTAAAAAACAAACAAAAATTCCCTCAAAGCTTTTTCTTCAATTACATTTCTAATAGAAGGCAAATGTGGCTTTTTGTACATATTTTTAAAAATATAAAATGTTTCAAAAGTAAAGTTTATAGAAATGCAAAATGAAGTTATTTGACATGAAAAAAGGAAGCCCAACCCAAAATGTATTTAAATTATTTATTAAAATGAAACAACAACAAAAAGCATTTTAGATATATAAGATTATACAATATAATTTACCATTTTTATTCTCTACCCTTTCCCCTACTGGAAGATACCTTAAACAGTATCAATAGAAAGGAATAATAAAGACTTCACATTATTAGCTTCCCATTTCATTTTTTTAAAAATTTCACCTTATTGAACGATACATCATGAAATCAATAGTTGTACATCTAGGAAATTTACCAATGGAGCTCTCTTCCACAGGAGTGTATACTTTAATCTGTCGCATGTGAGTATCTCTTCCATTCTGGTGATTGGCTAGAACAGCAATCTGTATCATGAATGTGCGAATTGGCTTCTTATGAGAATCAGTTAAAGGAACATGAATCCAACCACTAGGTTCCACTAATTCAAGTTGCTGCCAAGAAAAAACAAGAAAAAATCATTGATAATACATTCTTTTTTTTTTTTACATTCTTTAAATAAATATGAACATTTTACATAAAGGCATTCTAAAATTCACCAGTGTAAAATGACATTTTTTGTAACTGAAAAAATCAAATTATTCATTATAAATAAAAGATAAAAACAAAATGTATACTCAATAATCTCATAAAGACATTTTTCCTCAACATTAATATTGTCAGGAAAAAAAAAAAAGAACAAAAATCCTCAAACCTGCAATGTCTTTAGTTTGACTTCTGAGGGATTGGAAAAGGTTATGTCATTTGACAAGATTTCTTACATTCCCATGTCATTTCATCCATCTATAAACAGACTAAATGGAAAATAATATAGCAAAACCCTGATAGTAAGGGAAAAGGGATAACAATCACTGTATGTTTTTCAAAGTGTATTCAGAAAGATGCACTTCAAATTACTTTATAAATTCTCACATTTATAGAATACTTTTCTTACCAATTATTTGTACATTTATTATCCCATTCTCTATTATCATACACAACAATTCTTTCAGCTAGGTAAAGCATACATATCATTCCCATTTTACAGATGAAAAATGAAGGCAAAAAGAGACGAAATGATTGGTCTAATATAGGCCAATCATGCTTGAACCAGAAAGCCCTGTCTTCTGACTTTGAATTCAGTCTTTTTCTACTATACTATACAATATACATATATGAACAACAGGTATTGACTATAAAGAACCCCCAAATCTGTGGAAGAGTGACTTTATTCAGTTCACTAAATCTTTATTAGGATACTTAATAAAAGGTGTTTTTTTTTAATTGTTTTTGAACAGTAGATCATTAATTCAAAATGAGGTCATACATTTTTCCTGGTTCTTTGGTAGAACTATATTTATTCATCAACTAAATCCTCCCAGTATGTAATTAGTCCCTAGGAGTAAATAACTCTTGAAAGAAGTATTAATCCTGCCAGATCATTAATATTATCATTTGGCAAATTACAGTAACTATGCATTCAGTAGTACTCTTGAGGCCTAAAACCCTGCATTGCTGCCAAAATATCTAGCTTCCTACAAAGAGCTAACAGTATGACGGATTTTTTACATAGGACCTTTTAATTCTAGCCCTGACCTAACTTTATAACCTTACTGCAATATCCCTGCCTCCACAGTCAAGCTTGTTGATGCTCTTCATACAGAGGATTGCGCCTCTCACCTTTATGTCTCTGCATTGGTAAGAAAGACTCAGTCATCTTCATTTGTCAGAATCTTTCCTTTCCTTTAAGGCTCAACTCTAGGCCACCATGGATACAAAGCTTCTCCTTGATTTGTCCAGCTATTAGTGTCTTCTCCTCCCAAGTCATTTTATCTGTTTTGTAAATGTCTGTATGTACCTGCCTCTTTTGATAGATTTTAAGTTTCTTTAAGGCACATATTATTTTCACTTTTGTCTTTGTATCTCTTGTCTAGCACAGTGCTTAGCACAGATAGGTGTTTAATAAATGCCTATTGATTGATTGTGCTTCCTAAAATTCAAGAGTAAATGAACACTTTACTGGGGGGGAGGGAGGGGAGAGAAGAGGGGGAAACACCACCATCACCACTGTATAAGATATCTTTAGACCCAAAAGAAGAATAGTTCCTATGAATCGATGGCCTAATAGCACTAACATATGAGTCTTGTTATAAAAGCATGTTATAAAAGTAACAGATTTTAATGGGGAAAGGAACAACAACAGTTATTTGACATCTGAGAGAAATGCCACAGCAATACAATTCTCATTCTCATCTTACATGAGCTGGAAAATTCCTTGAAGCCAGATATAAATCTGCTAATCAAGCACACAGAGCACAGGATCATCTTGCCCATCAGTACAGGGCTATCTGGGGGTGCATTTAACTCGGTTCATTCCCCTCTGAGGGTGAGAGATATACATCTGTGCCAACTGATGAGGTACTTTATAGTGTTGGGATAGCATTACTAAATCTACCCTCAAATTAATTACCTGAATAAGAACTCTGAAATACAAACAAACATTAAGACCCAAGAAAAACCATAAATGTAGCTTTATTTGAACAATTCAAAGCATACTATTTTTATTTATTTTTGGGGTTTTTTTGCTTTCTTTCTCATCCCTTTTGCTCTGCTTTTTCTTTCACAATATGACCAATATGGAAATATCTTTCTTTATTCCTTTCTTACTTCCTCCCTCTCCAAGACAGAAAGCAATCTGACCTATGTTATACATGTACAATCATTTTAAATATATTTCCATGTTAGTCATATTGTGAAAAAGAAAAACAAAAGGGAAAAATCATGAGACAAAAAAGGAAAATATATATATATGAAAAAGAAAAAAGGTAAAAAAACAGTTGCCTTTGATCTACATTCAGTCTCCACAGTTTTCTTTCATTGCAGACAACATTTTCAAAGTCTACTGGAATTGTTTTGGATCATATTGAGAGAAGAGCTAAGTCTATCATAGCTGATCATTATATAATTTTCCTGTTACAGTGTACAATGTTCTCCTGTTTCTGCTCATTTCACTCAGCATCAGTTCACATATAATTTTGTTTTGTTTTTTATTTTTATTTGGAGAAATATATTAGAGGTATATGCTCATCAGCTGTCAAAGAGGATCAAAATACATAAAACACATAAAATTTTCTATTATAGAGAAGCACTTAATCTGAGCCAAGCACTGTGCTAAGCACTGGAATTCAAATACAAGCAAGACAGACTCTGTTCTCTTTGAGTTTACATTCTGATGGGAGAGGCTTATATATGAAACATAAGTATATACACATGCACACATTCACATATAAATAAGAAATTAATCCAAGATAGGTAAGGAGAAGAGGGGTCAATATCGTAGCAGCTGGGGAGACTTGGAAAGGTTCACTGGGCTGAGTTACAAATGAAACTAAAATTCCAAGAAGTAGAAGTGAGGAGAAAATGCTTTCCAAGTATGGGGGGCCAGTGCACACAGAGACACAGAAACATAAAAGATGACACATTTGATGTGTAAATATGGACTGCTGATTGAACAAAGACTGAAGGGAGAAGAAAAGCGTAAGAAATTGGAAAGGGAGAACGGAGTGAGATTAGAAAGCTCTTTCAATGTCAAGAAGGCTTTAGATTAAAGTCCTCTACTAAAAAGCCACTGGAATTTGTTGATTAAAGGGTTGACATGGTCAGATTTGAACATTAGGGAAATTTTCATAGCAGCTATGTTTGGGATATACTGGAATGAGGAGAAACCTAAGTCAAGGAGGCAAAACTGGAGACTTAGTACACTAGAACAGGTAAAAAGGGATGAGATCTTAACTAGGACTCTGGCACTGTGAGAAAAGGAGGGGACCCATGAAGTCATGTTGTGACTAGAAAACTACAGATAAAGTATATGCCCATCCTTTGTGGAACACCTGAACAAACTGAACTACGAAAATGTAATGGAAGGCCATCTTGCTCTAAAAGCCAAGGAATATGATGAATACAAAAAACAAGAAAAAAATTTATTTGAACTGACAGAAAGTAAAGCAAGCCCAAATAGAAAAATAACATATAGAATGGTTTTAAAAACGTGAGGGGAGAGAATAGCAAAATAATATAAACTGAATATCAAGAAATAACAATCGTTAAGTTTGACCTCAAAGTAAAGACATGAGAGTGTCTTCCTCCATTCTCCACTTGTCTGCAGATATGGGGAAATAAACCTGCATAAAATGTAAGAAAGTTTAAGTGCTCTTTAGTTTTGCTGATTTTTTTTTTCTTTTTTTATATTCGGTCAAAGGTATGGCTATTTGGAATAGAAGAGGAGAGGATATACTGAGAAATCTTAGTTATATATAAATAAATATGTCACTAAACTTAAAAAAGGCATATCAATGTTGCAGCTATGCCAAGGATGGATTAAGGATAGGCCTGGATATATTATTTCCCCCACCCCCTCCACTTTAACATCTTCCTAGGGTTGGTGAAGTATTTAGATTTTAAAAATGTAGGCTTTGCAAAAATATTACAAATATATCATTTTTAAAAATTCTGATTTCTGGGGCAGCTAAGTGGCACAATGGATAGAGCACCAGTCCTGAAATCAGGAGGATCTGAGTTCAAATCTGGCCTCAGATACTTAAAACTTCCTGGCTGTGTGACCCTGGGCAAGTCACTTAGGCCCAACTGTCTCAGCAAAATGATAATAATAATAATAATAATAATAATAATAATTCTGATTTCCAAAAAAGGCTAAACAAAATATTTTAAAACATTGCTCATACCCTAACAAATTGAACTTTAAAAATAAGCTAGATCAATCTAATTTGCTTTATGAGACTGGCAAAAACAGTGAATAAACAACATAAAGTGAAGGTATAATACTTGAATCCATACAATTTAACAAGATTACTATTTTTACTAAATGAAATTTCATTTGACAACCAACAATTTATCAAAGAACAGTAAAAAACTAAAAATGACTTTCTGTTTATCAAATTAGTAACTAAAATTTTCCTTTTATGCATTTCTGAAAATGACAGTAACAAGTGACAATAAGAACAGTGAACTCTGATATAGTTTCAATTTCCAAGTATATATAAAACTTTTATTCGTACTTTTAAAATCTATGCCTTTTCATTTGTTCACAATACTGCAAAGGAACTGTTTTAGTTAATAGTCTGCAATTTAGAAGTTTGTTTGCTCTATTTTCAGGAAATTACCAAATAGTCAAACAGTATTAGAACATTCCAAATTTCAAAAAGTTACACTCTTCTATGCAAGGCATTCATGTATTTCTTCAAGATAATGAAACAAATCCTTTCTAGTAATTAGGCTCCACTGAGTTTAATATATCACCTGATTTGGCTTTAGGCATCATAGAGGTTTGGTATCTATACATTCATTTCTCCAAAGAAGGAATCTAAAAAAATGGAAGCATTTATTTTCTGATTCCGTGCCCACTGCTGTTTTTGGGTCCCCATTTCTAGAAAACAGAAATGATGAGCAAGAATCTAAGTCTATATGTAGAAACAGCTCTATCCATGACCTACTTGCCATTTAAGGTTTGATGTGGCTTTTTTGAAATTTTTTTAAAAGTGGAAGAAGAATCCCTTTCAAGTGTAACCCTATACAACATCAGTAAGTAAATGCACAGGTTGATTCCAAGATTCCTATTGTACTCGGAAGTATGCACATGTATCCAGGGCAGGCTTACCTACAGCCTCTGGTAGGGAAAAGCCCCTGCCTGCTATCGTTCTTTCCAAGTGCCTACAAATTCTGTCATTCCTCTGTAGTGCTTCGGGTTCTGTGAGCTTCACAAAAAGCAGAGGGTAACAGCATGATGAGGCAAGATCCCAAAGAGGTCAGCTTGGCCACACATTTTTTACCCAAAGGCAAGAGCAGAGCTCACAACTGCCACATCTTTAAACCTCCTGGTGACACCATTTAACTGTCATGCTGTTCTTTGGAAAGTATACGATCAGCAGGGTAAAAATAAACAGTCACTCAGACTTTAAAATTTTTGTTATTGCTCTCAATTAACAAAAAAAGTTTTTTCTCTTTTCTCCCACTCTTTGCCTGGGGTGGGGAGGGGAAAGAAGGGAAGAGGATAGAGAGGCACAAAATAAATATGTAATCAAAATAAATTCTCCCAATGGCCATGTATAGAAATGTCTCATGCTGCACCTTAAGTCCATCACTTCTGTCAAGTTTACTTAACACTTTTCCCCTAAACTTTTTTTCCCCCAAGGCAATTAGGGTTAGTTAAGTGACTTGCCCAGGATCACAAAGCTAGGAAGTGTTAAATATCTGAGACCAGATTCCCCCTGTACTTGAAAAATAAAACAAACTGATAAACTGTTTTTAACATAGGAGACAAACAGAAAACAAAAACTGTTCTCCCTGAAAAAGTGAAGCAAAACAACACAAAGCAACAACTGCAGTTGAATGTTCAGAGGACCAACAATATATCTGTATTTCAGTTTTTGTGGATGGATATGACAGCTATATGTTTTTATTCTCAATAAGGCTGCTGATACTTAACATTGGTAGGAAAATATTATAAAAGATACCTTCAGAAAAAAGAAAGTTTTTATGAGACCACAGACTATTCTTCAGATAAACACTGTAGAAATTGCTCCAAGTTTGTTATGATTGTTTGGCTGATATTTACCTAAGTATGAAAATAAACTCTGGGTTGTTTAAAAAAAAATTTTTTTTCAGGAAAAAAGAAAGATATCATAAATGAGATGACATCATGGGAGAAAACTGTCATTCACTTAACAATAATTTATCAAGTATCTATGTACAAAGCATCATGGTAAGAAAATTCCTTATTAAAAAAAAAAAGAAAACTTATTACATACCATATGTGTGTATACATATAGGCATACATATAAACATACATACTATTATTACTAATTATATATTAATTTTTTTTTTTGCTGAGGCAATTGGGGTTAAATAACTTGCCCAGGGTCACACAGCTAGGAAGTGTTAAGTGTCTGAGACCACATTTGAACTCAGGTCCTCCTGACTTCAGGACTGGTGCTCTACCCACTGTGCTATCTAGCTGCTCCTCTATTACTTTTTAAGCCAGTTTAGGTATTTGGATTTAGGTATTTGGATTCTTCAGGATTTCTACATGACACTGGATGATTTCAAACCACACCCTTTATTTAATCATTATATAAAATTGTTTCCTTAAGATAAAGAAATTAGTGCTATTTGTTCAACTGAAATAAAATGAAATGGCTATTAAGGTGTAAGCACAGTGAAGAGAAAACTCAGCCTCACAGAACACAGGCTCAAGTCTCACCTGATGCTACCTCTGACTCACTTAGGTTTTCTTATCTGTAAAATGAAGGATTTGACTGCAATAGTCTCTGAAGTTGGTATCAGTTTTAGAGCTATGATTTCATGATATATTTTACCTGTATAACTGTAGGCAGATTATTTACAGTTTAAAGGTCCCCAGGAATAGCAGAGTTCCTTTGGGAGAGAGAATTTCCCAGGGGGCAATTATTTAAAGAAAATCTTCCTGCAATTTCTTATAGGAATTGTCAGGTCTTGTAGTGCTATTTTAACTTCCTCCTCTTCTAAAAGAAATCTGTGTGAATGTTCTATAGACCTTTTTTTCTTTTTTGGTGAGGCAATTGGTATTAAATAACTTGTCCAAGGTCACACCTCTAGAAAGTGTTAAGTGTCTGAGGCCTGATTTGACCTCAACCCCCAGCACCAACCCCCTTTCCATTATAAGAACTCTAATGGCTCTGAAGTACAGTGAGGACCAAATATAAATCCTTATTTAGTGTTTAAAGGCCTTCACAACTTGGCTTCTCCTAACTCTCCAGCCTTCTTACATTTCATCTCCAAATATTCTATAGTCCAGCTAACCTGGCCGTCTATCTTCCTCTCTGGCGTCTGCATCTTTGTACTGGCTATCCTCCCACGCTTGGATTGCTTTCCCCCTTTTCCTTTGTCTCTTACTTTTCCAGGCTTTCTTCATGGTACCACAAATCCCACTATACATGTTAAATCCCAATACATGTTAAATCCAATATATATGTACATATTTATACAGTTATCTTGTTGTACAAGAAAAATCAGATCAAGAAAGAAGAAAAAGAAAAACTGAGAAAAAACAAAATGCAAGCAAACAACAAGAGAGAGTGCTGTGTTGTGGTTCACACTCAGTTCCCACAGTCCTCTCTCTGGGTTTAGATGGCTCTCTTCATCTTCATATTCACTGAACAACTAGAACTGGTTTGAATCATCTCATTGCTGAGGATGGCCATGTCCATCAGAATATACTCTTGTTCTTTTTTTTTTTTTTTTTTTTTTATTGTACAATTAGCTTGTGAAGGAAATCAAAAATGCAGATGAGCATAAATATAGGGATTGGGAATTCAATGTAATGGTTTTTAGTCATCTCCCAGAGTTCTTTCTCTGGGTGTAGCTGGTTCAGTTCATTACTGCTCCATTGGAAATGATTTGGTTGATCTCATTGCTGAGGATGGCCGGGTCCATCAGAACTGGTCATCACATAGTATTGTTGTTAAAGTATATAATGATCTCCTGGTCCTGCTCATTTCACTCAGCATCAGTTCGTGTAAGTCTCTCCAGGCCTTTCTGAAATCATCCTGTTGGTCATTTCTTACAGAACAGTAATATTTCATAATATTCATATACCACATGAATATAGTCTTGTTGCTGTATACAATGATCTCTTGGTTCTGCTCATTTCACTCAGCATCAGTTCATGTAAGTCTTTCCAGACCTTTTCGAAATCATCCTGCTGGTCATTTCTTACAGAACAATACTGTTCCATAATTATTCATATACCACAATTTATTCAGCCATTCTCCAATTGAGGGGCATCCACTCAATTTCCAGTTTCTGGCCATTACAAAAGGGCTGCCACAAATATTTTTGTACATACGGGTTCCTTTCCCTCCTTTAAGATCTCTTTGGGATATAAGCCCTGTAGTAACACTGCTGAGTCAAAGGGTATGAACAGTGTGATAACTTTTTGAGCATAGTTCCAAACAGCTCTCCAGAATGGTTGGATGCATTCACAACTCCACCAAAAAGGTGTCCCAGTTTTCCTGCATCCCCTCCAATATTCATCATTACCTTTTCTTGTCACCTTAGTCAATCTGATAGGTGTGTAGTGGTATCTCAGAGTTGTCTTAATTTGCATTTCTCTAATCAATAGTGATTTGGAACACCTTTTCATGTGGCTACAAATAGTTTCAATTTCTTCATCTGAAAACTGTTCATATCCTTTGACCATTTATCAGTTGGAGAATGGCTTGAACTATTATAAATTTGAATCAATTCTCTCTATATTTTAGAAATGTGGGCTTTATCAGATCCTTTAGATGTAAAAATGTTTTCACAAATCCCACTTTCACAAGAGGCTCTTCTCAGCTCCCCCCAGCTGCTCTCTGAAATTACCTTTCATTACTTTTAAACAGATCACAAGTCTTAATTTTAAAAAACTAACAAAGATTAAGTTTTGAAGTTTTGAAAAACTTTCAAAACAAGAATATGAATGTTTAACAATTTAAAATTTTAAATATTAATGCTTATAATTAAAATTCAATATAACCACTATCTTTCTATATGTCATTCTAGGTGATTTTCGAACTTGGTAAACACTTTCATCAGGGGCTGCTTAGTGACTGTAAAGACTGAATTTGTTATCCTAGCCTTAGCATCATCCAAAAATTGAAATTTCAGTGTGAGTCCTTGTTGCACACACAATGATGAATAGGCCGTGTGCCTCATCTTATTAAAATTAAGAATCCATTTTTCAAAATCCATAAAAGTAAAGGAATATAAAAAAAACTTAAAACACTTAAACTTTCAAATGATGTTTATGTATTTGTAGCCTTTATGCTTGTAGAATTAAAAAGCTTAAAATGACATGACTTTTAGCATACCCTGTACACACATATATCATATGTTCATAACTACATATTTATATTTCATTGTTCCCATTAAAATGAGAGATCCTTTGTATCTATCAATTAATCAGCAAGTCAATAAAAATGTATTAAACACCTACTATATGCCAGGTACTGTACTACAGGATGATGATACAAAGAAAGGCAAAAGACAGACCCCCTGACTTCAATAAGGCATAATGTAGCAAGTATGATAAGATGCAAATTAACTATGTATATATAGAGAGCACATACAGCATCAACAATCAATAAAGGGAAGGTATTAGAATTAAGAGGGATTGGGAAAAGTTTCCCATAGAAGATGAGATTTTAGTTTGGATCTTAACAAAGTCAGGGAAGCCAGCCAGGAGGTGTAGCAGAAAAGGGAGATGATACATGGGTGATAGTCAGTGGAAATGCCTGGAGTTGGGCATATTATGTGCTTTGCACATACTAATAGTTAATCAATTTGTCCAATATTTATTTATCACAGTATTGCAGACAAGGTCCATATGGAAGTAGTCCATGTAGTCTTTTATTTTAATTCTTGGATCTGAGGGCCTTAGTTTTTATCTAGAAGATAACCAGGAGCAGTTATTATTTCAGGAATGCACTTGTGACTTCATCAGTAAATGAGTCCTAAATTGAGGAGCACAAAAGCTGATCAATATCTTGCCTTGCTACTTAGTCTTAGAAAGTATTATTACTATAGTTTTTATTATTATTGCTGGTCAAAGAAAATGTTATCACATTTTCAATGGAATTCAGGTAAGAAATGACCCTGGGGCTGTTATTCATAAAATAACTGCTTTTTGAAATGAATAAAAGTACTGGGTTACAAGTTCATTTTTTGCAGACTCTCTGATGACATGTTTAATATATTTTAGGAGTAAATGAATGATAGGTACTTCATTCTATTCCCACAAGATTTTGATTTCTTTTGCAAAATCTCTAAAATTTGAAACTTTTCATTCCATGTCTCTTGGAGATTATAAGCATTTAATATGGTGTCATGTATTTAAAACATTCTTATGGATCACTGCTATGTCCAAGGGTCTTGTCTATGACAATGATATGGTTACAGTAGAGTTTTTAGCTGAATTCCCAAGCGTGTCTTGAGTTCTATATTTGGAGTTTGGCAATATGTTATCTGTTAATTCAAGAAAGAGAACTACCAATATATTATTTTATCCAACAGGTTTTGTCTTGCTTAGTATTCAATAGGTGCTAAATTTTTATAGCTTTCAATGTGTGCTGCAAAGTTTATATCTTTTTTTTTTTCATAATCTTACTGAATACCAGGTTCTTTGAGGATAATACTTCTATAATTTCTGGAAGCTATTACTTGGTTGTAAACAATTCTTATAAATTCCTCTATTTCCATAAACAAAATTCCCATATTTTAGCCATTTGTCCACCACTTTTTTGGTCAACATTATTAAGTTCCTGATGGTCATATTGCTTGCTATATTTTATCTTTTTTTTTAATTATCTCAATTCCTCAGATGTTAATAGAAAATACAGGCAACAAAAACAGCCAATAGAAAAGATAATTTTCTGTTTCTGGCAGCCCTTTTTGTAGTAGCAAGAAACTGCAAACTGAGTGGATGCCTGTCAACTGGATAATGACTGAATACCTTATGGTATATGAATATTATGGAATATTATTGTTGTATCAGAAAAGAACAGCAGGATGATTTCAGAGAGGCCTGGAGGGACTTACATAAACTGATGCTCAGGGAAATGAGTAGAATCAGGAGATCATTGTACATGACAATAACAAGACTATATGATGATCAATTCTGATACATGTGGCTCTTTTTAACAATAAGACGATTCAGACCAGTTCCAATGATTTTGTGATGAAGAGAGCCGTCTATATCCAGAGAGAGAACTGTGGGAACTGAGAATAATCACAACATAGTAGTTTCACTCTTTTTGCTATTGTTTGCTTGTATTTTGTTTTCTTTCTCATCTTTTCTTTCTGATTTGTTTTTCTTGTACAGCAAGGTAATTGTATAAATATGTATGCATATATTGGATTTAACATATTTTTTTTACCATTTTAAACAAATATTGGATTAGTTGCTATCTAGGGAAAGAGGTGAGGAGAAAGGGAGGAAAAATTGGAACACAAGGTTTTGCAAGAGTTAATGTTGAAAAATTATCCATGCATATCTTTTAAAAATTAAAAAGCTTTAATAAAAAACAAATTAAAAAATAAATTTCTTAAATATTCAAGATCTTAAAATGTTCTATTTTTCATTTCTTACATTTCTGTTATCTTCATAAATATTTTCCATACGAAAATATTGAAAAAGTAGGGGAAATTATTACAATACATTTGGACCAAAGGGGGCAGCATTAGAAAATTAATAATAGAATGGATTACACGAAGAAAGCACCTGGTATAGGAAACTGATAAAAATTAAAGATATGGAATGACCAGGAAGCTGTAGATAGCCACTTAGTAGCTTGGATAAAAGCAAAAGAGTGAAAACAATAAGATATATATGTACATATGTATAAATGTGTAGATGGGGTAGTCGAATGTCAAAGATTTCAAACTGATTAAGGCAGAGGAACCATTTTAGGAAAAAGAAATTAGTTCCAATAATTACTCTTTTCCTTTGCATTGACAGTATGTCTTCATAAAGTGAATTCTACAGCATTGGTTCTTGTATAAAAATCTCAGATAAGAGTTTTAACATGGCAAGATTTTACTTGGCATTTTCAAATTAGAATAAAGCAAACCATTTGTTCAGGCCATGGGATGAGTCCCAAAAAAGTTACAGTGAAGATAATTAAGCCAAAAGGCCAAAAAAGGGGCCGCTCAGCATTCTTCTCCTGGCTTAGTTGGTTAGTTAGCTTGGATTTGATTTTCAAAATTCAGTAGGGAGCAATAAGGACCATGTCAGAAACAAAAAATCAATGTGCTGTGGAGAAATACTGGAAGAATAAGGAAGAAACACACCCAAAGCCCTTTTCATTATCACTGGAATTACAGTAAAACCTTAGTAGTTCCCAAAAGAAAAACAAAAGGATAGTCTTAGAGAAAAATATAAATTTTATGCTCTTAAAAAATAAAGATCTATTCATTCAAAATACTACTATGTAGCAGAAAATTATATAAATATATAATAAGAAGTAAAATGAGATAGGTTAACAAAAAGTCTAATTCACAATAGATTTATAGTTTATCACAATAGATTAATAGCGTAATCAATATACACTCCGTAATGCTTTTTTATTAAATAAAAACCAAATCCTCAGTTTGTTAAACACAAATTATAATGAGACTAGATAATTTTAAAGATAAAATATATATTATAAGATTCTCTAGCCCAAGTTTTTATTTGTTTTGGGTTTTTTTTTTTTGTTTTGTTTTTTTTGCTGCTCAGGCAATTGGGGTTAAGTGACTTGCCCAGAGTCACACAGCCAGGAAGTGTCTGAGGTCGGATTTGAACGCAGGACCTCCTGACTTCAGGGCTGGTGCTCTATCCACTGCGCCATTTGGCTGCCCCTCTAGCCCACGTTCTTAAGATCCCATATTTAGAGCAGGCAGGGATCTGAGAAAGCTGTCAAACCCAAGTGCCTCATTTTATTGATAAAGAAAATAAGGCTGAGAGAGGTTAAGTGAATAGTGAGAATTAAACAGATGGGTTAAATGTCTGAAGTAGGACTTGAACTCGGGTCTTTTGACTCCTAGTTCAGTGATATTTGATTGTCTTTCTTTTTTTAGAGGAAAGACTAAATCCACTAAGTTCTCTAATTAGTTTACACTAACTAAGCAAGTTTATTTTCCTTGCTTACCTTAACTTTTTCCTTGCTAATTTCCCCTAACATTTCATTATTGATGATTACCACACTGATTCCTCCAAATTGCACAGCAACAATTGAAAGCATGTGTACAGATGTGTAGAAATGCTAGGTGTGGTTGATTTAGGCCTAGTGCCACTATTATTAGACCAAGTTGGCTGAATGTGGAAAAGGCTACGATTTTTTTGATATCGTTTTGTTTGTGAACTGCTTAGAAACATAAAAACTAATAGATATATTTCAATTATTAGTGAAAAATTATTAGTGAAAAATCAAGTCAATAAGTATTTACTAAGTGTCTATATGTGCCAATCATTCTACTAAAAAGCCCTGGAGAGATGAAAAAAGACAACAAAACCAATGCTTCCTCTCGCCAAGCACACATTACAAGTGATGGAGATAACATGCAAACAAAAAGGTAGAAAAATGATACAGATAGCAGGATACATCTTAGATGGAAGGTATTCACATTAGAGAGACAATCAGAAAAAAGAATTATAAACCTTTTGAAAACTGAAAATAAAGCTCCTTAGTTTTAATCAGGTACAAATTTAGATTTTCACATTCTAGTTTACTTTAAATGAACTGTAACCAGAATATAATTCCCTTTGTTTTCAGAGCAATGACAACCTATTATCACTGGTTGGATAACGTGAAATAGTACTCAGGAAGCCAAAGATGAAAGGCATAAAGATATCTTTACACCAGCTATTCCAGAGGCTGACTTTCCTGAAAATTCAGTTCCGGTATCACAATCTATATGAAGCCTTTCCTGGGTCCTCTCAGCTGATGATGCTTCCCTCACCATACACTTATCTTTTATATTTTTTGGTTTATGCAAATACATGTATATGTTGTCTCACTCAATATAACATAAGGTCCTTCCTTGAGGACTGGGACTATTTCATCTCAGTCTTTGTACTTCCAGAGCCTTGCACAGTACTTCAATTAGAGTAGTTTCTTAATAAATGCTTGTTGATAAGTTGATTTTTAAAAAAAAATAAATTCAAATTAATTCTCTGTGTTTTTTTAAAAGAATACTTTGGTAATCTTTTTTCTGTCATTGCCAACTTTGAAAGTGTTGTGAAACCCATGTGTCCCTTTTCAAAATAATGTTTTTAAATACATTAAGTAAAATACACAGGGTAACAAAGGAAACTATTAATATTACACATTATCAAAATATTAAAAAGTTCTAAGTCAAAGACCCCCTGAAATCTAGCCATGGAATCTTAAAACATCACTGGAAGAGAGGGAAGATAAATGCTTGGAAACTAGCTGGAAAAAGGAATAAAGTATAGGCAGAATAATATGGTCTAAAAATTTATAGAAAGATCTGGTCTAAGAAGAACGATAAAGTTTTGAGAGCAAAATTCTGACAAATAAAGAATCCAATAACATCCAACTAATTTAGATTTTAAAGACATGCATAAAAGATAAACGCTAAGGACAGGTAATTGAGCAAACATAAAAGATTAGCATCCAAATTCCTATAAACTAATTGAGTTGCAAGATGAAAGAGAGAGCATTATACTTAACCTCCCTCTCTCAGAACAAGATATATCTAATCATAAAATTAACAAGGAAGAAGTTAGAGAAGTGAAAAGAATTTTAGAAAAGTTAAGTATAATGGATCTCTGGAGAAAACTGAATGGGGATAGAAAGGAATATACCTTTTTCTCAATGGTAGTAGCACCTACACAAAAATTGACCATATATTAGAGCATGAAAACCTCACATTCAAATGCAGAAAAGCAGAAATATTAAATGCATCCTTTTCAGCTGATGATGTAATTAAAAATTATGTGTAATAAAGGCCATGGAAAAATAGAACAAAAATTAACTGGAAGCTAAATAATCTAATCCTGAAGAATGGGTAGGTCAAAGAACAAATCACAGAAGGAGTCAATAATGTCATCCAAAAGAATGAAAATAATGAGACAACATATCAAAAGTTATGGGATGCGACCAAAGCCATTCTCAGGATAAATTTTATATTCTCTAGATGCTTATATGAATAAAATAGAAAAAGAAAAGATCAATGTGCTGGACATACAACAAAGCTAGAAAAGGAACAAATTAAAAAACTCAATTAAATACCAAATTAGAAATTCTGAAACTCAACGAAGAGATTAATAAAATGGAAAGTAAGAAACTACTTAACTAATAAATAATATTAAAAATTAGTTTTATGAAAAAAATCCAAACAAATACACTGCTGATTGATTTGATTAGGAAAAAAAAAAAAAGAAGAAAACCAAATTACCAGTATCAAAAATGAAAAGGGTAAATTTACTATCAGGGAAAAAGAAATTAAAGCAATAATTGGGAGTTATTTTACCCAATTGTGTGCCAATAAATCTGATAATCTAAGTGAAATACTTACAAATATATACATTGTCCAGATTAACAGAAGAGGAAATAAAATATTAAAAAGTGTCATTTTAGAAAAAGAAATTGAACAAGCTATCAATGAGTTACTAAGAAAAAAATTTCAAGGTCAAATGGATTTACCAGTGAATTCTATCAAACATTTAAAGAACAATTAATTCCAATGCTATATAAACTATTTGGAAATATAAGTGAAGGAGTCCTACCAAATCCTTTTATGACATAGATATAGTGCTGACAGCTAAACCAAAAAGGGCCAAAACAGAGAAAGAAAATTACAGACCAATTTCCCTAATGAATATTGATGTAAAAAATTTAAATAAACCATTAGCAAAGAGATTACAGCAAAACCAGGATAATATACTATGATCAAGTTGGATTTACATTAGGATTGCAGGGCTGGCTCAATATCAGGAAACTATCGGCATAAATGACCATATTACTAACAAAGCTAAAAGAAATCATATGATGATCTTAACAGATGCAAATTTTTTTTTTTTCAAAATACAACACCCATTTCAAATAAAAACACTAGAGAACATAGGAACAATGAGAGTTTTCCTTAAAATTATAAGTAGCATCTATCTAAAACTATCAGCAAGCATTATATGTAATGGGGACAAGTTACAACTATTCCCAGTAAGAAGAGGGATGAAACAAGGATGCCCATGATCACTATTGTTCAATATTGTGTAGAAATGTTAGTTTTAGCAATAAGAGAGAGAGAAAAAAAAAGAAATTGAAAAAATTAGAATAGGTAACGAGGAACAAATTATCCCTCTTTTCAGATGATATATTGGTATATTTAGAGAATCCTAGAGAATCGACTAAAAACTACTAGAAACAACTAACAACTTCATCAAAGTTGTAGGATAAAAAACAAACCCTCAGGATTTCTACATATACCAACAAAGCTCAGAAAGAAGAGATAAAACAAAATTCCATTTAAAATAACTATAGACAACATAAAATATTTGGGAGTCTACCTGCCAAGACAAAGCCAGGAATTATATGAACACAATTACAAAACACATTTCATAAAATTAGATTGAAAAATATCAATTGCTCTGGATAGGCCAACCTAATATAAGAAAAATGGCAATTCTACCTAAATTAGTTTGCTTATTCAGTGCCATACCAATGAAACTGCCCAAAAAATTACTTTATAGACCTAGTAAAAAATAACAAAATTCATCTGGAAGGACAAAAAGTAAAGAATGTCAAGAGAATAAATAAATGGAAAAAAAAAAAAAAGGCAAAGGAAGGTGACCTAGCCATACCATAATTAAAACTATATTATAAAATAGCAGTCATCAAAACCATTTTGTACTGTCTAAAAAAAAGGAGTAGCAGATCAGTGGGATAGGTTAGGTTATGCAAGGCACAATAGTCAATGACTACAGTAATCTAGTATTTGACAAACCCAAAGACTCCAGTTTCTGAGATAAGAACTCACTATCTGACAAAAATTGCTGCAAAAAATTAGAAAACATTAAGACAGAAACTAGGCACTAATCAGTATCTTACACCCTATGCAAAGATAAGATTGAAATGCGTTCATGATTTAAATAAAAAGGATGATACTATAAGATAACTTAATAGAGCAAAGGATAGTTTCCCTGTCAGATCTGTGTAGAAGGGGAATTTATGACCAAACAAAAGATAGAAAACATTATGAAATGCAAAATGGATAATTCTGATTATATTACAATAAAAAGGTTATGCACAAACAAATCCAATGCAGCCAAGATTAGAAGGGAACCAGAAATCTGGTAAACAATTTTTATATCCAGCATTCCTAATAAAGGCCTCATTTCTAAATATAGAGAACTAAAATTTATAAGATTACAAGTTATCCTGCAATCAATAAATGGTCAAAGAATACGAATCATAATTTTCAGATAAAGAAATTAAAGACATTTCTTTGGAAAAAAAATGCTCTGAATCACTATTAATTAGAGAAATGCAAATTAATACACCTCTGAGGTACTACTTTATCCCTCTCAGATGGTCTAACGGGGTCCTCAAAGTATGGCCTGCAGGCCAGATGCAGCAGCTGAGGGAGGATGTTTATCCATGAGCAGCTGGACTAAGTACAAAAAGGATTCATGAAGATGCTTCAGTAGAGTTTTAAAAGAAAGAACAGTGGTTTTGCACACATATACTGTATCTTGGATATACTATGACATATTTAACATGTATAAGACTGTTTGCCATCTGGGGGAGGGGGTGGAGAGAGGTGTTAGAATCCTTACAAAGTGTTAAGTCATTAGAGTTGATAGAAACAATGTTTAAGTTTACACCTTTAAGAGTTTACACATCAGAGGTTACACATTAGAGCTCACACATTGGAGTTCACAAGTACCGGAGAGTCACAAAGTTAACTTTGTAACTTTGTGTATTCACACCTCCCATAATCCTACTCTTGGAGGAGGAGTCAACCTTTGAGTTTATACCTTTAAAAAGAGCATAAAAGGAGCTGAGTTAATGAAGTGGGTTCAGTTCAGGAGATTGACAAACTAGAGACTACAGTCGGGCAGAATGAAGGATTTGGAGGAGGAGAAGCAAGATCCAGAGAGAGCTGGAAGCTGAAGTTGGCAGACAAGCTGCAAGAGCTCTTGGAACCAAGGAGGGAGATAGGCCTCTAAGAAAGTTTACCGGGCTATTTTGGAAGAGACAATAAAAGAAGCTTTAATCCCTAGCTGCATTTGAGGTGATTATTACTCCAAACCGAAACTAAGGCTGCCTGCAGAAAACCTCCCCAAGAAACCTGCTCCCACAGAGAACCATCATGTTTTAGAAAAAGAAGAAAACACCACAAGGAGGGCAGGGAAAAGTCAGAACAGAAGTGAGTACAAGGGATAATGTAAAAAATTACCAGGCATGGGTTCTGTCAATAAAAAGTTATAATTATGGGAGGAAGGGAGGAAGGGAAGAAGGGAAGAAAGGAGGAAGGAGGGAGGGAGGAAAAGGGAGGGAGGGAGGAAAGGAGGAGGGAGGGAGGGAAGAAAGGAGAAAGGAGGGAGGGAGGAAAAGGGAGGGAGGGAGGGAGGGAGGGAGGAAGGGAGGAAGAAAGGGAGGGAGGGAGGGAGAAAGGAAGGGAGGAAGAAAGGAAGGGAGGGAGGGAGGGAGGAAGGGAGGGAGGAAGGGAGGAAGAAAGGGAGGGAGGGAAGAAGGGAGGAAGAAAGGGAGGGAGGGAGGAAGGAAGGAAGGAAGGAAGGAAGGAAGGGAGGGAGGGAGGGAGGAAGGAAAGACAGATCCTAAGGAGCAGAGGAGTGAGTTGAGTAGAATTCTATGCATGAATGGTAGCTATGTAAAGACCTGAGTAAAGAAGATGTAGCATCATGTAGGAAGAATATTAGGAGGACCAGACTAACTGAACTACAAAGAGCAAGAAGGGAAGTAATGAAAATTAAAGTTAGAAAGTTAGCTGGACCTAAGTTGTGAAACTTATGTTTGATCCTAAAGCCAGAAGGATTTATTCAATAGGGAAATCATATTACATCAATTGATGACAGAAAACACATCAATGTTACCTATCTCCTGAAAAATGATTTATTCATAGTAGAGATTGAGACATTACTTTGGAGCTCAGTCAATGTAGGAATTTGTTTTATAATAGGGCTTTTGTTTTTCTTTCTTCCTTCATGATGGAAAAGAGGGAGATAAGTAGGAGTGATGAAATTGGATTCAGGGAATCAAAATGATGAGATTACGGTTCCTGGTGGTCAGGGAGTTAAATGATAAGATTAATGGCACGTTCGGGTTCAGGGAACCAAATGAAGAGATTTGCCTTCCCTAAACCCTTTTGAGATTCAGCACATGGGTAGGGAGTTGTGGGAACCCCCTTTCAGGGGGCACAGAGGTCCTTCGTAAAGGAATTTACAAATCCAAAAAGCTAGACTAATAAAAAGAGATTTATTATTGTCACTGGGAAGTCAACCTTTGCTATGCATGAATAGAAAAGCTGAATTCCTTAGTGGCAAAGTCTGACAGGGAAGTAAAGTTTCTAGTAGAGAAATCCTGACAGAGAGGTATAAAGTCTCATTAGGGAAACAGATGAGGATAAAGAGAGGGTAACGCTGAAAGAGAATATCATTCCAGTGGGCAGAGATTGCTGCTATTTCAGGGATGGAATATTAGGTCCTCTGCAAGGACTGAGTTTAAAATTGGCTTTTTTTTTCTACAAGCTGGGGGCAGTTCTTGATGGGGCTGGATACAGTTTGAGCTGAAGTGAATAGAAAATCTTAGAAGTGAATGGGTGTCTCTTCAATTCTATAGGGTTGGAATTCTCCAGCTCCGAACTCAACTAGCCCCACCTAGGTAACAGAATGAAGCTGTTTGTCTTGTTTCCCTTGGGTAGGGTCTTTACAGAGGCAGGATTTAAGGAGGCTTTCTCCTTGAAAGAGTTTTCAGAGAGTTTTGGGGTCCCCTCGTCAGAAGGAACAGAAGGAGGATCATCATTAAAAATATATATTTTAATAAATAAAGAAAAAGAAAATACACAGATAGACAAAAAGTCATGATGACAGAGTAGTCAGAAGCAGTATAGTCCAACTCTCCCCACAATAACATCTTCAATAACATTTAAGAACATCAAATCCAGCAGTGTTTGGGAAACTGAAGATGAATCTACCATTGATCTGCTTTATAGCCCAAGATACAAATTCAAACTACAAACAAGTGAATAGAGCAAGATCTATGAAATAGGGACAGGACAGGATCACAGACTTGGTTCCCTAGAATTGCAAGCTAGGCCTGGTGCAGCCAGCAGATCCCAGATCTACACTTCATAGCTCTCAGGCCAGTAATGCTGAGTTGTTGGACTGCCCAACATAAAACTCTGAAAGATTAACTAATGATAACTATAATGACTAGCAGGGAATTAAATTAAATGAAAACTAGGTTTTAGGTTGACAGAAAAAAAAGGACATTATAATAGGACAAAAAGCAAGTTCAACTGAAGTAGAAGAATTGGTCAGAAAGAATTTCAGACTGCCAGATCAGAAGAGTCTCAATAAGTCCTAGTGATGACAAGATTCAGGTAAAGCTCCATTAACGAGGAATAGCTTAAGTGGAGTAGAGGTCAGAGGTGTAGAGTATGAGTTAGCTTCCTGGAGGGCCTCAGGGTCAGCCAGAGTCAGGATAAATTAAAGTCCTTGGTCTTTACGGGGAGAAGTGAAGGAGGCAGGCAAGCTGTCACATGGCTTGCCAAAGATGTATCCTGGATTCTGGAGTCCAGAGTCATCAGCGTCTCTCCTCCTAGTCCTGCCACCAAGTGCCTCTGGCTCCTCTCCCTCTCTGCCCTCCAATCCTTGCCTATGATTATCTTGACACCAAACATCGAGCCAGCACCAATAGTGAAAAGAGCCATTTATCCAAATATATGCTAATAGAGTCATTGTCTCACATGGAATAGGTAATTAGTCTTAAGCCCTCGGTTGTGTGATTCAAGCACACCTTTTTGGAGTTTCAGTCCTCTACAAGGGGAGTTCAAATCAAACAATTATATGGTCAGAGTATATAATAGTCATGATGTAAATAATGATGGTGGGTGATAGAACAAGTTTTAAGTCAAGGGTTGACATTACTGAAGCAGAAAGATGACACTGGAGATGACCAAATGATAACAGAGCTAAGAAGATGGCAAGTAGTACAGAATAAAGAATATTTCTCTTTGAAAGTATATGCAAAGGGAAAAGTTTGTTTCTGTTCAGTTGTTTTTAGTCATGTCTGTTTCTTCATGATCCTATTTGGGGTTTTCTTGGCAGAGATATTGGAGCAGTTTGCCTTTTCTTCTCCAGCTCATTTTACAGATGAGAAAACTGAAGCAAAGAGAGTTGAGTGACTTGTCCAGGATCAAACAGCTAATAAGTACATGAGGCTCCAAGCCCAGCAGTATGGTGTCACCTCGCTGCTCAAAGGGAAAAAAGAATTTTGTTTATACAGAGAGTATCTGATTTGTAACAGTGGAGCATTCAGCAAGGTCTTTACATAATGCAAATTTGTGTGGAAACACAGGGAAAGGAAGGAGATGAGGAGGAAGGAAGGGGAGGAGCACAACTATGGAAGAAGGAGACTGGTTCAAGGTTCAAAAACAAAATGGGGACTAAGGACAGAGAAGCAGGAGAAGGAATACACAAAGGAAAGGGCTAGACAGATGGGGGTCAGCTGTGTGGGGGCTTGGCCAGAAAGGGGAGGATGCAAACACATGGGGGCCATATATAGCCACAGACAAGAAAGGAAAGATGATAAGCCAGGGTCAGACATGCTACAGACAGACTCTCTCGGAGTGCAGGAGATCCCAAGCCAGAAAGAAAGGACACTCATTCTTTCACTCCGAGTAAAAGAGATGAGAGGCCATGGCTCCAAACCACCAGGGGTAGGAATGGAGACAGAGAGCACAATATGGTTCAGTAAAATTAACATAGGCATTGTTTGGAAAGAGAATTTCTTCTAAAATTCTTTATGAAAAGTCAAATTTGCGTAATGCAAATTTACTAAAAAAAAGTGAAAACTATCTGTAAGAGGAGGTCAAACATTTGAATAGAAGGTACAATAGATTCTGTGCAATGGAATGGAAGCTCTAAAGGACAAAGAAAAGCCTGAGCCCATCTTTTTATTCTATAGCACCTATTATGCATTGATAATTTTTTTAAAAATCTAATTTTGTGGTAAAATCAGTCTATATCTGTTTATAATTGTATAGCTCAGATATGAAAAAGAGGAATACAAAACAGGGATAAGACAGGGGACTGCTTATAAGAATTCTTTAGGCAAGTAGAAATGTTTGTCTCCACAAATATTTAGAACTAGTCTGCAAAGGTGTGACAAAATGAAACATTTCCTTATGTTAATTAAAAATACATTCCTCCCACCCCCAAAATCTCACTACCTACCTTGACCATGTTCTCATTTGGTCAATTTCATTATATTTACTTTTTAAGTGCTTTTTAGTGGCCTACCAGAAAGGGCAGGGATTCTCCCTACTGGCAGGAGCTGCCATGCAAAGAACCACAGAATTACCACCACTATTAACACAGACCATACTATGGCAGTTGTAAACAGGAGCAAGAGTCTTCTAACTCACAATTCCCTCTCTGATTTCTGTTACTATGATGGTGCCCCTTACAATAGTTTCACTAGTCAACTCTGAAATTGCCAACTGATCCTCTATCCAAAAAATCTGGATATTTTTGTGGCTATCATTATTACTCTGTTATTTATTTAAGAATCAGAAAAACCTAATTTTAATGCAGTATCAAGAAAACTCATCTTCCCGAGTCCAAATCTGGACTCTCTGTGACTCTGGGCAAGTCACTTAATCTTGTTTGTCTCAGTTTTCTGTAAAATAAGCTGAAAAGAGAAATGGCAAACCACTCCAGTATATCTATCAAGAAAACCCTAAATGAGGTCATATGAATTGGACAATGACTGGAAATGCCTGAACAACAAGTTATTAAACAATAAATCCTTCCAAGAATATTGTTAAAAGAGTAAAATCCAGCATAAATAAATTTCATTTTCAAAGTATATAAGTTATCAGTTTACAAAGGAAGATGCGTGTAAAATGAAAAATTACAAAATGAAAAAATGTCTTGTTTTCTTTCTTGTAGCTATACAAACATCACTCCATAATAAAGGAGAGAAAAGGCAACTGCTCAATCATAGCTCTGAGAAAGGTGATTGATTCTCCCTAGCTTACCGCCCAAATTTGACCTCTCCATGAAAACTTCACATCTGAATCCTGCTAAGATTCTGAATAATGTGAATACTGAAACTGTCAACACATGAAGTAGGAGATTCTGGGCTTTAGCCACCGCTTTACTTAGGAAGGAAGAGAACCAGTTAATAGCAATGATATACCAGTTCCAGAGGAAAAAAAAAAAAAAAAAACCTTATGCTGATCCAAGAGAAACTTCAGAAGTTCCAAGTGAGTCAAAAGGAGGAACACCGCAAGAGTAGCTTAACAAGAAACACAGAAGCTTACTCAGTCAAAGAACCCACTGTGAAAAGCAAGCTCTTGCTCTAGTGAATATACGACCACCTAAGAAGGTGACTTTGTGGTTATCATCAGTCACCCTGCCGTAGATGGTCAAGAATTCACTTTGGACCTGTAGGTCAGAGAAGGTTTCTGTTGAGAAACAGCTACAGCAGGAGTTCCTGGAGAGCCTTAAGGAATGCAGCCAGATTCCATAGTTTAACTAATCTTTAGATGTAACTGGAAAAGACAGCACAATAATAAGGAAAAATGAGAAAGGAAATGCAATATCATAAACCAGACTCAATGAAGTCAAAAGAAGTATCGATTTCAAAGAACAGTTTAGGAGACAAAAGAATGAAGAAATCACAAGAGATAAAATTTCCTAATGATAAGGTATGCTTGATCCGAACTTCATTTAAAGAGAAATCAAGTCTATGAAAAAAAGCTATTATTTAAGCAGTTAACATTTAAGAGGTTAGTAAATGGTAAAGGAAGCATAGAATACAAGGTTATAAAAACATCATAACAATATGAGAAAAATCATTGTACATGAAACAAATTTATCTTATTTATATTTTTGTTTTTTAAAATGGGTACTATAGAGTCAGTGCAGAAAAGTATGGTCAGCAAAAATCATTGCGAAATAATTTTCTACAAACCTCTGCAAGCCAAAAACCTCAGGAAAAGGAATTACTTACTGGACACTGCACAACTAAAAAGCTGAGTTCACAAGGTAAGAAGACAGAATCACCACACAAGGTTAAAAACCCATGAAATAATACTGGAGAACTTAAGAGTTCCAAATCAGCACTCCCCACTCTGCAAGTCACTTTATACTAAGCACAAATAACATCAGCGATCTCACATACCCATATTGCATGATCTGCCTCTTTTAGGCTTTTGCTCAGTCTGTCCATGGCAGTAACTGAGCTCAAACCCTGTTTCCAATACCCCATAAAAGACAGAAGACAGGAATTCTGCCCAGCCAGAAGAAAGAAAGGGAAGGAACCTGGAGGAGGAAGATGGGGCACTGAAAATTCATGGAGCACAGTCAGACAGAAGTGAAAAAGCTTGTTAAACTGACAGAAAGGGACCTCGAAATCCAACGGGTATGAACCCTTAAGAATTGATTCTGAGCAAGAACCTGAGCTGAGCTGTCCCATTCCCCCAAATCAAAGAAGATCAGGATGCCCAGCTGTGCATAAAGGAAGAAGGAAGGAAACAAAAAATAAGTAATTGGGAATATAAGGAAAGGCTAAAACACATAAAATTCAAGGGAAGAAAAAGCCCAAATAAAAATCTAGCTGAAAAAAAGGTAAGACAGGAGAAAGTTACAAAAAGACCAAAGGAAAAGTGAATAAAAAAAAACTCAGAGAGATCAGAGCATAATGAAAAAGTGAAGGAAAACGAATCTTAATTCCCTGACCAAAAAGAGAATTCTGTGAAATTGAAACATTAATAAAATCCAGAATAGTTTAAAGGAGAAATAAACTGTTAAAAGATATAGGGGATGAAATTGGGTAAAATAAAATCAGTTGTTTTCTGTACATAATATTAAAAGACAAGATCAAGAACTTAGAAAATATGATATCCTCTTCACAAAAATAGTCTGTTTAAGAAAAAATGGCAAATATGGAACCCAAAAACACAGAAGAAAATTTGGTAGAAGAAAAGCAAATGGCAACAATGTGAAAACTTATGAATTCTATATAAACATGTGCAAAGAAAATTTACAAACCATAGGTCTGCCAAAGTAATGTAGTAAACAAAACAAAACAAAAACCCCTGAATATCATATTACAGGTCTGGACAAGAGGCTATCCAGAACTTTTGAATATAAAGAAAGTATCAACCAATAGGATTCACAAGTTATCACTTGGAAAAAAATCCAAAACTGAAACTACAAAAACAGTAATTTTCACAGTCTGAATAACCAGTAAATTTTGTAAGTGTTCAAGTAAAAAGTCCTCCAAATGTGAAGGACTTCATTCAAATAATCCAAAATTACTCCATCATAAGACAACAGAGAAAAAAGAGAATATTTTAAAAATCAAAGTAGCTCAAACTGTAACCTAAAATATCGTATCCTGCAAAAGTAGACCTAATCATCAATGGAAAAAGATTAACCTTGAAGGGGCAGTTAGTTGGTGTAGTGATTAGAGTACCAGTCCAGACCTGAATTCAAATCTAGCCTCAGATACTCAACACTTCCTGGCTGTGTGACTCTGGGCAAGTCACTTAACTCCAAATGACTCAGCAAAAGAGAGAGAGAGAGAAAGAGAGACAGAGAGAGACAGAGACAGAGAGAGAGAGAGAGATTAACCTTAAAAGACATTTGAGATATTTCAGGATTGTGAGGGAGCACAAAATGCCAAAATGCCTTGGCAAAAGCCAAGGAAGACAAGTACAATTAACAAGAAAATACAATCAAAAAAAGTGATTTACATATCCAGGTTAATGCTTAAAAAAAAGAAAAACTGAACTGAAGGTTTAAAAATTAAGAAACAAAAATATTTAAAGAAAACAAGGAAGACTAAACTAAAGAGAAGAATTAAATATTTCCAAGCCATTCTCCAATTGATAAATGGTCAAAGGATATATGAACAGACAATTTTCAGATGGTGAAATTGAAACTATTTCCACCCATATGAAAGATGCTCCAAATCATTATTAATCAGAGAAATGCAAATTAAGACAACTCTGAGATACCACTACATACCTGTCAGATTGGCTAAGATGACAGGAAAAAATAATGATGAATGTTGGAGGGGATGCGGGAAAACTGGGACACTGATGCATTGTTGGTGGAGTTGTGAACGAATCCAACCATTCTGGAGAGCAATCTGGAATTATGCCCAAAAAGTTATCAAACTGTGCATACCCTTTGACCCAATACCCCAAAGAGATACTAAAGAAGGGAAAGGGACCTGTATGTGCCAAAATGTTTGTGGCAGCCCTGTTTGTAGTGGCTAGAAACTGGAAAATGAATGGATGCCCTTCATTTGGAGAATGGTTGGGTAAATTGCGGTATATGAATGTTGTGGAATATTATTGTTCTGTAAGAAATGACCAGAAGGATGATTTCAGAAAGGCCTGGAGAGACTTACACGAACTGATGCTAAGTGAAATGAGCAGAACCAGGAGATCATTATATACTTCAACAACAATACTGTATGAGGATATATTCTGATGGAAATATTTCAAGGAATAAATTCCAAGATCACCTATAAGTAAATCAATACTTTTTATAATGCTATTTACCTCCTGATAGGTCACTGAATGTGGACCACAATATAGTATTTGTATTTTCACTCTTTTTGTTGTTTGCTTGCATTTTGTTTTCTTTTATCATTTTTCCCCCTTTTGATATGATTTTTCTTGTGCAGGAAGATATTTTTTGGAAAAATGTATAGAAGAATTGCACATGTTTAATATATATTGGATTACCTGCCATCTAGGGGAGGGAAGGGGAGAAAGGAGGGAAAAAAATTAGAACACAAGATTTTGTTGCTGAGTTGTGGGACCCTACTGAGAGAGAATACCCAGGCCACCTTGACCTTTGGTGCACAAGTTTTCTGCCATGTTGCAGAAACGCACTAGTTGAACAAGGAACAATGATTTGTGACTATGGGAATGGGTTTTGGCCTGAGGGTCACAGTTAGTTGCTCCTAAGCAGGGATGCCTTAGCAGGGGCTCTCACCTGTGAGTGAGTTGCCAAATTGCTGGATTGGCTCTCCTCCCAATGGCAGATACCATCCATACACAAAGCCCAGCTGCTTCTCTGAATGGTGATTGGGGATTGCCTGCTGTTCACGTGCTGATCACACTTGCAAAAATGTGTATCAAGGTTGTATGGCATAATAAACTAGATCTTTTTTTCACACTCTGAATCTTCCGCCTCATTCATCTCACTCTGAGATCAAAGGGCTCATATGCCATGAGCTCTTAAAAGACAGCCACAACATTTTATTAAGGGTAAATGTTGAAAATTATCCATGTATATATTTTAAAATAAAAAGCTTTAATTTTAAAAAATGGATTAAACAACCTAATTAAATGAAAGACTGACAGAATGAAGAAAACAACATCTTCAAATTTGCCCTATATAAGAAAGGATGCCTAGTGTGAAAAAAAAATTAAAATACAATATGGATTATATATTAATATATTAAGATAACAAAATCATCATATTGGTTGCCTTTGATTAATAATGAAGCCCTGCCCCTGGGGTCTACTATCAGAGAGAGCCAGTTTCCATATCAAGCCAGGATCAAGGCCCTTCTCCTGAGGCAGACCAGCAGCTAACTTCCATACCCTAGGAAAATCAAAAAGGTTAGCCAGAAAGGAAGTTTACCCTTCAGTGAAATCAAATGACTAAGCTTGGCTATTCTGATCAATACCACAATCCATGCTAAGTCCAAAGGACTAATGATGAAAATTGCTATTCATCTCCAGTGAGAGAATTATTGAACTCTGAGTTCAAATTCCAATATGCTTTTTTTTTCTTGATTTTTTTTTTTTTTTTGCAACATGGTTGATATGGAAATATTTTTGTATGATTTCACAAACATAAGTGATATATTGCTTGCCTTCTCAATGCATGAAGGAAAGGGAATATGGAACTCAAATCTTTGTTTAAAAGAATGCTAAATACCCTTTGATCCAGCAGTGTTACTACTGGGCTCATATCCCAAAGAGATTATAAAGAAGGGAAAGGGACCTGTATGTGCACGAATGTTTGTGGCAGCCCTTTTTGTAGTGGCTAGAAACTGGAAACTGAATGGATGCCCATCAGTTGGAGAATGGCTGAATAAATTGTGGTATATGAATATTATGGAATATTATTGTTCTGTAAGAAATGACCAACAGGATGATTTCAGAAAGGCCTGGAGAGACTTACACGAACTGATGCTGAGTGAAATGAGCAGGACCAGGAGATCAATATATACTTCAACAACAATACTATATGATGACCAGTTCTGATGGACCTGGCCATCCTCAGCAATGAGATCAACCAAATCATTTCCAATGGAGCAGTAATGAACTGACTAGCTACGCCCAGAGAAAGAACTCTGGGAGATGACTAAAAACCATTACATTGAATTCCCAATCCCTATATTTATGCCCACCTGCATTTTTGATTTCCTTCACAAGCTAATTGTACAATATTTCAGAGTCTGATTCTTTTTGTACAGCAAAATAACGTTTTGGTCATGTATACTTATTGTGTATCTAATTTATATTTTAATATATTTAACATCTACTGGTCATCCTGCCATCTGGAGGAGGGGGTGGGGGGTAAGAGGTGAAAAATTGGAACAAGAGGTTTGGCAATTGTTAATGCTGTAAAGTTACCATGCATATAACCTGTAAATAAAAGGCTATTAAATAAAAAAATAAAAAAAAAAAAGAATGCTAAAAAAAAATGCTAAATATACTGGACTACTTGCCAGGTAAGGGAGAAGGGGAAAGGGGGAAAAAATTATAACATAAGGTTTTGCAAGGGTATATGTTGAAGAATTATCCATGTATATGTTTTGAAAAATAAAACTCTTTAATTAAAAAAAATGCTAAAGGGAGGAAGAGTCAAGATGGTAAAGGCAGTGACTCATCTGAGTTCTACCCCAATCTCTCAAAATACCTTTAAATAATGAGGGCACACAAACCTAAAATAGCTGAACATGAACACACGAACAGACACACACGGACATACACACGGACACACACACACACACACACACCCGGGAGTAAAACAATTTTTCAGTCTAAGACAAATTTAAAAAGTTGGCAGGAAAGATCTGTTGCACCAGCATGAGAGTAGAGCGCATTTACCGCTGGCCATATCAGCCTCCACCTGGACCCAGAAAACCAGGAACAGGCCTGGGGGGGAGTGGCAGTAGCAGCAGTTTCCAGACCTCTCGGACCGAAGACATCAAAGACAACCTACAAGGACAGCAAAAAATGTCTGTTGCACTTGGGTGAGAGAGTGGAACACCATCCAGTACAGACCACATCAGCACAGCTCTGGCCCCAGCAAACCAGGAGCAGGCCTTAGGAACAACTGAATCAGCAGTAGAATTCTCAGTCTACAGATGCTAAAAGGGTCAAACAACTGGTCATAAATTATAGGTATTTTTTTTGCTAACACTGAGGCAGGACTTTGTTGCTTTCCCCATACTTGGAGGTGGGTAGCAGTGCCAGAGAGAGGAGGGCCACTAACACACCAGAGTTAGTAGCCACAGTGGAGCAGGGACCCTCCTCACAGTTCCAGGGCAGAAAACAGTGCTTATGATTACTCACAGACCAGAACACAGGCCAGGAGAGTAGTAAACACTTCTCCTTAGATCATACTGAAAAGTTACAGATCCCTAGAAGGATCTTGGAAAACAGTTGCACAAAATCCCTAAAGTTTGGGATAATGTATTGTCCACCTTGGAAGCAGAGCCCTACTTTAACAAAGTGTTAAAAGTGAAGTAATAGACTGGAAAAATGAGCAAACAACAGGAAAAAAAAATTGACCCTAGAAAGTTACTATGGTGAAAAGGAAGATCAAAACACATACTCAGAAATAAGATAACAAAGTCTGATTAAGGTCTCATTTTTCAAACATATCAAGAACTGAGTCAAATTTATAAAAATTTATAAAATTAAGAGCCAATCCCCAATTGATAAATGATAAAAGATATGAACAGTTTTCAGATCAAATAATCAAAGTTATCTATAGCCACATTGAAAAAAAAGTTCTAACTCTAATACTGGAGAAATGAAAATTAAAACAATTCTGAATTTTAAAATCAAAAAACATTTTCTTTAAAAAGTAGATAAGTGGTCAAGATAAGCATCAAATGAAATTTATTCTACTTTAAGAGATAGATAATGACTGAATATTGATTTGAGAGTAACATCCAAATTAACTATCTTTGTAAAATTAAGCAATAATAAAAATCAAAATAGATACATGTACAACTCATTTACAATTACATTTAATTTAGTAATTTAATTATTTGTAATTTAATAATTACAAGTACAACTGACCTACTTAAACAAGTTATTGATGTCAGCAAATGGGAAAAGGATAAAAGGATAGAAATAGATAGTATTTCCAAAAAAAGTTTACTTTATGTAAATCAGTTGACATAAGGAAAGTAAAAATGCTTAGAAGCTTTTTTAGCCAACGAATACTTGCTTTCCTTGCCTAGTAGAAGAAATAAGGAAGTCACAGGCTCATGGGTAAAATTTTGTAGATGAGAACAAGATAAGATTAAAAGCAATATTTCTTCATAAAACAGAAAGAAGCAAATGAGAAAAAAAATTTTGGTAAAAAATTCAAATTACCTTGAGGCCATTGAAGGATGAAATGAAGACACAGAAATGAGAGAAATTGAGATGGTCCATGAATATTTTTATAACTCTTTTAACATGCCAGGAGAGTAGAGGCACTATATGGTAACTCTAACACTATGGTTTCAGATGCGTTGTCCAAAAAAGTAGAGACAATAGTTTAAAAAAAAAAAAAATAGGATCAGCAGGTTGCATACACAGAGAAGCAATTGAACTGGAATTCATTCAATTTTGAGTAACCGATTCTCAAGGGATATAAGAGAGAAGGTACCAAAGGTCTAAGGAAAAAAAATCCCAAACCTTATTTAAAAAAAAAAAAAAAGTTTTAGAATACACCAGTAGCTATTGACTGATAACCCTATCTTCTCATCACTATAAGTGTTTTATGAAAATATAATCCAATAATAATTTTATTGAAGATTACAAAGAGTTCTACAGCATAATATAAAGTTCTATAGCAGGCCACTTCTTTATAGTTAAACAAATGACCAAAATATAGAGAGAATGCAGGTAGCATTTGCTATGCTGATTGCTGACATTTGATTTGAGAAAAATACTAGCTCAACTGATTAAGTGAAAAGGATGGTATAAAAAGAGGGATATACCTCCTCCACACTGGATAGTGTTTCAGGCATGGAATCAGGAAGACCCACGTTCAAATCTATCCTCAGACATTTACAGCTATGTTACTCTAGGGAAGTAACTTACCACTGTTTGTCTGAGCTGGAGAAGGAAATATCAAAATAGTTCAATGGCTTTATCAAGAAAACTTCAAAAACAGGTCAGTTATAGAGTCAAACATGACTGACATATCTATAAACAACATTCTTCCCCAGTAAGCTAGGTCTCAAGCAGATCAAAATAATTCAAGATTCCATAAAAAATATACCAGAGACAATTTTCTTCAATAATCCTCTGAATATTCATATCAGGCAAAGTATTGAACAAGGAAAGCTATCCTTGCCAAAAGTGCTAGCTACACTAGCAAATCACTGCAAAATTTAACTAAAGAATTGACCGCCTAGAAATGGTGAGTTTCTCCTTCCGTGCCTGTTTTCCCATACTACTACACTATCAAGCCCCAAAATACCATAATGCTTCTTCAAGGATAGATAATTGATTCTGGGGATAATAAGGGTCTCCAGAGTTTACTGCATAGAGAAATGTTGTGGTCAGACCTATGCTTTAGGAAAATTACCTTAGAGTTGTGTGAAGAATGGTTAGAGAAAGGAGGAACTTAATGCAGTTTATATAATCAAAAAGTATAAGAGTGATTCAGATTAGAGATAATGTGGGTATGAGTGAAGAGAAGTAGGATATGAAAAATATAATCTACACATATTAGATATATAACAAGAGATACTTTTCTGTTGGGAGCATAATGATTCATTTCATAACTTTTTTTTCTTATAAGTTGAGATAATGTTCTAGCTCTGCCATTAACATACTATGTGATCTTAACACTTCTCTGTGCCTATTAACTTACCAGAAAAAGAAAACTAAATAAGATGATTTCTAAGATAACTGTCAGCTAGAAAATTGTATTATTTCTTTCATCCAGGAAACTTACACATTAACAAAAGCTACATACCTTACCATGAAACTTAGTCTCTTAGCAATATTATACTGTGATTTTCAACTATCATTTGAACTGAATGTTTAGTTTATTAAAAAGTCAGCATAATCAAAATATGTAACAGTACAATTTATAACCCATCTATACCTGTTGATCTCGTGTGATTCCTGACTATGTCCTACTATAAATTCCCCAAAGAGGTCCATCCAGAGTACTGAGCTCCCAGACATTCTCCTAGGATTATGATACCAAGTGAAATACATAAGATGTGTATGCAACAGTTATCCTCCACTCTTACCATACCACCAGCCTATCATCTATCAAAATAAAAACACAAAATCTTCATTATGTCTATTTTCCAGGTAATTTCCTAATAAAAACTAAATATAATAAATTCACAAAACAGTATAGTTCTACATTGTTTCATAAGCACCTTTTTAACAAGGTATGTAATTGAAAGAGACAAGGAACAGAAGTGTAACTACTATATAATACAATGCTAACAAATGAAGGTCTTATCACAAAAACAGGCAGTGATAAATTCTGATTCAACTTCAATGACAATGAAAATGCAAAACATCTCTAGTATCGTCAATAATGTTTGACAAACAACTGGAAAAAAATTTTCATTTTACTTGTACAGCCTGCAATTTCCATTTATTCCATTTCTAGCATACATACTGGAAACAGATCTTGTTTATGAATGTGTAAAAAAAATCAGCTCATAATTTACTCTCAAAATTGTTTAGCCATACCCAGGAAATCTGTCTAGACACAGTTAAGGTTAAATTATACAAAGTAAAAAAAATTGAATTCTGAAGCAATGAATATTAGAAATTATTTGCATATATTCAAAATATTAGCAAATTATTTGCATAAATTTCAAAAGCACTGAATTAATCCTATGTTTAGCTAAATAGCATAAGGTCTAGTCATAAAAGAAAACTGTAATTCTGAAAAATTATGTTTCCTAGAGCTTTAATCAGTGACTAGATAATAAGTACAAGTTTTTTTTTTTTTTTTTTTTTCTGTTTACAAGAGCCAGTCACCAAGCTAATCACCAGTCTAGTAGGGCAATGACAGTGCACTGGGTTGATTGAGGAGCTGGAGGCTTCTAAGAATGGAAAAGATATGGACATATTGGTATCTTTCCTTCCTTTCCAAGAAGTTACATCCTACCTAAAGCACAATTTCTCTTCCAGAATAATAATTTAAAAGGAAAGTCTAAAGAATGAGAGGGATTAGTAAGTAAAAAATGTTCTAGCAACAATATCATGTTTAATCACTACTCCCTAAATATTTTACGATACTATGACAATTAGTAAGAAAGATAAAAGTAAAGGATAAGTTAAAATTAATACAAAATAAAAAAAAAAACATATGAAGTAGTGGCATACAATTTGCCAATCTCAATCTAAAACATGATAACCTGCAACCAAAATACACTCATCCTTATTTTTAAGTAAGGTTACTAAATGGAGCACATAAATAGGAACAAATTTATAATGACTTTTCCTATCTTAGTTCCCAATAACAGGTTTGCAAATAAAAATATGATTTCTCCAACAAGTACAGCTGCATATTTACCACATTATTAAATAACAGAATTATCTGGGAGAGAGAAATCAGTAATAATGAATGAACCCCCTCCCCCCCAAAAAAAGAAAGGAAAAAAAAAAAAAAACCTAAATGAATCTTGCAGTGTGGGTAGCAATTTACCAGATTCATTTTACAGACCTTTGAAGAACCTAGTGTTCCATATTATCTGGGAGACTGTTTCTCTATTGAATGTGTCATAAATATGAGTAAAAAGGCTGAAATGGCCAAAATAAGATATACTGCGTTTTCCAGCCAGAATGCCAGTTTTCTCCATACTTTACTCAAATTCATGTATTATAAGGTGTTCACAAAGATTAAGATGCAAGCTTTTAAATATACTTTATTTATTCCTTGATTAGGGTTTCAACAGGTTAGATGAACTATAACTACATATAATGTTGATAAAGAAGTTCCTGTATTTGAAAAGCCTGAAATGCAGACTGCATTATACTTTTTTTAAAAAATACACACACAAAAGGAAATTAGTTTTAAGTTGTTTTGTTGGTAAAGAAGGATATTTATAATCATTTTCTCCCAAGTATATATATATATGTGTGTGTGTGTATACACACACATTCACAAAAACATAAATTCACAAATGTGCATGATGTTTGTTTCACTAGTTCTTCTTCCATGTTGTATTTTTATTTACAAAATGCTATTTTGTAGTATGAGAAAAATTAACTTCTAACAAATACATATAAGCATTCAAAAACACTTCTCCATGCCCTTTGATGGGCAGTGATAATGATGAAACATCTATTGAAATCTCCCTTGGAAAAAAAAAAAAAGGAACTTTTATAAAATTTAAAACCTAAGAACCAACAAATGTCCCACTGCACTCAGAAAACACAGAAACACAGAGTCTTTATTCCAGGGGGAACTTTCAGTAAAAAATGATGTGTGAACAGCAGACACTGATGTTCACACAAGCATGCTGCATACAACCCAGCAGGCGATTTTCTGTTTTTTTTGGATTATGCTCTGGAGGTGCTGGCACAATGGAATTTCAATGCCATAATTACTTATTTCTCCGTGTGCCAGTCTTTGAAATAACAGGTAAAGAAAAAACAATTATAATTCCAGGAATCACAAAATAAAATGTTTTTAATTCTTCTGTTCAAACGAAGTAATTTATAACCATGACACAAAGAAGCACAAAAGGGGAAAAAAACAGAAATAAAAGTAACGTTCCAAAGGTTCAGTTTACAAGGACCTCACACAAAGTTTTTTTTTTTTCTCTGCAACTCTTACTAGAAACAGTATTATTTGCTAAAAATGAACTAGCTGCCAAGAGCTATGGTCCATCTAAAGCAAACATGTTTAAGATGGAAATAGAGTGTTAATACAGAAAAAAGGCAGTATTGAGTATACACATTTTTGTTCAAATCTGATGAAAAAGATCCTACCAAAGTTCCAAGTTTGGTATCCTGGTATCCTTTTGGACTAAAAGTGATTGTATTTACAGATAATAAAATACTTATAATATAAATACTGTATTAAAACAATAAACAGAAAATCATTAAATTTCAGACTTTCTAATTAAATCTTTTTTGGTAGGTTATTGGGAATTCAACACTAGTCTTGGTTCACATGATAGAACAATGGGAAAATTTTCCGAATGGTTGAACACTAACCCTGACAAGTGTGGAGAGCCAACTACAATACATTATATGGTAGCATAACCTGCCACCCACGTTGCTGAGAGAACAGCTTTCAAACACATGCACTGAGCTGTAAAGCCACAAAATCCCTTATTACACATTGTCTTTTTTACTCTAGGTGAAATATACCATCAATTCTTTTCATTATAAATCTTTTTTTTTAAAAAAATTGACACATATTTGCTGACTTGGAACTGTCTTTTTTTAGACCAAAAAGATAATAATTAGTTTTTTTGGGGGGGAAAGAAAAGCCAACAGGAAAACAAATTATCACTTTCTTACAGTATTACAATGAAGCCTGACATCTGCTGAATGGTTTCCCATAGCTTATTTTTTTGGAGCTATATTACCTTACGCAAAACTCTTTAAAACAAAACTCTGATGTAGGTTCACTACATCAGAGCATCTGTGAACACTTGTTTCTCAGAAGGATTGTGAAATTACTTTTGGTGATCTTAGATAAAGTATATGGCTGCTCTCAACACTAAAAGACAGAACAGAATAAGAATACTACTTAAGATATTTTTCCCTCATTCTAAAACCTCCACAGAAAATATTTCACGTTATCTTTGGTGGGAAAATAAGCCATAAAGATTCAAGGATATAGTCCTGTCACAGGTTGCATGCCTGAGTATTTTGGTACAAATATGTAAATTAGACAAGACTACAGAATCTCAAATATGCTCCACCCTCATTACAACACTGTGCTTGCCAACCAAGCATTCTTGCCTTACATAAAGGGATTCAATTCAATAATGGCAAACTAAAACATGTATACAAAGGAAATCAAAAAAATAATAAAAACTAAAAAGCAGCCTAAAGCTAGTTTAATTTACTGATTTTACAGAATTGTGGCTTTAACCCATTGACAACTTTTAAATATCTGGCTCTGGCTCTCTCCCTCCCGTTTTCTTTTTCTCTCCCCATTCCATCACATCCCCCAAAACATCTATCTTTCCTGGTTAATAATTTTTCTTTCAAATCCTGTCCTCTTTTTCATACTTTATTCCCCTATTTCCTGATAACCACCCCCCCCGCCCCCCAAGTAGGAGCCACCTCTACTCAATAGTCTGTCGGTTAAATCAATAACATTCTAAGACAATCAGAGGATATAACAATTTCTTTGGGGGTTTTTATTTCCAATTTTTTAGCAGAGTATTTTATTTATAAATCCTTCTATAATGTAGGAAGAGTCAATTGGTCTACTGAATTAACTGGTCATTCTATCTGATACTCAGCAAATTGTTCAAGAACTTTCATAACCTATAACTGAATTTACTTTACCTTCATTGACACAACTATTAAAACTAATTTAATGACTCAAAAAGCATAATTATCTGAAAAATGGGAGCACTCTTTACTTTAGGTTCTCTCTCAACACTGTATTCCAGCTTGGGCAATCTAAAACTTTATGACAGGTTCATGCTGGGTGACAAGATATCCAACTAACGAATGACATTCAATTTTTGAATGGTAACCAATGAGGCAAAAGGGAGTAAAAATGTAATACTACTTTTGAGAACAGAGTATAAAATCTATTACAAGGTTTTGTGCTTCTGTTTTGTTTTGTTTTTTTAACATGGGATCTATACTTTTCAATACTAAAATTGTAAGCCACATTTGCATCAGTAAGCATTTTGCCAACTAAACATATGTTCTGGCAAATAACTAACTGCATTTGGATCACCCATAACAGCTTAAGTGGTAATATCCAGAACAAGCATTTGTATCATTGGGAAATGTTTTCAAACAGAAGTGATTTGTTCAATTGTTGAAGCCAAACTGTCATAAAAGGAAAGGTTTATTAAGGCAGTACAAGCATACACTAAACATTTCCATAAGTAAGTTCCTAATCTCCTATTCCCTTGTGAATTTTCCTACAGGGAAGGGACTCTCTAGCCCTCATTTATTGTCTAGAGAAATGTCTTAAAATAATCTGAAATAGTCATACCATAATTTTTAAATTTTATTTATATTTATATTTTGTATTATTTTTTTATTATATATTATATTTTATTTATAATTATAAAAATAATTTTACATAGTTATTGTGCTTTAGGTAAACTATGTTAAAATTAAAACAGTATTTATACTAACCGAAGTAAGTATTGTAAGGATGCAAAGACCTTTTTAAAACCCTTAATTTGTGTGTGTTTTTGAAATCCAACAAAAAAGATGACAATCACAATTAAAGAAAATATCTAAGAATGGCAAATCATTAAAAACTCTTGCACAATGAATCTCAACTAAGCAAATGCATTTATAAGGCTCTATAAAAATGCACATGAGAGTACTACTTTATTGGTTCTATTTCTATATGTCACAAATCAATCATGTAATTCCAAAAGGACTAAATTATTACTTGTATCGTATCACAAATGAATAACCCCCATGAGACACCATGACCTAATTTTTCAGAGTAGTTGGCACAGCTAATAATGAAGTGCTGAATCTCAAGATGAAAAATGTTTTAGTCTTATATCTTGATATAAATAGGATGAATATGTTACTTTGTATACCCTATTTTAAATACAGCAAAATCAGAAGAAATTGTATTATAATCTGTTTGTATTCTCTGATTGTATTCAAGTCTGCCACTTTCTTCCTACCTTGATTTGAGAAGTATCAAAAGATTAAGAAGATAGACTAAACAATAATTAGAAAGTAAAAGGAAAGCAGTAGGTAGCAAGTAATGGTCAAAAGTCAGAAAGGAAACAGTAGACAAGATAATATAAAAACACTAGCTTTGAATTCCTCAAACAAATCCTCCTCCTAAAATCCATATTATAAAGTTTGAAACTGGCTGAAGCTTCTTATCCAGTGTTTGGGAACTTTGTTCTGTCTAGAGTACAATATGACTCTGTGGGATGACTAGGATATCAGGTTAAATGGAGTTCAATGAGCCAGTATTATCTGTATATTACTGATACTTCTGTTCCTAGTTAATAGAGGACTTTCACAATGTAACCGTTGGCTCTGATAGAACCAATCCCAAAGTACAAGAGTTAACTGATGTAGAAAATGACAACTGACAATCTAAGAAATAGGTTTTAAATTTTTTAAAAATGTATTTGTCATACAGGTTTTTCTTTTACATAACCCAATAAAGCAAAAATAGACTTAATTTTTAAAATTAATTTTCCTCCACTTCAATTTCATTATCTTTGCTAAATTAGAAGAATTTTCTTTCCAATACCATTTGGATATTTTCTTCAGAGAAATGATAAATCACTTTAAAATTTTGCAAACTAAATCTGATGCCTTCAAATGAGATATTAAAAGATACTTGAATGAATTATTTCCTCAAATTAACATCCTGCATGTATTTGAAATAAATGACTAAAACAAAATAACATAATGACAAAGGAGAAAATATGTAGTGCAATGACAAGCAGGTTGAAATTTGACACAGAAGACCTATATCTATATATCTATATGTATGTATGTATTTGTATGTGTATGTATTATATGTATTATAAACATATGTACATACAAACACACAAACAGCATATCTGGGATTTTTCTATCTTTAATCTCCTTGTGACATACCGGGATCACTCTATCAAGGGATACGAAAATTTTAGTGATGTTTCTCACATAAATCCAATTTGTTTTCTAGAACTAATTAGCCAAGCCTAAGCAGTCAATGTTTGACATGTATACCTATTTTATATACCTTAAATACCCGAGGGAATGTAAAAAATTTCTCAGGCAAAAAGGGGTCACCTGCAGAAAAAGTTTAAGAAGCTCTGGCCTAAAACACCTTGAGGGTAATTAATAGGCCTCAAACCCATCAGTGAGTTGAGAGGTATGTCTGACCCAAACACTGAAGGCTTCCCAAGTGGAATGTGTAAATGAAAACAATTTGTTCCAATAATCATGAAGATCCTACTGATTTCAGGCCCAGGCCCCGACCCACTGTGCTTCTTAGCTGTCTGCCATCACCAGTCATCTTGACTTTTACCATTGGACTTTGATGACTTTGGCAGAATAAGGCTTGACAACTTTGTGCAATTCTGTTTTACTTAAATCCAATTCTCACATGAGCCAAGAAATCATCCCATAATATCATTAGTCCTCTTCAAAAACAAAAGACAAACAACAATGTGAATGAGTGTATTCACAAAAGTTTTGCCAGTAGACTACAACTTCTAGAAAATTTTCTAGAGACACTACAGGAATACACAGAAGAAATGAAGCAAAAAATAAAGAGCTCTGGATAACAGAACTGAAAAGAGAATAAACAGCCTAGAAGAAAAATTGGCAATTCTTACTCAAATAATGGAATCCCTGAAAATGAAAATATACCAAACAAAATCCAATTATTCCACAAAACAAGAAGAAATATTAAAATAAAAGATTGGAAAAATATTAGAAAATATAAGTTTTCTGATTTTTTTTTTAAAGCTTACCTAGAAAACAAGACAAAGGAATAATCACTGTACATCCTGAAACTCATTTAAAAAGAAAACAAAACCCTAAATACTGTATTTCAGGAAATTATAAATGAAAACTGCCTCAATCTACTAGAAACAGAGGATAGAGATCACCTACAAAAAAATCAAAAAAATTAAGCCTCAGAAATGTCATAAACAAAACTCAAATCTCCAACATCAATGGAAAAAAAAAATTATAATCATCCAAAAAGAAGCAATTCAAGAATTATGGAATCGTGGGATCACATGAGACCTAATGACTTCTATTATACATAAGAATATTTGGAATAAGATATTCAAAAAAGCAAAAAATATAAACTTACTACCAAATAAGCAAAGCAGTAATTCTGAAGTAAAAACACAAGACTCAAGAGAAACTTAAAAAACTTTATTTATTTAAGCAACTGGAAAGAGCCGCATGAGGATGCAGAGCTAAAACTTTAATGGGGGAGAAGAAACAATTATCCCTTTACAATCTTCATATCTTCAAAGAGTGCTAAGGGACTTAAATATTTAAGAAAACAGATGTCCTGGATTCGTTTTCTTGTGGGAGCTTTAAGAGGGGAATGAAAAGGGAAAGTAAAAGGAAGAATATACTATTGTAGAAAAAAATGGAAGTGGAAGTATTATTTCTCACATTGGGAGATATGAGAAAAAAATATATAAATGAGGAGGAAGGAATAAGTGAACTGGTTGCCAAATGAACTTTAGTTTTACAGGTTCAAAACCACCACTACCACCCCTCCTCCCAAATACACACAGGAATTTAGTGTAGAAATACATCAAATTAACAGAAAAATAAGCAGGGATGGGAGCAGTTTAAGAGTCAGAATAATATTAGGGAAAGAATAGCTTCAAGAAAACAAACTTTCTGATCCTAAAAAAAGAATGAAACAGAGGAAAAAAAGAGAAAAGAACTCCATTCTAAGAGGATGTCTCCGATTGCCTCTTAGGTAACTTAGATAATATGGTATAGTTTATGGAATATTTTTACACCATAAAAAAATGAAGGTTAAAATATGAAAGAATCTTCCATGTATAAATTGGTGCAAAGTGAAGACAGCAGAACCAAAAGAAGTTTAAACAAGTACGATACACTGTCAAGAAAAACAACTAATAAAAGCAATGACCAACCACATATATACTCACACACATATATGCATATGTGTCTGTCTCCAGCAGAATTCTGATTATTATGTTACTTACAATGACAAAGTGATAGACAAAAATGTACAGAATGAAGCATTTATTTCTTCCTTTTTCTTAGTTTTTAATTGGATAGAAGTATAGGGTAGTGGACAAAGGAGAACAAAGGATACCCCTCCAAAAAGGACTGCTAAAATATTTTTCCGCTTCCTTTTTTTTTTTTTTTAAAGAGAACAGAAGAGCAAGAAGTAGCACAGATAAAAAATACTATCGTTGTGAAAGTAACATGTGGAATTTGTTATGTGCTTTAAAAAAAATTCTAATTTATCATTTATTTTTAGTATTCTTTTCTTTTTAAATTTTGAAATACAAATTTTCTCCCTATTTCCATTCCCTCCCCCACTCACTGGGAAGGCAAAGAATACATCAACCATACATATGAAATCATGTACAACAGCTTTCCATATTGGCCATATTAAAAAAAAAAAAAACGATAAAAATGTAGAAAATAAGAAAAAATAATGAGAAATACTTTGATTTTCACTTAGAGTTCATCAGTTCCTTCTCTGGAGGTAGATATTTTTTCATCTTGATTTCTCTGGACTGTCTTGGATCACTATATTGATCAGCTAAGTTTTCCACATTTGATGATTATTACAATATTGCTATTATTGTGCATTGATTCTTGATTTCCTGGTTCTTGTCACCTCACTTTACTTCAGTTCATATAGGTCTTGCCATGTTTTTCTGAAATCTCTTACCTCCTTAGTTGTCATTTCCCACAGTATATAATACTCCATTCACAATCACATTCCACAACTTGTTCAGCCATTCCCCAACTGATAAGCATCTCTTCAATTTCCAATTCTTTGCCAGCAAAAAAAAGAGTTGCTATGAATATTTTTGTATAAATAGGTCCTTCACTGTCCTCCCCCCCCCCCCCCCGCAACAAAATTTTTTTTATCTCTTTGGGATTAAGACTTAGTAGGCATATTGGTGGGTCAAAGGGTATAAAAAGTTTTATAGTCTTTTGGGAATAATTACAAATTGTTCTTCAGAATTTTGGGATACAGTTTCCTACTACAAGAGCAGTTTAATAATGTACCAATTTTTCCCTTATCCCTTCCAGTATGTCATTTCTGGTTAGATCTGAGGTAGTTTTAAGTTGTATTTTTTTAATTAGTAGTGATTGAGAGCCTTTTTTTTCCCCCCATGACTATAGGTAGCTTTTCTCTTTCTGAAAACTGTCTATTCTTTGACTATTTATCACTTGGGGAATGGCTCTTATTTTTATAAGTTTGACTCAGTTCTATATTCAGTATATATTTGAGAAATGAAGTCTTAATCAGAGAAACTTATAAAAATGTTTGCTGTTACTTTGCTGTCTATAATATCTTTTAATATAATGTAGGTAGTTTCTTTGATTACCTTTTTTAATTAAAGGTCTATTTTTGTTTTTATTTTGTCTAAAATCATGATTGCTAAATCTTTTTTATTTCAGCTGAAGCATATTAGAATACTATTCCAGCCTTTATTTTAATGGTGTGTCTTTGTTTCAAGTGTGTCTTGTAAACAAATATATTGTTGGATTCTAGTTTCTAATCCATTCTATCAGCTTTCATTTTGTGGGAAAGCCCATTCCATTACCATTTATATTTATGATTACTGTGTATTTCCTTCCATTTCAATTTCTTCCTGTTTCTTCCTCTTTCTCTTCTTTTATTTTGCCACTGCTCAAAATTTTTTTGATTATTTTACTTTTAACCAAGAGTTCTCTTAATCCACCCTTCCTTTTATCTACTTATTAATACAGGTTTCTGTATACAACCAAATATGTATATTCTTCTCTCTGAACCAATTCTGATGAGAGTGCAATTGAAACATTGCCCAATATTATCTTCCATTTACTCCACCATTATAAAAGTTCTTCCTTGCAGACCTCTTATATGTGAGAAAAATTTCCCCTTCCTACCTCTCTCTTCTCCCAATGCAATCTTCTTTCTCATTCCCATATAGTAATGTAAACTGTTTGCCTTTTTATGTTTCTCTTGAGTCTTGTGTTTGAATGTCCTATTTTTTACTCAGCTCTGGTCTTTTCATTAGGAAGGCTTGAAAGTCCTCTATTTTATTATACATACATTTTCCCCCTGAAGGATTATCCTCAGTTTTGCTCAGTAGGTTGTTGTTATTACTAGTTCAATTCTAGTTCATAAATATAATATTCTAACCATTCCACAACTTTAAGAGAGAAGCCACTAAATTTTGGGTGATCTTGAATGTGATTTCATGACATTTGAATTGTTTCTTTCTGGATGCTTGAAGTATTTTCTTTTTGACCTGGGAGCTATGGATTCTCGTTACAATATTCCTGGAAGTTTTTGTTTTGTGATCTCTTTCAGGAGGTGGTTGGTAAACTTTTTATTTTTCATTTTACTCTATGGATCTCAGTTATCAAGAAGTATTTATTTCTTGGAAATTTCATGAAATATGTCTCAGAGATTCTGTCTTTGATCATGGCTTTCAGGTAATCCAATAATTCTTAAATTATCTTTCCTCTATTTTCCAAGTCAGTTGTTTTTTTCTATTAGAAATTTCAAATTTTCTTCTATTTTTTCATTCTTTTGACTTTGTTTTATTGTATCTTTATGTCTCAGTCATTAGGTTCCACCTGCCCAATTTTAATTCTAATTTGTAAGGAACTATTCTCTTTCATGACATTTTGTACTTTTTTTTTCCATTTGGCCAATTCTGTTTTTTAAAGAGTTCTTTTCTTCAGTGAATTTTCATCCTTTCTTTTCCATTTGCCCCATTCTGCTTTTTTAACGAGTTATACTCTTCAGTTGATTTTTATACCTCTTTTACCACATGGCCAATTCTGATTTTTAAGGTGTGTTATTTATTTCAGTTTTTTATGTCACTTTTAACAAGCTAATAATTCTCTTTTCATAATTTTCTTGCATCATTCATTTCTTTTACTAATTTTTTCTCTACTATTCATTCTTCTTACAAACAAAAATAAACAAACAAAAGACTTCTTCCAGCAATTATTATTGGGCTTGGGTCCAATTAGGATTTTTCTTTGAGACTTTTTGGTAATTCTTTTCAAACATATTTTCTTCTGAGTTTTTGTCTGCCACTTTAGTAGTCTTTTATGGTTAGATTCTTTATTTTTTGCTCATTTTTCCAATCTATTTCTTGAGTTTGAACATTATATTAAAATTGGACTCTGCTTACCAGAGATAAAGAGGCATTGTTTCAAGCTTCAAAATTTTTCATGTTGTCATTTTCGGAACCATTTCTGGGGGGGTCTGCAAATTTTTGGTGCTTCCATGGAAATATGATCCTACTTTTACCAAGAAAGATCCCCGAGTGCCTGAAGCCAGAAGTGCTAGCACTCTTTTTTTGCTTTGGAATTGTGAGCTGTCCCTAATGACTGACTTCCAGCAGTCCTCTCTATCTTGGAAGTGTGACCCAGAACTGTGTATGGACAAAAGAGCTACTGGTGACAGCCAGCTATACCCGATGCCAACAGAAGATATTCTGTAATTTCATTCAGACCAGTTCTTTACCCCATTACTATTTCTGGGTGAAGAGTTCCTAAAGTTGCTGTTGCTGCTATGGCTACTATTGCCATTACTGCATGTGTGGACTCTGCACGGGCCTCTTCCCTGCTGTCAGGGACTTCTCCTGTCAACCTCTTATGTTTTTTTAAATTGGAAAATGTTTCATTCCACCCTTTTGCTGGCTCTGCCACTCCAAAATTTGATTTGAGGTATTATTTCAAAATTCTTTGGAGGGGAATAATGGGAAAGTTCAGCTAGGTGGCTGCCCTTAATCTGCCATTTTGGATCCCTGTCACTATATATTTATTTGTGTTTTTTTAAGCAGATTGTAGGAAATGGAGAGTTACAGAATCTCCATACAGAATTTTCTTTTTGTATACTGCCATGTGTATCATGCTTCTCTTTTTGGTATTTAAAGTGGAAGATAAAAATGTGAGGGAGGGTAGTCAGGCAACAATACAAAATAACTTTAATTCAATAATTGCAATTCTGAATCCAGTGACTTCTTTTTTTTCATTCTCTCCTCTTTTCAATTTCTTTGCAGCATTTGACACTGCAAGTAACCCTCTCTCTGAATATTCTTTTTTCTGAGTGTTTTCATGCTACTGCTCTTTTCTGCTTTTTCTGCTTGCCTATTTCTTCAACTTCCTTTGCTGGATCATTATCCAGATAGCTTCCCTTACATTCAGATATCCCAGGGCTGTCAACTGGGCGCCCTTTTCTTGCTTTGCTTTCTATATATGATCTCCTCAGATCTAATAGGTTCAATTATCATCTTTACACAAATGACTTTCAAATCTACATAACCAGACAACTTTTCTCTCTCAAATTCTAACCTATCTTTATCACCTGGATATCCCACAGACTTAACAAACGTCAAATTTCCAAAATGGAATTCGTCTTTTACTCTATACTCACTTCATTGTATCCCTATTTCTGTTTCTGGACTTAAAACAAAAGTTTGAACATGTCACTCTTCTGCTCAATGGGTTTAAGCAACTCTCTACTGTTTTTAAGATAAAACACAAACTTTCCTGTTAAGATAAAACAAATATGGCTCCAATTTATCTTTCTAAACTCATTTTATGTTAGACTATGACAAGGGAAGATGTTAAAATAATACAGTTCCTAGGTCATCTATAAATATCAATTAATTGGTGGTTTTCTTAATGGGTGATATTTGTCCAAAGACTAACAAACAAGCTTACACATGAATGTGGCTGAACCACAGTCCTATTGACAGTCTCGGTATAAATGAAACAGGAAAAACATAAAACTGTAACTAAATAGAAGCATGACTCACAGGAATTGCATAAAAGACTTGGTTTCATCATGTAATCAAAGGTAATAAAAAACATCATTTCACCGTACACTTAGTCACCTTGCCTTTTAGTGTTCATGACAAACATAAACAAAAAGACCACCATGAAGGTAATTGCAGTTCATGAGTTAACACCAATTATAGGGGGTGAAGTAAAGAATGTCTATGAAGAACTTGACATAATCTTCAAAATTATGTCAACATAAAATTTGATATTCATTCATTTCAATACAAAAATAGATAGGGGTAGATGCTGATATAACTTTTTGGAAAGACAAAGATTAATAAATGAAAGTAATTTGTGACTTACAGAGTACTCAGAAGCCTATGTCTGTTTACCACAATTATTTTCTTCAAGAAAAGAGTCCCAAAGTACTCAGCAAGCAGAATGGGACAATACCATCTGCCTCCCCCAAAAAGAATAAAACTAAACTCACTATATCTTGGCAGAAAATTCCCAATTACAAACCTTAACACTTATTTTATAATTGCCTCTATATTCAATGAACACAACAAAAGTCAAAATCAATAACAAATAACAAAATAAGAAAGAAAAGTGGGGGAAAATGGCCAAAAATCACTAATAGAAATGTCTATTAAAACAACTCCAAGTTTCCATTCTACTTCTTAAATTGGAAAACAAAAAAGAGAGAAATTGTAATTATTTAAGGTTTTTGTAAAGGGGTGGGAAGGTAACACATCAATATATTCTTGATAGAGCTATGAATTAATTCAATCATTCTAGAAAACAATTTGAAACTATACCCCTAAAGGCACTAACTTATATATACTTTTTCAACCCAACAAAACTTATACACATGTACCCCATAGAAAGTAAATTTTTAAAAATGGAAAGGATTTCTATGTACCTGTCTTTCAATTAGAGAATGGCTAAACAAATTTCAAATTATAAATGTAATGGAATTTTATTACACAATATGACAGATGACACTCATGACAGATTCAGAAAATCGAAAGACTTGTATGCACTGATATAGACTGTATAGACAGAACTAAGAAAGCAAATTATGCAGTAATCACTACCAAAAAAAATGAAGGGAAACAGTTTCATACGATCTCAGTACTGTGCCCAAAGCAGAAGCCAAATCATGATTTTGAAAGACAGAGGAATATACTTCCCACCTTGTGGAAGATATATCATGGTTTAGAATAGAGCTGTCAAACTCACAATTTAGCTGGAGTCAGATTAAAATTTAATTGAGAAATGGTAACAAAATAAATATAAATAAAACATGGATGATGTTAATCTGTGTTTTTTTTTTTTTTTAATTTAATAGCCTTTTATTTACAGGATATATGCATGGGTAACTTTACTGCATTAGCAATTGCCAAACCTCTTGTTCCAATTTTTTACCTCTTACCCCCCCCCACCCCCTCTCCTAGATGGCAGGATGACCAGTAGATGTTAAATATATTAAAATATAAATTAGATACACAATAAGTATACATGACCAAAACGTTATTTTGCTGTACAAAAAGAATCAGACTCTGAAATATTGTACAATTAGCTTGTGAAGGAAATCAAAAATGCAGGTGTGCATAAATATAGGGATTGGGAATTCAATGTAATAGTTTTTAGTCATCTCCCAGAGTTCTTTTTCTGGGCATCGCTGGTTCAGTTCATTACTGCTCCATTGGAAATGATTTGGTTGATCTCGTTGCTGAGGATGGCCTGGTCCATCATAATCTGTGTTTTTTTAGGAAATGCAACTTACAGGGGATCTACTTCTATTTGAGTTTTAACACTACAGGTATAGAGATGAGATAAGTGTTATTAGATACAGTCAAATGAGTTGATTTATTTTTCTTAACTATGCATAGTTGTTATAAGGGAGGGCTTCTATTTGAAAAGTGGAGAGAAAATAGGTTAGAAGATAATATCAGATATGCAAAAAAAACAAAAAAAGCCGACACCAATAAGACTTTTTAAAATATATGGAAAAATTAAAAAGTACAAAAGGGAACACAAATATGACAGTTTTTGGTACTACCATGTAAAATTTAATAAACATTTTTTTTTCAAAAACTGTACATAACAATTTTTTAATTTGTCCTACAATCCTTTATCTTGTTCTTTGTAGCTTGAAAGGTTTCTTTGAGTGCTGAGAATTAATAAAAAAGAAAAAATGTTAAAGAAGAGAATACAATATTAAATACAATTATATTAGCTACAATACAACCCATTTTGTCATTAAAGGGAAGATGAACTGATGCACAAGGTAGAGCTGATAATGAGAAGACAAAAGATTCTATCACAACTATCAAATATGTAATCTTCTCTCTCACAGAAAAATACAACAGTTAAGATCAATAATGGTTTTGAATATAAGCTCAATAAATTAAAGGAAGATGATGTAAAAGTACAAGTAGTATTTCCTCACAGAATTATAAACAACTGAAGATGAGGAAAAAGCTACCCCCTAATTTTAACATCTAACAAAGGCAAATCATACTGAAACTATCTGTAGATTAAGATGATATAAAATAAAACAGATATAAAAGTAAAATCACTATGCCTGACTATCACTTTAGTATAAATGTACCATATGAAAGAATAGCAATAGCCCTGAAGTGATAAAGTCAGGAAGAATGACTAAATTTGCCCAATAGGCAGAAAAATTTTCTCCTGGAGGTGACAAAATTAAACTGGTATTTAGGGATATATTTTCAAGCTTTCAAAAGAAAGAAGATTGCAAAAAAACCAGAAATTACCTTTTACCAAAGTAAGTAATCCAAGAAGGTATTAGCAGAACTACTGACCCACATGATTATTATTATCATCTCTTTAAAAAATCTTTTTTCAAAACATTCACAAATGACAGCAGGTAACTGTACCAATTCCCAGAATGCTATTGTTTCCTCAATGAATCTATAGTTGCTCAAATGAAATGAACTAGAAAAACAAAGGGAATGAAAAGTATTTATTGCCCAGACACAATTAATATATTAAAAGATCCATCTTGGCAGATGAGGCAGATGGACAGTGAGCAAGACCCAGATTAAAAAGGGAAAGCCTCAGTGTTCTACAGGTAAGAAGGAATAATAAATGACCAGAAAAAAGTCTACAGAACAAAGGATGTATCCCTCTATGGAAAGACAAAACAAAAGATAAAAAGCTGTAGTTGGTTTCTGATCTGCACTGATAAAAACTGTCCTCACCAACGAGATTACACAACTCAATTTAGATAGAAGGAACTAAGTACTTAAGAAGTAAAAAGTACAATGAAACTTGAGAGGTACTCTTCCCTCTCTTCACTTCAAGTCAGAGAATCCAGACAGGATTATGAAAGAAAGTATTTGAACTAGGCCTTGAAAGATGCATAAAATTTATAGAGAATAGCTTGAACAAAGGCAAAGATAGTTTAAAAAATGATCTCTCCTTTCTCTGAGCTGATCTAATACTTATATGATAAGTGCTACATTATGAGTTTGTGTTTGGGCAATATCCATCCCCTTGAAGTATAGCTTTCTCTCTTATATGTTATGATATATATATATGTATAATATGTGTGTGTGTGTAGAGAGAAAGATAGAGACAGAGTTAAACAGTATAATACAAGAAAGCACCCCGGTATACAGTTCAGACTACCAAAATCAACAAAATATGTCCTGCAAGCTAAGAATATTAAGAATTTTCTTTTGCATTTTAAAATAAAGTTTTATTGTATTTAAAAATGTAAAAATCATTCTTAATTCACTGGTTCTATAAAAATAGATGGTAGTTTAAATTTGGTCCTTAGGCAGCAGTTTTCTGACCCCTGGTATAAACTAGCTATTATTCTGTATCTGTGTGTGTATGTCTTTATTGGTATTTGTATATACAAATCTATCTATATATAAATATCTATTTATGCATCTAGACATAGCTACATAGAAATAAATATAAATATAAATATCTATCTTATCTTCCCAAACAAACTATAAGGTCTTGGGGGGGCAAATGTCACATTCTTTTATTTATCTTTGTATGCCCTTGAGCACCTAGCACAGTCTGTAAATAATAGTAGTCAAATATTAATTAAAGAAATAAAATGGAAAAATATAAAGGGCAGTAAATAGACTATGACTCAATTGCCATCAAGGACTCACCAATTCAGAATAATTTAAAATTAGGGAAAGCTATAAATGACTTGGATGAGGATTTGGCACTTATTTGGGAAGTCACTGAAAATTTTTGAGCAATGAAATATATCAAAAATCTTCAAATGACAGAAAATATAAAAGTAGGAAATCAATTTCTCTATTGATCAATGACATTGGAAAGCAAAAGACAACCAATTACAATGATGTCAGTACCAAAACTATAAATTCAGAAAGTGACATCTCAAAGAACAAATTTATAAAGTTCAGGATCCTCTTAAGAAAATTTCAATTACCCCAAAGTAGAGTTGTTAAAGCATGGGAATGATTATTTTTCATAAGATTTGCAGAATATATATATATATATATATATATATATATATATTTTTTTTTTTTTTTTTTTTTTTTTGCTGAGGCAAGTGGGGTTAAGTGACTTGCCTAGGGTCACACAGTTAGGAAGTGTTCAAGTGTGAGACCACATTTGAACTGAAGTCCTCCTGAATTCAGGGCTGATGCTCTATCCACTGCAACACCTAACTGCTCCCAGATTTGTAGAATATTAACAACCAAATGAAAGACTGCATAAATCACTAATTCAAGAAATGCAAATCAAACTGATTATAAACTTGCCAGAAGGAAAAGTTGATAAAAGATGATTGTCATCCATGTTGGGAGGGCTGTGGAAAGCCCTCTTAGCAAAGCTGTATATTAGTCTAAACATTCTGCAAATCAAACTGGAATTATAATAAGAAAAGTTACTAAAATACTCTAACTCAGAGATGCAACTTGTAGGTATATAATAAAAAGAAGTGAAAGATAGAGAAAGGTCCCATCTATACTGATTTTTATTAATACCATTTTTAATGATGGCAGAATATAATGCTTATCAAATGGAGAATGGCTAAACAATGCGTGGTACATGAATATAATGGAATACTACTGTGCTCTAAGAAATGATGTGTATAATGAATACTAAGATTTATAGGAACACTTATTTGAAGTGATGCAAAATGAAGGAAACTAAGCCAGGAAAAAAATTAAAATGACTACAACAGTTTAAGTGGAAAGACCAAACAAAAAGCAATTGAAAATGAATATTGTGAAATAATAACAACAGAGCACAGCTGGTCCTAAAATGGAGCTATGAAAAGGCACTTCCCCACTTCTATGCAAAGGTTGAGAATTGCCAGTGTAGAACACTGTCCTTAAAGACAAACTTTTTTGATTTATTAGTTAGTTTTGCTAATCTATTTTTTTTCCTTTTCTTCATTAAAAGTGCAGCTCTCTAAGAGAGGAAAAATAAGGATAGAATAGGAAATAAAAGCATTATAAAAAAGTATCAATAAACATTTATAAAAAAACAATTAGAAGAATACAAAGAAATTCTTAGGCTTGGCTGATATGTTAGTTTTTTGGACTATTTTCTTTTATAATAATGGGAAAATAAAATATATTAGTAAAATTTTTAAAAGAAAAAAAGGTTTAAAAATACGGGACCATAAAGGAATATGTATTGCAGGACACATTTTATCACCGAAGGAATTGTGCCCTGATACCAAACAGACTAGTCTAGGTTCCAGCTATTACAGAACTAAAGCATTACATATCAAGTATCTCAACTGACCAAAAACTGTACATATGCAAAACAATTTTGTGGAAATATTTAAATTCTGTTAAATTATTTCAAATACTTTACATAAAAATTATGCTAAAATATTTAAGTAGCTGATTAAAATATTTTCCCAAGATTGACCTCTGCACACTGTATTAATGAGGCTTTTTTTTTTATAGGTTACTAAGCTATTCAAGTAAAAGTACAATTTAAGTCAGTCAATTAGCATTTATTTAGAACCTATGATGTGCCTGATATTGTGCTAAGTGCTTATGAAACAAAGAAATATGAAAAAAAAAAAACTACCAAAAAACTCCACCCCACCCCCACAATCCCTTCTCTAAAGAAGCTCTCAGTCACTAATGCATTGTTGGTGGAACGGCAAACTGATCCAATCATTCTAGAGAGCAATGTGAAAGTTTGATTTCAGCAGTATCTCTACTAGGTCTGTATCCCAAAGAGAGATAAAAGAAGGAAAAGGGCCTACATGTGCAAAAATGTTTGCAGTTGCAAGGAACTGCATCAGTTGGGGAATGGCTGAACAAGTTGTGGTACATGAAGATAACGGAATATTATTGTGCTAGAAAAATGATGAACAAGCTGATTGTAGAAAGGCTTGGAAAGATTTATATGAACTGATACCGAGTGAAACAGGCAGAACCAAAAATATATTGTACACAGTAACCAGCAAGAATGTGCAATGATCACCTATGACAGACTTGGTTCTTCTCAGCAGTTCAGTGATTCAAAGCAATCCCAATAAACTTTGGATGGAAAAAGACATCTGCCTCCAGAGAGAGAACTATGGAGAATAAATGTAAACCAACACAAGCTATGAAATAGTTAAAAGTTGAGATTGGAGACTGGAGAGAGGAAAAGAAAGTCAAAGTGGGGATAATGATCTGAGAAAATTCCAAGAGGTAGAAAAAATAGAAGAAAAGACTTGGAAAATGAGAAGTACAGGGAATGCAAATAAAAAAGTTCTAACAAAATCAAAGACTATAACTCCTAGAATTAGGATAAAAGGATAAGGATTTATCTGATAAAAAATTGTTGGGAAAATTGTTAAGTGGTATGACATAAATTAGGTATAGATGAACAATTCACACAATGTACCAAGAGACACTCCAAATTAATATACAACTAAGATGTAAAAAGGTTATTTATAAAACAAATTAGAGGAGTAAATAAGAAACTAAATCCTTTCAGAACTATTAATAAGGAAAGAGTTCTTAACCAATGAAGGTCATGAACAAGAAACAGAAAGACAGAAGTTAAAATAGACAATTTTGATTAGATAAAATTTAAGTTTTTACACAAAATCAATGTAATTAAAATTGGGGGGAGAAGCTGTTAACTAGGAAAAATTTTTGAAGCAAATAACTAAAAAAAAAAAAAAAAACTCACAACACCCCTACTTTTGACTATGTAAGAACAAGAGTCATTCACTAATATAGTAATGGTAAAAAGATGTGAGCAGTTTTCAAATAAAGAAATCCAAAATACCAATGGCTATATGAAAAAAAAAAAACCCACTCAAAATCACTAATAATTCAGAGAAATACAAATCAACTCCAAGTTTCCATCTCATACCAAAGATTAAAAAAAAAAAAAAAAAAAAGAATGACAACTGTTGGAAAAGTCTTGAGAAAAAAAGGCACATGAAAAGACTGTTGGAAGAACTGACATTCTTTAGTCTGGAAAACAATTTAGAATTACACCTCAAAAGTCTTCACACTGTATATATACTTTGACTCACTGATGATGATAATAATATAAAGGGCTTTATTTAAGGCTTACAAAGCTCTTTATATGTTATCTGATCCTCACGATAACCTTATGAAGTTACCCCACTATTTTAGCATAAGCCTGTAATCCAAAGAGATCAAAAACAAAAAATTGATATGTACAAAAATATTTATAGTAGCTCTTTTTGGTAAAGTAGAATAATGAGAAACTAAGGTAATGCTTGGAAACTGGAGGATAGCTGAATAAATTATGGTATGGAATAGAATATGACTGCACAACCAGGGAAGACTTTTGTGAAATGATGCAGAATGAAGTGAGCAGAACCAGAAAAACAATTTATACAATAAAAACATTGCAATCACAAACTTGGAAAATTGAGAATTCTGACCAATGCAATGACCATGCAGAACTGACTAATCAGGAAACATGCTAAACACTTTCTGACAAATATCTGATGAAGCCAAGTTACATAACAAGGTGTATGTTTTTGCATCCTGACAACATAGGAATTTGTTTTACTTGACTATTCATATCTGTTGTAAAGGTTTTAGTTTCTCTTTTGCTCAATTTAGGGAGAATGAGTTTTGGGAAGGAAAGGGGAACAAGACATAAGAGTGATAGAAAAGGGTAGGGGAAGGGACATTGAAACATTTTTTTAAATATACAGAAAGAAATAAAAGGCAGGGTAAAAATAATAACAAACAAGGAGAACAGCCCTGAATGTAACATTTTGAATTTATTATATAATTAGAAAGGCAAAATGCATTTTATATATATAGTTTCACATTCAACCTTTGCTTTCAACTATGAATATATAAGTGCTCATTTTGGTTGATGTTTGTTAAGTTCAAAGTATTTTAAAATGTGATAAATTAATACATGTTGATGATTTTGTGCAAGCCATTCTATCATACCCACAATTTTTGTATCCAACCTTTTGTTTATTGAAGTCTTTTTCTTTCTTCAGGTCCCAGATCATGAAGCCCCTTTTCCATGTCTTCCTTATCTTCTTAAGTATTCTTGTACTCTCATTTTGATAAGAGTATTTAGTAGCCTGATGGGCACACTGTAGAATCTTGAAAGGAACTAGGGGTAGTGAAAAGAATATAGGGTTTGGATCCAGGGCTCTGACTCCAAACCCAAGATCAGTTGCTGCTCTTCACATGATCTTGAACTGATCCTTTCATCTCTCTGACAACAGCTTTCTCTTCTGTATCATGTCCCTTCAATCTCCAAGTCTTTGAGCCTGAGACTTAAAATCCCAAAGTTTGTTTGGCTTTTTAATTCAAAATTCAGACTGCCGACTTGACTGAAGTTTAAGAAATCCTAGAGATCTGCACGGGAAGATTTCCTTTAAAAGATTCATTTTTTTTCTGATTAAAGACATCTATTCTTAACTCTTAATGTGAAACTATTTCCTATACATTTATTGCTTTCTAGGAATAAAAATCATAATTTTCTAAAACATAAGGAATTTACAAATTCAAGGGAAGCATCTTGTTTGATCAATTTGCTCCTGCAAAGCAATTTGCCAAAATCCAAACTCATGACATATTCTGCATGGTCACTTGGATAATACACTTACAAGAACCAGACTCTCACTCAAAGTATGAGCAAGCCAGACATGTCAGTCATATCATTTACAACATTCCTGAATTATTAACTTCCATATTTTATGGGAAAGTTGTTGTTTGTCCTTCATTCTGGAAGAGGACCAATGATATGAGGAAGATGATATCATTATTTGCAAGTGAACTGGATTTAATTGAGCCAGAGCTGTGCAAAGTCACCAGCTTCACTCTCTCCTTGGGACTTATCCAAGTCCAGTGGCAAAATATAGATCAGGACAACTGGAGATGGAATTGGATGGAATTGGGAGACCTTGGCCTTTTCTAAATTAAGGCGTTTATGGGAAAAGTTAGTTATGAAAAAAAGGCAGTAGAATGTAACATGGGCAGCTAGGTGGTGTAACAGATAGGGTGTCAGGACTGGAGTCAAGGAGACTAATCTTCCTGTGTTCAAATCTGGCTTCAGACACTTACTAGCTATGTGATCTTGGGCAAGTCAGTTAACCCTAGGTTAAGTTTTTCATCTATAAAAGGAGATGGAGAAAAAAAAAAAATGGTAAGCCACTCTATTAGCTTAGCTAATAATAATAATAACCAAATCGGTTAAGACTGAAAATGATGTAACAATAGCAAGAATATAATATGCTCAGGTTAGCTCCTGCTTCAAAACAATCTACTTGGGCTGGCAGTGTTCACACAACTTTTTATCAATATGAAGGAAATCCATGACTTTCATGAAAATGTTTTGTATAACTTCACATGTGCCTTCTTAATGTGGAAGGGGAATAGCAAAGGAGGTAAGGAGAGAATCTGGGACTTCAAGTATTAAAAACAAATATTTTTTAAAAATGAGTTTACATTATGAAGGAAATCACACAACTTTCTATTATTATGATGGAAATCCTGACTTCAGGATCATGTTAAAGTCCCTCCCTAAGGTTTTCTGGAAAAGAGCATTGGAAGACATCATAGCTTTTTGATAATGTAAGTGGAATAGGCTGATCTTCAAACAGTAATGTTTTGAGGAGACAGGAAAAAACAGAATGAAAACTAGACATTTTAGTTTTAATAAAGTAAAATCCTTGTAGAAAAAGAGTTGAAACACTTGGAGAATATCTAATAGTTCCATCTGTTTGTGTAGTACTCTCTGATCTACTCCCCCAAGTTGTACTGAGATTTCTAAATTGTATGCCCACAGAACTACCACAGTCATGAGTTCTGGTTATCTATTCTTCCCAAATCTCATAGGGATACCTCCCAATCACAATCAGTCAGCAGATACAGTTACTTCTTAGTAAAGGGACTTACTAAATGTCACAAAAAAAAAAAAATATTACACTATCTTTAAAAAAAAAAAAAAAAAAGAGTTGAAAAAATGAGTAGCAAAATTTTCTCTTTTCCTCTGACCACAAATTTTATAAATTAATATTATTACCAATAAATAACAAAATTAAGATAAAATTTACACATAAATGAAACTACAGTTATTACTAATAAAAGCATCTAATGATTTTTTTCTCCATCCTCATTCTTCCTGACATATCTTACAGTCTTTTCCTAGACACTCTCATCTCTCTAGGATTTTTTGTGACATTACTCTCTCTTGGTTCTCCTTTTACTTATCTTATTGCTCCTTCTCAGTGTCTACTGATGAATCTTCCCCCCAGGAGGTGCCTGCTTACTGTGAATAAACCCCATCACTCTATCCTGGTTCCTAGTCTCCTTTCATTCTTTATGTTGCTTGGTGATCAAAAAAAGCTCCCATATTTTATGCAGATGATTCTCAGTTCTATTTAACCAGTCCCAACCTCTCTTCTTACTTCCAGTTATACATCTCCAAATGCCTAGTAGATATCGCATACTGGATGTCCTGTAGACATTTCAAACAGCATATCCAAATTAAAATAATCATCTTTTTTCTCAAAATCTTCTCCTATTCCTAACTTTCCAATTCTCTTAAGGATATCATCATCTATTTTCTCATTAGCTGTTCTGTTTGGTTTCATCTCCTGGAATGTCATGCCTCCCCAACGATGTGCTCATCACCCAATATCTCACCATTATGGATACTGGTTCAGCTTTGATAATAATATCTCCTTGGCAGTCTCAGCTGCCTTTCCTCTCTGATTTGAGGGTAAAGAGGAAAGCAATAAATTTTTCACCAAGCTTCCCTTTTTTAGAATGCTTAAAACTTTCTGGCTGATATCCTCTCTCCCAGTTCCCCATATTCAATTTGTTGCAAAGACCTTCCCAAAACTTATGCACACCATCTTTTCTCCTCTAATACTGCTTCCACTATCACCTGGCCCTTCATCATCCCACTCCTGAACTACTTCAATCACTGGCTGACCATGTCACTACCATTCTCTCCTATTCAATAAACTCTAGTGGCTCCTTAATACCTCCAAAATCAAATAGAAAATCTTCCCTTTGGCTTTAACAGTCCAAATTAACCTGAACACCCCCTCACACACACTGTTCTAATCTTCTTACTGACACAAGCCTCATTGCTCCTCCTCACACAGGACAGGCCACCTCCTGTCTCCACTCCTATTTCCCTGGCTTTCTGCCAAGCTTAGAATTCTCTCCCTCTCATCTCTAACTCCTGGCTTCTTTCAAGTCCCAGTTAAAAACCCTATTTTCTACAAGAAGCCTCAATAAGCCTCCCTTAATGCTAATGCTTTCCCTCTATTGCTGATCTCCAATTCATCTTTAGATGGCTTATTTGTATATCATTTGCCTGTTGTATTCCCCATTACACTGGGAATTCCTTAAGAAAAAGAACTATTTTTTTTGTCTTTATTTGTATCCCCAGTGCTTGCTTAGCATAGTGCAAACACATAGTAGGTGCTTACTATATGACTGATTCTTGATCTGACTAACATAAGAAAATAAGTCAAAACAACCTGTAATACACACTAAATTTTGTACACTGAAAGGCATTTATGGGAGAAAAGAAACAAATTTTTAAAAATTTCATTGGATTTTCCAATGGAAATGATTATGTAACCAATACAACCAATGGAATGATTATACATAACTTTACTCAAAAGATCTTGTAACCGTCCACACTAATTTAGTGACCTGTCTTAGCCTCTGAGTCAGAACAACCAGCAATAAAGCAAAATAATGTAGAACTTTCAGTGGAAGAATTTGAAAATAAGCCTAGTATTTTGGCTTTTTTTAAAAAAAAGAAAACAGTGCTGTTTCTTCTCCTTCCCTACTTATAAAAGAAGGAAAGTGGTGAAATAAATTCATCAAATAGACGCTATTTAAATATCAGTCTAATTCTCTACAAGGTTCTGAGCTCCACAGTATTCAGTGATAACATTCTAGAGCAGCAGCCAAAGATTTTGCTTTATTAGTGTCAAACAAGCTGCATGTGCTCATCCAACTGCAGGGTATAAAATTCTATGACTGTGTGATACATGTAGTGTTATTGCTTCTACAGAAAAAGGTGGAGTTCTTCATATGGTTGTGTGTGTGTGTGTGTGTGTGTGTGTGTGTGTGTGTGTGTCTGTGTGTGTACATGCATTGATGTGTATTGCCATACTTAAGTCAAAATTAAACAGATTACCAAAAAGAATAATTTTCTTCTACAGCTTTTTGAATTTTTTATACCCTATTTTTACCATTAAACATGCATAAAAGCAAAGCTGACTCCAACTACTATATTAAAAATATAGTTTTGAACTATTTGGGAACACTGAGTTATTATCAAAAATTAGTAATACTTTTCAAAGAATCTAAAATGTCTTTTCTCACTTAAAATTTTTTTCCAAATTACAAAGGCAATCTAGGTATCTATAAATCTATATTTATACATGTATGAATATATGTATAGACAGACATAGACATAAATATACACACTGAATTTACATGTATATACACACATATGTATGTATACATACATATACACACAGTGGTGTGTGGGTGTGTGTGTAAAAATACAAGAAACCAGTGTGAAATAAGAACATTGCCATTGAAAGTGATTATTAGAAATAAGACCCAAGCCTAGCAATTAAGGACAACAATGACATCTAGTGGACATTTCAAACATTCCATGCTTATCTCTCCCAAATGAATCAAAATTGATTTATTTTCACCATTTCATAAATGACCACTAAATAATAAATGCAACAGGGATCTGAACAACAAGTTGAAAAAAGGCCTACAAGTGCATGAGATCCAAATAAAAATGACATTGTTAATGTTAATGTTAATGACAATGTTAAAATCACATTAAAGCCTTTCAGCTAATATAGGTTTCTAAACAAACAGGCACCTCAGTTCTCTTCCAATTACTGCAGCAAAAATCTAAAATCCCATCGTATTAAAAAAAAAATCAGTAAATCTAACAGGAAACTTCAACAAGTAGCTTTTCACATTCTAGAATTTCACAAAAAGCCATCTCGAATTCCAAGGACAAGAGGAAAGTGGGAGGTCCACAAAGCCCCAGTAGTCACGCCAAGTGCCCTCCCAGCCCCATCAAAAACATATAGAACCTGCAGGACTCTAATCTGGGGACAGCTCTGCCAGAAAATCCTAGGTTGATCAGGAAGCCATGCCAGGGGCACTGGAAGTCACAAAGAGGGTCAGGAAGCCATAGAGTTCTGAGTTCTTTACCCTTCTGTCTGGAGTTAGTACAGAAGGCCCTAAAGTTTCAAGCAACCTGAACCTCAGAAATTCAAGTTCACTTAACAATGGGAGCAAAAGGTCAGAGTAGAAATGTAGGTGATCCGGTAAGAGACCAAGCAAGAGTATTCACTGCACCTTAAAGCACAGTAAGGAGCACAACTTGGCCCTGACGTGAAACACTAATTTAAAAACAAAGCAAAGAGAGATAAATAAACCAAAGAAAATAACAATGATGATAAGGAATCATTTTCAGAAATACCCCAAAACACAACCTAGAAGCAAATATAACAAGCAGGGTCTCAAAAGAAAAAAAAATTAAAATTCTATGATGACTCCATGAATACCTAGAAGAAAAAGCTAGAGATTTTAAAAAGTGAAATGAAAGCTCTGAAAGAAAGAAGTGAAAGAACATAAAACATAAAATGGCAAATGTTATTCAACACACTCTGAAAATGAGAAAAAACAAAACATTGAAGATTCTATAAATAGAGAACAAGAAATTAAATCAAAACAAAAGATTGAAAAAAATATAAAATACATGACATAGAGAACAACTAACCTAAGAAACAGGTCAAGGAGACATAATAATTTAAGAATTACTTGACTCTAACAACCACGACAAGAACATCTTAGATAGCAGATTTCAAGAAATCTTAAGTAAAACTGCCCAAATGTTACAGAATAACTTATCTGGAAAAATTTAATATAATCCTAAAACAGGAAAAAATATCAGTGTTTAATGTACTAGAAAAGTTTACTTCAAATTTGAGCAGTGTTAAGGAGTTATATGTAGTTGTAAAGTTAATTGTAATAGGAAGAAGAAAACATCCCAACTTTAATGTCTTCAAAGGGTATTTAGAGAATTAAAAACGATTTTTGGAGATGAACTGATGCTGTTATAAGACAACAAAGAGAAAGGATGGGAAAAAGAGACATAAATTAATGAATACAGAAGAAGGAAGGGAATGTAATTTGTGATTTCTAATGATTGAGGTATGTGAAAAGTGTACTGATACACCTCTCTTATTTGAAATGAATCAAGAATGGTTAAACACATATACAATTTGATATGGAAAATACATCAAAGAGAAAAAGAAACTTTATGTCCTTTAGCCATGTCCAAAAACAAAACAAACTAAAACAAAACCCATAAGCCTCAATCTCTGTTCTGAGACAACAGACATTCTATGTGGATGTGAGAAGTAAGTTTCTTAATGAGTACTGTGAAATTCTGTTTGGTCAAGCAAAACAAATTCCCTTCTAGACAATGCAGTGAGGTGGCAATGTGGCTGAACAATGGAACTGGAATCGGGAAAACTTGAACTCAAATCTGGTCCCAGAAACATATTAGCTGTGAGAGCTGAGGCAAATCATTTAACTTTTATCTCCATTTCCTCAGCTGTAAAATGGAGGTAATAAGCAGTACCTACCAACAACTTTCCAGTGTTAATGTAAAAATAAAATGAAATGTTATTTGTAAAGTCCTTAATAAAAGTTAATTATTTATATTAGCAATTATGCCAATGATGGGCTTCTTGATTTTACAATTTCAAAATATGGTCTTTCTGAAAAAAATCCTTATAAATCATCAAATAAAATTCAAGAAAAAAAAGGAAAATGAAATATTTCTAAAAGTAATTCCCAAAGAGAATTATGCAGAAATTGTATCTTTAAAAATGTGTAAAATTTTCCTTTCACATTATAATAACTTGTTTCTATCAAAAAGCTATTATAATAATCTACAGAACAAAGAACAAAAAGATGGTATATTTGAAAAGCTATAATTGACTTACTCTGATTTCTTGAAGGTTGTGAAAATTATTTCCTACTCTGACGGAGATCTTGCTTGGAGTATAGCTTTCATCTGATTTGTAGTCTGCATAAATACATAATGTCTTCACTGTTGTTTTTCTTCTATGAATAAGTAAAAAACAGTATAAGAAACAAATGTCTTTGGTAAAGAATCAAAAAGCACTGATACATTTACCATATGTCAGGCACTAGCTAAGTACTAGGGATACAAAGAAATGCAAAAAAACACTCAAGTTCTCAAGAACAGTAGAATGGAGAATAATATATATACAACTAGGTATATAATATATATACAACTAGGTATAAAGATATGCACTGGATAAATTGAGGATAATCCCAGAAAAAAGACATAAAGATCATGGGGGCTAAGGAAAACCTTCTTGTAAAAAATGAGACTTTAAACTGGAACTTGAAGGAAGCCAGGAAAGCCAAAAGGTGGAAATGAGGAAGGAAGAACAGATTTCTGATATGGGGGACAGCCAATGGAAGAGATACAATTTGTATGACTGAAAAAATAGGAAAAAGGTAAGATTATGAAAGGCTTTAAAAGCCAAAGAAAAGATTTTCTATTTGACCTTGGAAGTATTAGGGAACCACTGCAGCGCAGCTTACTGAATGGTCAGTCTTGTGCTCAATTTAGAAAAATCACTTGAACAACAGAGTAGAAAATGATGTAGAACAGAGAGAGACTTGCGGGGGATCAGCCATCAAGACATGCCAAAGTGAGGTGACATGGGCCTGTACCAGAGTGATAGCGATGTCCAAGGAAAGACATGAATTTTTAAATACTTACAAAACATCCAGCTTGAGATGTCTTAGTAGGCAGTTAGAAATAAGACATTGAAAGTCAGAAAAAATGTTATGGCTGGATAAAGAGATTGGAGAATGATCTAGTGATCTATATATAGGCGATAATAGAAGTCAATGGAATTTATGAACTCAGGGAGAGTATTTTGAACTCAAGGATGATGTGATTTAAATACAAGAAAAACATATATGTGCAAAAACAGCATTTTGATGAACTTTGGTCATTTCATATTGCAGTGCTAACAATAAACATTTGCAAAAAAATGATCATGAAAATTCAGTTTAAATGTCAATATTTGTTGAAGAGTAAAAGTAGTAGAGAAATTATATAAATGACTTAAGACCCTTCAAATTAAATCAACATGTACTTTGAAACTCATTGACTTCCAATGCTCAGGTAGGCATTAAGATGCAAAAAAAAAAAGTATTAGAAAATATAGATCAGGAGTAAGGAATGAGAAGTCCAGAATAGATCCGTGATAGCTCCTTCAAGAACAAAATCAGAAAATGCTGGAAGTGGTGAATGGAGTAGCACAAACCTTCTCTGGCTACCTCCTTAGGTTGCCTAACCTCCCAAGGGCACAGGGCCAGACCCAAATCACCTCCTGAGCTCTCCAAATTATTCCCAGGACATCAAGCAAGGTTCCACTATGTCTTGATGATCTTCAGAGAACAGGAAAGAGAATCAAGGAGGGAAAAGTATGGAAAATTGTTTTCATATAATCAGAACAGACATTTATACAAATAAGTAGAAGACAGAGAGGAAGTAACAGACACCTAAGTCTTCTCTCATCTGAAGGTGGCAAAGAAGGAAAGAATAATAAACAGAGCTGGGTACAAAAATACTTTTCACTCAACAAGGAAATAGAGAAAAGGGAAAAAGGAAGAAGGAATTAATGGAAGGACAGATTAAGTGGGAGATTAGTCTTAAGCCAAAAAACAAACAAAAAAAACCCTCTAATTATAGATAAAAATATTTATAGCAATTTTTAAGATAGCAGAGGGGAATCTAAAATGATGCCCATCAATGGGGGAATGGCTAAATAAGCTATGGCATATAAATGAGATGGAATACTACTGTGCACTAAGAAATGATGAAGGGAATGGTTTCAGAGAAACTCAGCAAGAATTATATGAATTGATCCAAAATGAAATGAACAGAACTAGAACAATTTATGCAATTAAAAAAATACGGTAAAGGCAAGCCTACTTTGAAAGAATAAGAAATTCTGATCAGTATAACCAACACCAATGAGTTCACAAAACTAATGATATGCTAGAGGTAAAGGACTCTGTACGGCATGATGCACATTTTTTTTTAGACATGGCCAATGTGGAAATTTGTTTTGCTTGATATCACATTTAAAAAGGGGTTTTGTTTTTCTTTCATTCTCTATTAGGGGAGGAGAACAAAGTAGATTTAGGCTGATTGAAAAAAAGTTTTTAATTATACACAAGACATGACAGGTCAGAAACACATTATCTCCTGTGTCAGTCACTTCCATTATTTCTTAGACCTTAAAATCTATACCCAACACCTAAAGAGTAGATCCTGCACCTTCTAATCACCTGCCTTCATGAAAAGAACTCATTGTTACTATTCTTGGACTCATTTCTCAATAGTTATATTGCCACACCTTCATTTCCCCATCTCTATGGTAATAAATCTCCTGTTGTCCAAAAAACCCTCTCCCTCCTCAAAGCTCATTTTATTCATTTCTTCATTGCCATTCCCCTTAAACCTATTCCCCCCCCACCCAATGTCCCACTCCAGGTTTTCTTGAACCTTCTAATAAATGCTTGTTCCATAATTAACAAATTTCCTTCCACCTTAAAAATACATATGCTCTACCCTTTGATCCAACAGTGCTACTACTGGGCTTATACCCCAAAGAGAAACTAAAGAAGGGAAAGGGACCTGTATGTACCAAAATGTTTCTGGCAGCCCTGTTTGTAGTGGCTGGACACTGGAAAATGAATGGATGCCCATCAATTGGAGAATGGTTGGGTAAATTGTGGTATATGAATGTTATGGAATATTATTGTTCTGTAAGAAATGACCAGCAGGATGAATACAGAGAGGCTTGGAGAGACTTACATGAACTGATGCTAAGTGAAATGAGCAGAACCAGGAGATCATTATATACCTCAACAACGATACTGTATGGGGATGTATTCTGATGGAAGTGGATTTCTTTGACAAAGAGAAGGTCTAACTCAGTTTCAATTGATCAATGATGGACAAAAGCAGCTACACCCAAAGAAAGACCACTGGGAAATGAATGTAAACTGCAATTTTGTTTTTCTTCCCAGGTTATTTTTACCTTCTGAATCCAATTCTTCTTGTGCAACAAGAAAACTGTTCAGTTCTGCACACATATATTGTATTTAGGATATACTGTGACATATTTAACATGTATATGACTGCTTGCCATCTGGGGGAGGGGGAAGAGGGAGGGAGGGGAAAAATCAGAACAGAAGTGAGTACAAGAGATAATGTTGTAAAAAATTACCCTGGCATGGGTTCTGGCAATAAAAAGTTATAATTATTAAAAAAAAAAATACATATGCTCTAACTGCATCTCTATTATCACTCACTAATCCAATCCTATTCCCCTTAATAAAAGCTCTTCCCCTGTGAAAGTACAGCATGGATTTGTTCTCTGTGTTAATTTTTATATGTTGCTTCCCATATTACAATATAAATCCCTTGAAGGCAAAATTGATTTTGCTTTCTCTTTTTGTCCCTACAGCTTAGCATAACGCCTGGGAAAGTATTTCTTATGTTTTTCAATCATGTCTACTCTCTGCGACCCATAGGCCACACTGTTCATTACCATTTTCTTCTCCAGTGGATTAAGGAAAACAGAAGTTAAGGGCCTTGTCCAGGATCACTTGGCTAGTGAGCATCTGCAACTGAATCTGAACTCGGGATCTCCCTACTTCAGGCTCCAGACTCAGTGCTCTCTCCACTGAGCTACCTAGCTATCTCCCTGGCAATATATTGTAAACTTAAAAATGCTTGCTAATTTATCATATTTATTATTATTAGCATCATAAAAATCAAACTGAGACTTTACCAACATATTACTAATAATAAAGTAATTACTAATAGTTGCCAACTAATTACTAATAATAGTGATACTAATATCACTAATTAGTAATTAATAATAATTACTAAGAATTTCATTTCTGTATACAAATTACCTATTTGAGCAAAGATGAAATTAATGTAAAACTAGGAGAATGATGAAGACATGGAATAAAATTAAAATAACTTCTACCTAATCAATTTAAACAAATTTTGAAACGAAAAAGTGGAGAAATGAGCATGTTAAAAGATGCTGACATCAAACAATTTCATATACAAGTACAGCTGATGGAAATCAACTGCCATAAAAATACCAAAGAGTCTAAACAATGCCATCATCTAAAAGGGCCTATCTACTTGCCAAGTAGAAAGATGTACTAGTCCACGGCAGGCCCATTTTAAAACTATAACTTCATTTACCAAATCATAGGGAGAAGGTGAATGGAAAAGTATAAACTGAAATGTCTAATAATACAAACAGCTGTGGGAAGAAAAAAATAACATAAAGAACTTTGGCAAGAGACCCAACAAAACAGTTATCCAAGACTTTTAAGGATGAAACTGGAAGAAAGAAACAGAACAGATCAAAGATGGAAAATGCCTTAAGAGATTTTTATAACAAATTCTTTTCAAGAGCAATGAACAACCCCTTCTCCCACCCCCTTGGGGCTCTACCTTCATTTTTAGATAAATTTTTTGAGGAAATGGAAACACTAGAGAGCAAACAACAACAACAACAACAAAAAAAAAGGCAGTTGAACTAGACCAAGTTTTTACAGAGGGAGTCCATCCTGAAGATGATATAATCTTGAAATCAATGAAGCATTTATTCTCAATATTTTTGAAGGGGAAAAAATTTCAAAGATATGAAAAAAATCTTGGAGCTTTTTGTTACTTTCTCCCACCCCCCCCAGCCCCCCAAAAAAGAAAAGACATCTAAGAGAGTCTGTATTTGCAGAGATGGAGCAAAAAAAAAAAAAAAAGAAAGAAAGAAAAAGAAAAAGAAAAAAAAAGTCTTTCTCCAACAAGCTGTGAAAGATATCACAATAATATGACTCCCTGAAAGATATGAGATAATCTTGTTTAAATATTAGTGTTTAACACTAATACAAAGTGAAACACAAAAACAAAAAGACATATGCTGATCAAAATTGTTTGCCACTATCATAGAGATTTAGTATGAGTCCCAATTAAAGGGAAATTTCCTATAGAAAATAATTTCCACATGTTTGTCTTTGCAGATAACATACTATCAGGCCCAGAATTTTTTTAGAGCCTCTTAAATGAGTCATAATGACTTAAAAAATTTGACTTAACTATCTGCAAAGAAATACTAAATGAGTGACAAATATACTATCAAGACACACAGGAGTGTGCATGCATATGTATGTGCATTTATCTCTCTGTGACAAGACACTGCAAAAAGATAATGCTTAGAAGTCAAACAAGAAGAGAGTATGCTATCTTGTTTTGGGGAAATACAAGTCTTTCACTGACCCCAATCTTTTCTCTAAACCAATGGTACAACTTTATAACATTAATATTATTGTGATGATACTTATAACTATTAATCATAGAACACCACAGTAGCAAAAGAATCAAAACTGAGGAGCACCAAAGAATCAATGAAGTACACATTGAATGGAGCCAGGCATTTATATAAGCATTTTAAGGTTTACAAAACAATTTGCCTGTATTTTCTCATTTGATCCTCACAATACTCAAATCCCAAGAGCAAAATACTATATTCACCCCCATCTTACAGATGAAGACATTGAGGCATATTTTAAGTGACTTCCCCAAGGTCACAGTCAGAAAGCAACTGAGTCCACATTCAAATTCAGTCTTTCTGACTCTAAGTTCAGTGCTCTATCTATATTATAAATATATAAATACACAAAAGCAACAGTGTAAAGGATCTCTCAGAATGGTGTGACATTTTTGTTTTTGTTTTTTTCAACGAGCCACATATTGAGAGCAAAAGGTAACTGATTGATGGCCCATTGTTCAATTGGTATCTTTATGATATCAAGAGAAAATAAGAAAGATCTCTAGTATGCTGAGAATGAATGAAAAGTGGTTATGTAAGAAGGGCAATCATGTCTGGATTGCAGTCTATGTCTTTGGAGAGAAAAACCATATTGATGAGATCACAAATCTAACTGAATAATTCAGAGACTGTGAAAAATAGTATAAATACACTAATACCTCAGGCATCTGATCATTTATTTAGCAAACTTAATTATACAGAACATAATCAAGAAATTAAGAATCCAGTAATATTAGTCATTCTGGTTATCTTAATCTCCTACTTTCATAGATAAATGAGAACTGAACAAACTATTCTTCCTTTCAGTTCCATTTTCCATGGCATTTTTCTGACTCATTGTCTTGCCCACAATGATTCCTATCTTATTATCACTTAACAGCATTTTATTCTATGTGCTACCTAATTTAGCTAGATTAGAGACTATATCACACTTCATGTATCTGAATCTTTTTTTCCCTATGAGTAAACTTTGTAAGGACAGGGGCCATGTGATTGATATGCTTCTATATTCTTCAAAATATACATCATGATCGTGAAGGTTGACAATAAATATTTGTGGTTTGATTTGACTGTAATTGACCAGCAATAGCTATTAACAATAATTTAAAAATAATAGCCAATATTTTACATGTGGCTTTGAACTTGCAAACCACTTTTACATATTTGATACACATAATTTTTTTAATTCTTGTGAGGTCAGACCTACTATGCCCAAGTTCAGATGACGAAAATTTGACTCGGGAGGTCAGAGTCACACAGTTGATATCTGAACTCCAATATCTAAAAACATACTTTCCTGACACCTGCTACTGTGCTCTTTTCTTTATTATGATATCTCTTATTTCCCAGGACTGCTCTCTAGATTCTTCAAAAAATTTTGATTCAATTTGATTCAAATTAATTGATTCAATTAATCAAAGTAGGAGAGGGTGAGAGAAAGCGAAAGAATTCTCAAAGTGGTTATAATAGATGACATCAAGGTTCATATATATTTCTCTTGACAAAGGTCCTCAAATCTTTATTTACTCTCATTTTAAACATCATTGAAATGCTTAGCTAGCTGGTTTCCCAATCCACAATGGATTATATACAGCAAATTCTAGTTGGAGGTTTTATTGGAAAAGGACCTAAGAACAGATATGTTGACATCAGTAATAAGTGAGAAATAAATCTGACAGTAAAGGAGATAAAGAAAAACTATGGAATTGTAGACAATATCAAACTTGGTCACTTTTGCAAAATTTTATTTTCCTTCCTTTTTATTCTTTGTTAAAAATGGCGATATGAAAGATTAAAACAAAAAATACCAATAAAAACTGTTTTAGAAGAAACATAAAAAAATAGGTAAAACTCAAAAAGCACAGTAATCTGTGGCCATTTACAGTGAAAAGAGATGGACCTATCAAAACACCTCATTAGGCCTATCATAGGCTATAATATTTGATTATGCCTTTAAAAGTATTGCTATCATTCACCAATGACAGCTCCCAAATCCCAAATACAGCCTTGTCTCATAACAAAGAAATACAATTAAGTAAAAAATAAATGAATACACTGCCTTGTTTGATCAAGTTCTACAAATAACAATCTACTATCTTTCTATAGAAGCATAAAATATCTTTCACCATCTGTTGGAATATACGGAGCCACCTGACAGTGGCTGCTGGATGGATCTCCTCTTGTGAGAGGAGGATGACACAAGGAAAATGAGAGACCATTGCTGTTCCCTGACCTCTCTGGCGGAGAGGCCTTTGCATTGTCTGACCTCTCTCCTCTTCCCTCTGCCTCCAATTTATCTCGTTCCCAGTCTGCAACACCAGTGTCAGCAAAGGCTGCCTTGTAACTCCTTCAGACATTATAATCCACAGCTGTGGAGGCTCTGGAGAATTGACCTGTCCCTTAACAATATATGATGCCCCAATGTGGGGAATAAGAATTCTAAGAAGAACCAGAGCTGTTCGTGAAAAAGGATCCTTCCAGAGTTAAAGAAGAAGAGCCCCAGTAAGACTTTTTTAGTTAGAGTAATTAAATGGGCAAATACAAAAAAGGGCTGATCCAGGAGCCTGATGAGAGATTTAAATTCCTGGTCTGACTACAGTCCTCTTCTCCATTTGAAAGTATGCCACGATCATCTGTTACAACCATCCAAAGGTGATAGTGCTGCTTGTATTCTTCAGTGTGCAGACCATGCTGTGGGGGGAAAATAACAGCAAAAAACAAAAAATGGGGAATTCTTTATTGTCTCCTTCACAGTCTTGTCTCCTTGCCTGAGGCTCAAACTAGTTTTCGGGAGGTCCTCTGGAATGTGTCTTGGTTTCTGTGGGGGAGGCAGGACCACCACGACAGTCTCTGTCTTGAAGTCTCCCTGGGTCCGAAAGCTTGTGCTCCAGCCTCCAGTCTTCCCTGAGTCTGTTCCAGTCCTCCACAGTGGTGGAAGTTGGAATGAATATCTCCTCCAGCCTCCAGCCACCACAAAGGTGGGAGATTGGAATGAATGTTTCTGGCTAAGTTTGTCCCAGCTTATATACTCTATTATAATTACATCATTGTAGATGTTAATCTTGTAGAATAGGTTAATTTTGTAGAACTATATTAAGTACTAAGTCCATTAACTGAACTTACAGAACTATTAATCACCATGCTAAACTATTTAACCACTGCCTTATCAATTCTACTGACTTAACACCTTTCTCCAGAATTCTGGCCCATTACAACCATCAATATTAAATCATGATTGTGTCACATTCTTTAAAGCAAGAGAAATTTTTAAAATTTATTTTGGTCCTTAAAGGAATAAGCTGCAGTTAACTGGAAGATTCTCTTATGTGGAACACCTCATTCCTCAACAATAGCTGAATACATGTAACTTACTGACTGCTTCATAATCTAGTTTATATAAATACATATAAGCTAGATTATATACACATACATATATATAATTACATATATTCAAAATAATTATACATACACACATACACCTCAAATACAGTGTGTGTGTGTGTGTGTGTGTGTGTGTGTTTAAGAGATGAGTTTTCAATATTAGGTGTGGTTAGCAGAGGAACTGATAAAAATTAATCTTGAGGCAGGCAGGGAGAAGGCTCTGATAGAGATCAAGCTCCAGGATCTTGGAACTACCCTCTGGAGAGGTTACTTAGTTTTCACATATAATCTACTTATGGGCCATCTCATGGCTGCTGCTTTCCTTTGGGTCAATCTGCCATGGCTCTCTGCCTTATAATGTCTTTCCCCTCCCCCTCTCCCATGCCACGTAGTATCTCCTCTAACTCCACTATGCTTCCCAGCCCCACTTCTCTTCCTTATAGCTAGCTAATTCTTTTAGGGTGCTTTGTCCCTTTCAGGATTTGGCCTGTCAGCTAAGGGCATGGCTCAATCTCATGGGGCACTCCCTTTCTACTGAGCTCCATTAGGGAACCTGTTCTCCATATGCTCTCCCACTCTATTTTATATATGCCATTCCTGGTATTTATTGTATCTCTTTATTGTGTCTGTAATCTCTTCTCCAAATAAATCTACCTTTTGCCAAAGAGAGTGGTCATTGTGAATGCTTCATATGACTAAACCCCAACTTTTGGTTTCTATCATCATCTGGTGTCTACATCACCTATATCATTCTGATGCTCAAACCACTGTGTGTGTGTGTGTGTGTGTGCACATGCATGCACGCACATGCGCACACACACACGCAAATAAAAATGTTACAGTTTATACAACATATTAAGAGAGTAATTCTGGGACCAATTTTCTTCCTAACCTTTCAGAATAGAAGCCACAAGGAAAAAAAAAATCAAAATCAACTTTTCTTTTTTTAAGCATGAAATCATTTTCTTGCTATGAAACTTTAAAAGAGGGTTAAATCTCAGGAGTAAAGAGAGAAATATGTTTTTCCTCATTCTCAGAAAGGGATTTAGAAACAGCAATATGGTGAAAATATTTATCATAATTACCAAGAACAATTACCAAAATAATATAAATTATTTTATTTAAGTTTTTCAATGACAGAGACAATAAAAAACCTGGTTTGGACCTTACCCTTGTCAAAGACACAAACTCAGGAAAAAGAAAGGCAAAAAGTATTTCTTCAGCACACTAAGATAGCAAGCACATCCTGACAGAGAGGTGAAGAAGTCAACATACAATATGGAACACACTTTTTCAACTGTACTAAGTGGGTGGGACTATTTTGCTTGATTATGCTTATTCAATACAAAGGTTTTGCTTTTATTATTTGTGTTGGTGGTGAGGGCAAAATGATACCACAACAAGATAGGAAAAGAGTTGCTAAAGTATTTTTTTAAATGCATAAAAAAAAAATCGGTAGGACACACAAATGTACAATGTAGAACAGTCTGGGAAATAACATTTATTTGTGAATTTATTTTATGTAAAAAATGTAAGCTGTTCATAAAATACAGTAATGGGCATACATACAATTGTCTTTGTCTATTCTACTTTGTATATGGAATTGCTTATCTTATTTGGTTCTGGTTAAATTTAAAAGAAAAAAAAATCCAAAAGAAAAACTTTTCTCCTCTTTTTACATATAATTACACTTAAATATCAGGGGTGAAACTGGGAAATAAGCACACAAATATATCATTGATGGAGACTTACTGTTTGTCCAACTGTGAACAATCTTTATTACAAAATATTACATATAGAAGAGGGGAAAGTTCCTCTTTATGCCCCCAAAATTACTAATATAAAGACAAAAGTCATCACTTTTTAAAAGGAACAAAATAAATGCACTCATAATATGAAATGTATAGCAACTTAAACCACAGACTTAATTTTGGAGATTTGAAATATACATTTACTACTCTAAAATCATAATAATGGAATCTTTTAAAATATATATAAACTGAGCAACATAGTAAATTGGTTGCTTGTCTGTGCTTAGAACTGTAGTCAATCACATGAAGACATCAATAGTTAAAACTGTTAAAAATCGCAAATAAAAGACTCCTCTTCAAATCCAAGATTTCTTAACAGCTAAAGAATGTGCCATAATTCTTATAGATCTGCTAATAAACTAATTATTCTGCCCTGAGCAAAACACACTTTTTGAGATTTATTAACTTCCAGAAATTAACCAACCAACAATTACTGAGCATTGACTGTTTAAGATATTTAATAAACCATTGTATTCATGCCCTCAAGATATTTACACCTAGGTGATCAGAACTAACCTCAAAATCTTAAAAAGAGCAATGTTCTATGTATAAGTTTAAATTTTTTTTCAAATGTACACTACTGGGACTAAAATCATAATATTCTCCCCTGAAATATCCCATAAAAATTGAAAAACAAAATATTACCTAAATTGGATGTTCACCAAATGAGGTTGTGAACCATCTGATTGCCAATAAGTTTCCAGATTATCATCTCGTAACTGATCCACTCCAAATCCTAATAAAGAAGACAACAATAGGTCTATAATCTCAAAATATAAATTTCCAGGAAAAAAATCATAAATATGAGTCAATTGGATGCCAATACATTAAAATGTAGACTAAAGACAACCCTCACATAACTAAAACTCCCTCCAATATCTCCCAGCACTCAAATGAATCTATAAGGAATTTAGAAAATAAGTCCCTCAAAATCATATTATCAATACCACCAAAGAAAAACCCATCCCTTCTAGATTTACTAAAACATTCAGTCCAAACTCTGAGGCAGACCTGACAATGAAATAGTGGACTGTCAATTAGGAAGTCTAGGTCCTAGGGACAGCCATGCCATCAGTGGACTGATGTTGGAAAGCATATTTAACCTCTAAATATCAGTTTCTCAACTATAAAATGAGAGCATTAGGCACTTACGATACCTTCCCTCTCAAAATCATAATATTATGCAACAATAATTGAGATCAATAATAATGACAAGCTCCGCTGAGATACTTAATCAAAGAAAAACAATTTTACTCAATATACAAGAAATTCTGTTTAAAAAAATAATTATTTATATCATTCAAATGGATCAATGATCTTATCAACTTGGATATTCTCTTCAAGGATATAGAATGTAATTCATCCACGCATCCCTATTTTGTGCAAATATTGTCTGTCTTCCCAAAAATAGGCAGTCCAAATAATTAGGAGGCTTTCTTCCATTTCTGCTGACTTTATTTAAACACTATCATCTTGTCATCCCATGCTCCATGATCAAGCCCAACTTTTTTTTTCTGCCATACATTTTCCTAATGACATCTTTTACTATTATTCTCTGAAGTTCTTCATTGGTTACATATTGCAGCCTGATCACATCGACCATATCTCTTAATTACCTTCTATGCAATATACATCTTCAATTTTTCAGAGACTGATATATTCCATATCTCATTGCCCCAACATAACACTAATAGGTTACCCTTAAAAAGATGGCCCTTTGTTTTTGGGAAACTTGGAATCAGTGAAGAAACTACACAATTCCCCAAAGGTAAATAAGTTCACTTTCCTTTTTAACTTGAGGCCCAACTCATTGTAGATTTGTATGATTTGTTCCAAATAACCATTCAAAAGTGTGTCATAATCTGAACAATCTTCATTCATTTCTTTTTTCCTGTGGAGATGATCAAGCCAAATCTTTTGAGTGGTACTAGATCTCTTCCAGGTGGCAACACAATTTTCCAATGTAATATACATCCATCAAACAGGATCATCTACAGGACCTCACTAGGCACAACAAATCCCCAACAACTTGGACTCTGCCCTGGATCTCTTCCATCACTGAAGCAAACAATTTCACTGAATACATACTCTCACCTGTTTTATGCTAGAAAAAATAATTATCTTGCTGCACAAGAAAATTGTATAAATATGTATGCATATATTGTATTTAACATATATATTTTTACCATGTTTAACATATATTGGATTACTTGCTATCTAGGGGAAGAAGTAGGGGGAAGGACAGGAAAATTGGAACACAAGGTTTTGCAAGAATCAATGTTGAAAAATTATCCATGCATATGTTTTGAAAATAAACAGCTTTAATTAAAAAAAAGAAAAAGAAAGAAAGAAAGAATCAGCTACCCAGAAAAACTAAGCATTTTCTTTCAGGGGAAAAGATGGACATTCAATGAAATAGGAGATTTTCAATCATTTTTTATGAAAAGACCAGAGCTGAACAGAAAAACTGATCTCCAAAACCAAGACTTAAGAGAAGCATTAAAAAAAGTAAATGGAAGAAAAGAAAAAAACAACAAACTTCTTTAAAGATTAAAATGTTTACATCCCTATATGGGAAGATTATACGTGTAACTCTTGAGATCTGTATCTTTGTCTGGAGTATACTTAGAGGATATAGGTATATGTTGACTTTAATGTGATAATATAAAAAAGAAATTGGGATAGGAGAGGAATTGTACTGGAAGAAAAGGCAAGGTGAAAAGAAAAATCAAAGAGATTACAGCATCTTATCACACCAGGATAATACACTATGATCAAGTAGGATTTATTTATACCAGGAACACAGGGCTGATTCAATATCAGTAAAATTAATAGTATATTGACCATATCAATAACCAAACAAAAAATTATATGACCATCTCAATAGATGCAGAAAAAATCATTTGACAAAATACAACACCCACTCCCATTAAAACACTAAAGAGCATGGGGACAAATAGTGTTTTACTTAAAATGCTAAGTAGCATCTATCTAAAAGCATTAACAGATAATATATGAAATGGGGATAAAGCTAGAAAATTCAATAAGATCAAGAGGAAAACAAGTTTGCCCATTATCACCACTATTATTCAATAATGTTAGCTTTAGCAATAAGAAAAGAAAAATAAATGGAAGAAACTGGAATAGGAAAAGAAGAAAAAAAAATTATCACTGCAGATGATATGATGTGTATATTTAGAGAATCAACTAAAAAACTAGTAGAGATAATAAACAACTTTAACAAAGTTCAAGGATACAAAATAAACCCTCAAAAATCACTGGCATTTCTATATGTTACCAAAAAGTCCAGCAGCAAAAAGGAAAAATAGAAATCCCATTTAAAATAACTAATATAAAATATTTGGGAGTCTACCTGCCAAGACAAAGCCAGAAATTATATGAACACAATTACAAAGCACTTCTCATGCAAAAAAAGTGAGATCTAAACAACTGAAAGATTATCAAGTACTCATGGGTATTCTACCAAAATTAATCTACTAATGCAGTACCATACCAATCAAAATGCCAAGAAATTACTTTACAGGACTAGAAAAAATAATAACAAAATTCATTTGAAAGAACATGATCAAGAATTTCAAGGGAATTAATGAAAAAAACTGCAAAGAAATGTAACCTCTGTTTCATAAATTTAAAGCTGGCTACAAATTCAGAGCTCCAGAACTGGAAGGGATCTCAAAGAGATAATCTAGTCGAATCTTATTTTAAAGATGTGGAAATTAAAGCCCACAAAGTAATTTTTCAAGATGACTGCAGAAGTAATTATAAGAAGTATAATCTGAACCTAGGCCCTCTGCTTTCAGACAGAGTTGATTTTTAACTGTACTTAACACATAATTATGACTTTAGAATATGATATCAACAAAATCTAAAAACATAAATATGTATTCACCAATATTAAGTCCATCAAGCCATATAAATAGTCAATAAAAAATGAATTTTAAAATGGGAGAAAATATAAATTTTGGGAAGATTATTCTAGCCAAAGCCATAAGTTTTCTAGTGAACAATGGAAAAGATGATAACATTCAATTTAATAAATACCTATTAAGCATATAATATGATCCAGGGATTTCAAATTACTCAAAAAGTCAACTGAATTCGTGAACTCGTCAGTAAGGATATTCTCCTTACAACAATAAGCTTTGCATAAGTTCATACAAATGTTCCCCAATTTTTCTGAAACTATTCCTTTATTTCTTAGAGTTCCATAGCATTTCACTGCATTTAGACCATAATTAATTCAACTATTCCTTATTTGATGACCTTTTTTCCTTCCTCCCTTCTGCAAGGAAACTAATATATTTAGTATTTTGGAAAGAGGAAAGTAGGGATGTCATTGTGCTTGCAAATTGTGACTTGGTTTGTTTACAAAGAATACTCAAAAATCCTAAGTCGAATAAATGAAAAAAAAAAAGTTGTCTAAAAATCTTTTTGACTAATAATTTATTTTCCCTCAATTACATGTAAAAACATTTTTTAACATTCATTTTTAAAAATTTTGAATTCCAAGTTCTTTCTCTAACCCTCATTAACTCCCACCCCTCCTTAAAAGAGTAAACACTTTGATATGTTATATATGTGCATTCATGCAAAACATTTCCATATTAGCCATATTGTAAAAGAAAACACAGACCCAACTATGACAGACCCCAAAAAAACCCAATTATGAAAAAAATTTAAAAAGTAAAAAATAGTATGCTTCCATCTGCATTGAGAATCTATCACTTCCTTCAGTGAAAGTGGGATAGTATTATCATGAATTCTTTGGAATGATCTTGGATCATTTTATTTCTGAGAAGAGCTAAGTCAAATACAGTTGATCAATATTGCTATTACTGTATACAATGTTATCCTGCTTCTGCTTCTCTTTCCTGTCCCTTATTTTCCAGTTCTTTGCCTCTAGAAAAAAGAGCTGTTATAAGTATTTTTGTACATATGTGTTCTTTTCCTCTTTCTCTGATCTCTAATCTAAAGTGCACTTTAGGCACTTATTTTTTTACTTATAATTCCAAATTGTTTAATCAGAATTGTTGGACCAATTCTTGGTCCTAGCAGTACATGAATGTGCCTGTTTTCCCTATATCTCCTTTAACATTTGTCATTTTCCCTTTTTTTTCCAACTTTGCCTATCTGATTAGCATGTGATAGAACCTTAGAATTGTTTTCATTAGCATTTTTCTGATTAGTAACTTCCATTTCAAGTAATTTTTCAAATCATAGTTGATATTTATTCCTTTGAAAACTCCTTGTTCAAACCCTTTGGCCATTTATTAACTGAGAAATAATTCTTATTCTTAGAAACTTACATTGTTTTCTTATATGCTTGATGATATGGCCCTTATCAGAAAAACTTGCTACGGGATTCTGTGCTGGCCTTTTCTCCATCCGCACTCCCTCTCTTCCCCATCTCCCCCTGTTAACCCCCAATTACTAGTTTCTCTTCTAATTGTAGCCACATTGGTTTTGTTTGTGTAAACTTTTTAAAAATTATAATTGAAGGTGTCAATTTTATCTTATATGATCCTCTTCATTCCCAGTTTCTTCATGAGCTGTTCAGCTATCCATGAATCTGAAAGGTAATTTCTTCCTTTCTCCCTATTTTGTTTATGATGTTAGATTATTTATCTATTTAGACTTATCTTGTTATATGATGTGAGATGTTGGACTTTATAATTCCTGCCAGATTGTTCACTAACTTTCTCAAAAGATTTTGTCAATAGTACATTCTTACCCCTTACCTAGTCTTGGTTTATCAAACACTATACTACATACAAACAATGCTTGTTGTTTACCTAATCTGTTCCATTCATTGACCCCTAGATTTGTTAAAATAGTAACAAATTGTTTTAAAGTCACTGCTTTGTAATATAGTTTTGAGACCTACCAATTTTAGGTTCCTTTCTCATTTATTCTTTTTATTACTTATTATTTTATCCTTTTCCAATTACATGTAGAAACAATCTTTAACATTCATTTTTCAGTGGATTCACTCCCCTCAAAATTTTTGCCTCCACTAAAGAGTTCCTTTGTGTATACTTTTTTTTACCTACCTGCTTTTCCTGACTTTATTTTCCTTATCACAATTTCTACTAATTCTATAAAGCACATTTGGGATTATAATGATATAGTTCAATTGTGGTGAATACCCTGCCTTTTTTTCATAGAGAAAAAAGTTTGTTTTAAATATCTTTACAAATCTTGTTCTTTCTGTTCATAACTATTTCCCACTTTTTCCATACTACCTTCAGAGTGACTTTATTTAACTGGATCTCCTACCAACTTAAATAAATTTAAATAAATTTAAATAAATTGGTTTTATCTTCCCATGTTTCTCAATTTTATGAAATGATAGCTGCTCATGATTTTCTAACATGCTTTCCTATAAGATTTTTTGTATTTACAACTGCAAATCAATATTACAGTTTATACAATGAATTAACAATAGCATACGGAAAAACAATTTTGAAAGACTTAAAAAGTTCTAATAAATTCATTGGCCAGCTACAGTTGCAGAAGACTGAAGATGAAACATGTTAAGATCTTTTAGGTGCTAAATTGCATGCAGAAAGAGATATATACTTTTTGGCTTTACTCAGTGTGGAAATCAGTTTTCTTTGATTTGTCACAAGGGTTTTGTTTTCCTTTTATTCCCAATGGGAGTAGAGGAGTTGAAAGGGAGAGAAAATAGATTCTTTTATCATTTGAAAAAAGTAATTTTTAAAATTTGTGCTTTTACTTTTTATTGGAAAATAACATGGAAACATGCTCAAAAAATTACTCAACTGTGCATACCCTCTGAAGCAACGTCTTAAGTTACAGAATGAGTCCATTCCCCCCAAAAAACAAAGAAAGAGGAAAAGTATTTATAAATATTTAGAAAAGTCCCTTTTTTTTGTAGTGGCAAATAACTAAAGACCAAGAGATTGTTCATTTTGAGAAATGGCTGAACAATGTATGATATGTATTAATGTAATGTTTATTATTCCTAATATGAGAGAGAGCACAGCACACTGGCTAAAGAACAATCTGAGTGTTAGGTGTGCCCAGGCTCAAGGTGCATGTTTGACCAAAGGGAAATTACTTAAGCTCTAGATGCCTGTCCTGAGACAGGAAAACTAAGACTTTTAAGTTGAAGAAGAGATCTTGATCTATTTTGGTAAAAGGAGTTTCTTCATTGGTTCTTCTTGATACCAACGAAATTGTAAATTTGGCTCCCCCAAATTCTTAGTAACTAAGGGTGATGATAATGATATAACTCATTCTACTCATTTTTTTTAACTAACATACAAAATTGGAGCATCATCCTTCCTCTATCACAGTTCAACATTATATGAAGCTAGGTATTTGGCAAAGGCAAATATCCTATTCCTCTATATCTATTTGGCAATAGTGAATCTAGTCTATTTTTCTCTGGTACAAAGTTTTTAATGACAAAGCTGTTGTCTTTTTCAGTATCTCTATAAATAGTAAGTCTATGGATACTTCTAATTCCCCAATAATAACAATTATATATTTATAATAACAATTTTATACATATAATAATAACAATTACAACAGCTGAAGTGGGAACAAGAATAACATGAATGAGAACATGGACTTGCTCACTTTCTTAAAATAGAATAAAGACAATGTAAATTTTATAGGAATATCTGATGTCACACATATAAATCTATAATATGGTTCAAATATATAATATGCTTTCATAGTCTATGCAATTGCTAATCGAGGATTTCCATAAATTCTCCCAAAGTAACAATGAAGACTTTCCACTATTGTAATATCCTAAAGAGTACACTTAAGCTACATATATAATGAATGTCATTCTCACTGATGACATAACAAATTTTTAATTCAGTATAGAAAGAAAAATAAGCATAACTATTACAAAACAAAGTATTATTTTTTACCTGGCTTACAAGATGAGAGGGACCAAACAGCCTGTGAACCGATTTCACGTACTGTCCCAGTCCTTTCCAACTGTTTAGGGTCAGCACCAGGTGGTGTCTTGTTTGGTGTGGTCATTGTTCACTATACTTTAAAAAAAAAAAAAAAAAAAAAAAAAGGACAGATTACAAAGAGATTTAAAATCCTTTTCAGGTTTAATAAAAAGAAAAAGCTAGTACCTTTAATTAAATCATTTTGCTGTTAGTTTAGAGAAAACCAGAAAAAAAATTCCTCATTACTGGAAATATACTTACATCCTAGTGGAAAAGGAAGATAGATCAGGAAATGGATTATACAAATGAAGGTGGCTTAGCTGTACCAGATCTAAAATTATATTATAGAGCAGCAGTTACCAAAACTATTTGGTATTGGCTAAGGAATAGGTTAGTTGATCAGTGGAATAGATTAGGTTCAAGGGATAAAACAGTCAACAAATATAGCAACCTAGTCTTTGACAAACACAAAGACCCCAGCTTTTGGGATAAGAACTTACTGTTTGATAAAAATTGCTGGGAAAATTGGAAACTAATATGGCAGAAACTAGGCACTGATCCTCACTTAACACCGTACACCAAGATAAGGTCAAAATGGGTTCATGACCTAGGCATAAAGAATGAAATTATCAATAAATTAGAGGAACATAGGATAGTTTACCTCTCAGACCTGTGGAAGGGGAAGGACTTTAGGACCAAAGAAGAACTAGAGATCATTACTGATCACAAAATAGAAAATTTCGATTATACCAAACTGAAAAGTTTTTGTACAAACAAAATTAATGCAGACAAGATTAGAAGGGAAGCAATAAACTGGGAAAATATTTTTACAGTCAAAGGTTCTGATAAAGGCCTCATTTCCAAAATATATAGAGAATTAACTCTAATTTATAAAAAATCAAGCCATTCTCCAATTGAAAAATGGTCAAAGGATATGAACAGACAATTCTCAGATGAAGAAATTGAAACTATTTCTAAGTCATATGAAAAGATGCTCCAAGTCATTATTAATCAGAGAAATGCAAATTAAGACAACTCTAAGATACCACTACATACCTGTCAGATTGGCTAAGATGACAGGAAAAAATAATGATGATTGTTGGAGGGGATACAGGAAAACTGGGACATTGATACATTGTTGGTGGAGTTGTGAACGAATCCAACCATTTTGGAGAGTAGTTTGGAACTATGCTCAAAAAGTTATCAAACTGTGCATACCCTTTGATCCAGCAGTGTTACTACTGGGATTATATCCCAAAGAGATTATAAAGAAGGGAAAGGGACCTGTATGTGCACGAATGTTTGTGGCAGCCCTTTTTGTAGTGGCTAGAAACTGGAAACTGAATGGATGTCCATCAGTTGGAGAATGGCTGAATAAATTGTGGTATATGAAAATTATGGAATATTACTGTTCTGTAAGAAATGACCAACAGGATGATTTCAGAAAGGCCTGGAGAGACTTACACGAACTGATGCTGAGTGAAATGAGCAGGACCAGGAGATCATTATATACTTCAACAACAATACTATATGATGACCAGTTCTGATGGACCAGGCCATCCTCAGCAACGAGATCAACCAAATCATTTCCAATGGAGCAGTAATGAACTGAACCAGCTATGCCCAGAGAAAGAACTCTGGGAGATGACTAAAAACCATTACATTGAATTCCCAATCCCTATATTTATGCCCACCTGCATTTTTGATTTCCTTCACAAGCTAATTGTACAATATTTCAGAATCTGATTCTTTTTGTACAGCAAAATAACGTTTTGGTCATGTATACTTATTGTGTATCTAATTTATATTTTAATGTACTTAACATCTACTGGTCATCCTGCCATCTGGGGGAGGGGGTGGGGGCTAAGAGGTGAAAAATTGGAACAAGAGGTTTGGCAGTTGTTAATGCTGTAAAGTTACCCATGCATATATCTTGTAAATAAAAGGCTATTAAATAAAAAAAATAAAAATAAAAAAAAAAAAGGAAATGGATTATAAAGTCCTGGCTCTAGTCACTAAGTAGGTGTATAGTTTCACTCAAATCATTTCATCTTCCCTAATATCAGTCTATTTTTCTTTGTAATTAAGGAGTTTGACTAGATAACCTTTTATGTATCGCCTAGCTAAAATCTTCTAAAATTTCTGATTTTTTCCTCACCCTATTTGTTTACCTACAAAATAAAAGGACTGAATTTGATAACTGTCCATTCTAGCTTTAAAAACTTAGCAAAACTACTTTATATTAAGCCTCTATTTTTCAATTATAATTAACATCTTACTTCAAGAGTTAAAAAAAAAAAAACTTGGGAATTATGTCTATGCATGTTTTGAAAATAACTTGAGAATATATTAAGATAGTGAATAAAATATTAAAGCATCTAATGGTACTCTTATAAAAACCAATCATGTTCTGGGGAATAGAGATCATAAAAAATAAAAGCAGATAAAAATAATGCATCTTTTAGAGACTATAAAGTAATAAGACAATAATGAAAGAAAAAGAACAAATAAACATTCCTAAGTAAATGCTAAACTATGATATCATGAAATGTGTGGCTTAGAAAATAAAGTTGTCCAGTCACGTAACCAGAATGAGAATGATCAACAATCTTAGTACTACTCTAATGATATGGGAAAAAATTAAAAAAAGAACTCTCAAAACTCTCCAAATTAAGAATTTTATCTAAGATATACAATCATTGCAGATATGTCCTCTAGTTAAAATACCAAGAACCTTAAGTAGGTAAATAATAAATAAAGTAAATAACAGCAGAGAATGCTAATCCCTAATTCCTTTCACATCTATCAGGGCTATACAACAAAAACTATTGCCAGTGCTCTCAAATTCTTTTGCTGCAGTAGCAGTCTCTACTAACAGTATCCACCTTTCTCCTCACCCCACCATTCTGTGGCAACTAGCAATAGAACTTAACTTTGAATACACAAAAACACAGAGATACAGTTCATGGGAAGGCATAGATGCATAGGAAAGACAAGTGAAAAGTGGTGAAATATAAATGCTCATCATGGAAGGAGGCAGGGACAGTTCTAGGTATGGTCCTTGAATGATGTGCCATGAGAGAGGAAAAGAATTAGAAATAAAAGTGATTTCAGAAAGAAAAAAATACAGTTTAAAATCATGAAGACAAACAGACAAATCAACTGGGAAGATGCTAACAACAGAAAGGAATATGGCTACCAGGACACCTAAATCTGTCTGAAAATCTCAGATTACTACAAGACAAAATAACATGAATCAACATCTGTGGATTCTCAAAATGGTATGAAATCACAACAGGATGTTTGTTCCTGAATGGTTCCAAAGAAAATTGAGAAATATGAAAGCACAAATTATGACTTGCATAGCAAAAACAACTGGTAGGAAAGGAAAACTTAAATATACAGTAATAAAACTCTCCAAAGAAACAAAAAAGAGAGAATAAATGATTGAGAATAAAAAGACACAGAAACAAAGGACAATTGGGTAAAAAACATGTTAAAAATAAAGTGTTAATTAAAAAGAATACACAGATCACTTCCAGAAAAGGGAAGGAAAATATGCTGAAAATTCCAAGATAGATACAATATAATTAAATTTAACAATGCCAATGACAAACAACAAATTTTGCAAGGGACCAGGAGAAACTTTCAAACAAAGCAAATTTGAAGAATACAAGACTATTCTGCTTAGCATTAACGACAAAGTATTACAAAAAGCAAAAGCTCCTAAATTCAAATTACAAAACGAAATGATATACCTTGTAAGGCCGAGCTCAATAAACAAAACAGATATTTAATAAAAGGGCAAGCATTCCTAAAACAACCAGGGGGGTAAAAAACAGAAACAGATTACAGGCTTACCTCAGACATCTATAAACAAAATGAATATGGCAATACATTGAGTGACATGATTTTTTTCAGATTTCATTGCATTAAAAGTTATTTTACACTATATTCTATCAAGGATATAATGATATTATGTCCCTCAAAAAATGTACATACCTTAATTAGAAAATACTTTTATTGCTAAAAAAAAAAAATAATAATAATAATAAAAAAAAGCTAACTATCATCTGATCCTTCAGCAAGCCGTAATATTTTTACTGGTGGAGGATCTTCAATGTTAATAGTTGCTGAGGTTGATCAGGGTGGTGCCTGTGGCAATTTCTTTAAGTGAAATAACAATGAAGTTCATTATACTGATTAAGTCTTTCTTTCGTTTGAATACTTAAGAGACCATTTTAAGGTTATTCATTGGTTTACTTATAATATTGAAATGTTTTATGAAATAGGGAGGCCCTGAAAGGTCAGTGATGGACCAATCAGAACACACATAACATTTTATAGATTAAGTTACTGGCCTTACATAGTTATGATTCATGGTACTCCAAAACAATACCATCAAAGATCACTGTCCATAGATCACCATAACTGATATAATAATAGCACTGATTAAAAAGTTTGAAATATTGCAAGAATTACCAAAATGTGACACAAACCCTATATCAGCATGATGAAATCCTGGATTACTGGGTGAAGTTGGCAGAGAAAGGTGAAGTACTAATAAGATTACTCCCTGAGGGTAAGCAAAGAAGGGTACTGATAGGGATCAGTTCAGCCTTATAATCCCAACCTCTGTGGAGGTGGTGGGTAGTCCTGCCTAGCTGTGTTCAGTCAGAAATCCAAGTTTCATCAAACCCCAAGGTTAATTTTCCCTTATAAATCTGTCCATAGCCCATGCCATCTTTGCTGACTCCATTTTGGGTTAGCCCGCCATGCTATTCTGCCTCCTGGTTCTTTTCCTTCACCCCTTGGCCATGTCTCTTGGTGTCTTTCTCCTTTTTTTAGGGTGCTAAGTCTCTAGTTAATGGCTTACTCCCTTCCTCATGGCATATTCCCTTCTTCCTAGTTAATTGTGAGTTCCACTGGGGAACTTTTTTTTTCCATTGTTGTTAAAACCACTTTCCTATCTATTTCATATTTACCACTCCTGGTGTCTATTGCATTTTTTTCATTTTGTCTGTAACCTCTTCTCCTAAATAAACCTACTTTTTACCCCCCCCCCGCAAAAAAAAGGGCCATTGTGAATTGATCACATGACTGAACCCCAAAAGTCGATGTCAACTGCTCTCCCTAAATCACATCACATTGCTCTCCCTAAATCACAATCACATCATAAGGACAAATGCTTTGTCCTAATGGTCTTTATTTTTAATAATTCTAACAGAAAGATAAACAAAAAGTTAAATACACAATTAAGTAAACAGCTGGAGAAACTACATAGGAAAAATGGACTTTTGATGAAACAGAGAACACTTGTCATCATTCCTAAACAGCATATGCTGTTGGAAAAATGGCACCAACAGACTTTCTTGAGATGGAAGTGCCACAAATCATAAGTTTGTAAACTATAACTTTACTGCTTTGCAAACGCTCTAGACAAAAGAAACATTAAAAATGATAAAGACAGCAGTCAAGAAATGTGCAAGTAATTGAAATAAACTGCTCCCAAGAGGAAAAAAAAAGGAAAAAAATTAGAAAGAAAAAGACATCCGTGGGGTTAATAGAAATAACTACAATATAACAAGGGAACATTGAGATTTCCCCGCCTAAAATACATCAGAAGACAACTTTAATAGAAGGTGGGAGAATAGACCTGAACCATCTTGAACTAAAACTCATAATGTCCAGCAGATGAATCAATACTCTTTTGTGGGTGAAAACTGCAGAATAAGAATGAGCATAAATAGGTAAATGGAACTAAGGGAATAGAGGGGGTTGTGTGACATAATCTAAGTAAGTCAATAATTCCTATAGTCTCTCAAATTGAAGACAGGCTACAGGAGAATGGATGAGGTGGGAAAGTATGTGATTAAAATAGGGATAATGAAAAGGGAAAATCTCAGTTCAATGGTAGAAAGGAATAACACTGAAGAACACTTCCATGTCGGGGAGAGAGAGGTTCTGTAAGGGGAAGCAGGGGCTTTAAATGAATGTAATGTACAGGGATTTGGTGCTTAAACAGATTGTGATTATCTCTGAAAATAGCATCCTGCTTCAAAAGGGAAATCATAACTCTTAAGGTTAAGTAATATCCAAAAGAGTGAGAAGGCATAGACACAGGGAGATTTTACAATAAATATGGGAGAAAGGATTATGGAGATGACTGAGAATAATAATGAATTTTGTAATTAAATAAAAAAGGAAAATTTCTACTACTGGGCAACACTTCCATCCTTGCTATCTCTTGTAAGCATTTGAAAAAATGAAGAAGAGAAAAGAAGAGAGGGGATAGTGGTGAAGGAAAGAACTACAAGGCAGGCAATAACAGAAACAGTTTAAAAGAGGGAACTCAAAATAGATACATCAGAAACTTTAATTCCATGAGGAAAAGGGATATTACAGAAAAAAATAAACAAGCATAAGGACATAATCAAATAATGAAAGCCTACAATAGAAGAGCATGAGAGAAAGAAATTCTTTTTTAAAAGGGGTACAGAATAAAATGAAGGAAAAAAAGACCTCCTGATAAACAGAAGTTGAAAAGGAAGTAGTTTTGCTTAATTTTTAATTGAGAGGTGAAAAAAGAGGGGAAGAAATACATAACTAAAAAAAAAAAAACTTAAAAAAAGAAATGTAAGTCAAGCAAAATGTAATTTATTAAGAAGGACCTGGACATTCAAGAATGGCTATGCCAAATACAGAATAATTTTACCGATTGATAGAAGACACATAAGCTAAAATAAGCAAAATATGTCAGTAGAGTCATGAGTTGGGTAAAGTAGGGGGCTTCTCCACTAAGTATTCATGAGATAGTCATAAAATGGTCCCCTGCTCATAATGGACAAGAGGGAATGATTCGGAGGTACAAAAATAAATTGGACACTTTTTTTGTAACTGAGTCCTCTCTGCTGCACTGCATTTGCTTAGCATGACAAGGAAAACAAGAGTAGAAGGCCTCTGCTTAACTTTCTATGATTAAGCAAGTGATCTCAGAATCTTCAGCTTACAGCTCCGGAACATAATACACCCAACTGATATTGGAAACAAAATTCTGAACCCCAAATAAGGGCACAATAAATGGACAAATTCAGAATGAGTGAAGAAGTTTAAAGTTTTAATATGTTCCTTCAGGAAATGGGTGTGAAACTCAAAATGAGCTCATACCCTTTTTGAAGCAAGAGCATAACTACCTTTTATCCCTTCTCCAGGTGGCATCATCCCTCCCCTATCTTCCCAGTGGCTGGGGGTGATGAGGTTAACATTCTTTTCCCATTCTCCTACAACATACACCTCTTAATATCTCCCACTTCCAGTTACCTATATTGTATGCCCATTAAAATAAACCTTAGCTCCTCCTAGGGAGGAGAAGTTAATATTTATGAAGCTATTAAGCCTGCATAATTTAACTAAGCTATAACCTTTGTCCTGCTTTCAGCTTTTTTTTTTTTAAATACACAACAAGTTCTATATACAGTTTCAGAAAGTTCCCTGTTCCACTCCTCTGGACTACTTCTGGTTCCAGACTTCTGGCTTTCCTCTGCTATGGGAACATAACTTTTATCATTTCTCATACTGATAATCACTATCCCTTTGAAATTATATCAACTTGATTAATACTAATAGAATAGGGGTCCAAATGAATTATTGACAAGAGAAATGTAAAAAGGAAGTATAATAAAAGAATCATAAAGGCCTAAACAAAGATGAATTATTTATATTCTAATATGAAGAGACTTCAGAACCCTATCATCATGGTTATCAAACAAGCCTAATTACACAGAAGAGCAAGTTATGGCTTTTTTTTTTTTTTTGGATGATCTTAAAAGAAAGAGAAAAAGAGGGGGAGAAGAGAGAAGAAATACTTTGAGATGGCCAAAGACAGAAAGGATGGGGAAATTATCTCATATAATTGGAATACACAAGTAGAAAACTTATGTAAACATGGAGAAAAGATTGGGGAATACACATATATAGTTGGATGCACAAATACGTTTTACTAAATATAGAAATAGTAAGGAAAGAGGTCGGAGCCAACAAAGTAGTGCAATGGATATAGAACACTGAATCTGGAATCAGAAAGACCTGAGTTCAAAAATAACTTCAGGCACTTACTAACTGTGTGATCCTGGGCAAGTTACTTAACCCTGTTTGCCTGTTTTTTCATTTGTAAAATGAGCTAGAGAGAAAAAAATGTCAAACCACTCCTGTCTTTGCCTGGAAAATCTTAAGTAGGATCATAAAGAGTCAGATACAACCGACTTGACTGAACAACAATGAAAACAGGGAAAAATAAGAGAGAAAAGAAAATAAGAGCGAGAACAGATTAAGGATGGTAGTAGTCATAAGCAAAATAAATTAAATATTGAAGGTGAATTGGAAAAGGAACCCACTTAAAAAGAGAAAAAAAGTAAGAACCTATGATCCAACTCTGGATGAGGAAAAGAGAAAAGAGCAAGTAAGTAGTAGTGGATATATCAGATCTAGAACACTAATGCTGAGCACACTCTTCTTACCAAGTTCTCTATAAAAAGCAAGGGGGAAACTGATGTACACTAACCACAATACCATAAGACTAATACTAAAAACATGATATTGACTCTAAGAGAGAAATTATGGACACAGAGTACAGACTGAGAAGTCTGCAGGCACATACACACACACATCACACATGACATGGCCAATATGGGATTTGATTTCTTTGGACTATGAATATTTATTGTCAAGGTTTTCTTTTTCTTTCTTTCTTTCTTTTTTTTTTTTTTTTTAATAGGGGAGGCAGCATTGGACTGAGGGAGAATGTGAATTTTCATTCATCAAAAAAATTTAGTTTTGTTGTTTTTTTTTTTTTAAAGATTTAAGTATCAGGGATGTAAGAAAATGACAAAGTGAGAATTAAGAGGTTGTTAAGAGTTTCATAACTTCAGTGAATAAAATCACCCTTTAAAAATTACAATTGACCAAGTAGAAGTTAATGATCCCATGACACATCTAGAAACAAAATCAAAAAACAGTGAAAAGACTGAATTAAAAAGAAGAAAATGTGAATTATCTCATGAGAAAAACAACTGACCTAGAATACAGACCTGAAATCCCTTCGCCCCCCCCCAAAAAAAAAACCCATTAGATAATAGATTTCAAGAAATTATAAAGGAAAACTGCCCAGATGTCATAGAACCAGAAGTTAAAGTATATACTGAAAAGAATCCATGAATCACCTCCTGAAAAAGATCTCAAAACGAAAATTTCCAGGAATATCAAAGCCACATTCCAAAGCTCTCAGATTAAGGAGAAAATACTGAAAACAATCAGAAATAAATAATTTAAATACTGTGGAGAAACAATCATGATCACATAAGATTTAGTAGCTGCTACTATATAGAAGTGAAAGGCTGGAAATTAAAGGATTTAGGATTACGATCAAAAATAACCTACCTAACAAAACTGAATATAATCACCTGGGGTGAAAATAAACATTTAGTGAAATACAGAACTTTAAGCATTCCTGATAAAAAGATCAGCTCCGAACAGAAAAAGAGATACTCAAGAAATATAAAAGTTAAACATTAATGAGAAATCATAAGGTTAAATTGTTTACATTCCCATATGAAAAGATGATACATATAACTCCTAAGAAGTTTATCATTATTAGAACATTTTCATTATTGGAAGGATTCTCCTTAGACAGAGGACATGAGTACAAATCTATTACATTGGGATGATCTCAAAATATAAAATAAGAGGGTTAGAAAAAAGAGCAATGTATTAGGAGGATGAGCAAAAGAAAAGGGGAAATTATCTTGCATAAGAAAGTTTTTACAGTGGAGAAGGAGGTGGGAAAAGTAGGGAATATTTGAACCTCAGTATCAGATGAACTATATCAAACAGGGAAGACCACATGTATACATGTGGTATACAGCTGGATACTGAAATTTATCTTACCTAACAGGGAGGTAGGAAGAGAAGGAACTAAGAAAAAGGAGGGATAAGAAGGAAGATGTATTAAGGGAGGCAATGATCAAATGATCAAAAATAGAGATTTTTGAAAAGGGCAAAGGGTTTTTTAAATAGGATAAATAGAAGAGAATAAAATGGAGGGAAATATAATTATAAATCATAATGCTGAATGTGGAAGGAATAAATTCACTCATAAAATGCAAGATAATAGCAAAAGGGATTAGAAACTAGAATCCAACAATATGTTACTTACAAGAAAATGTTACTTGAAACAAAAGGACACACACAGAGGTAAAATAAAAGAATGGAATAGAATCTCATATCCTTCAGCTGAATTTAAAAAAAAAAAAGCACAATTGTAAATGAACTCAGATAAAGCAAAAGCATGTAGACCTAATTAAAAGAGATAATCAGGAAAACTACATTAGCAAAACTGTTATGTGTACGTACATGTCCAAGTGCACATGCAGGCATCAAATGGAAAAGCAAATTCTTGAAGGAAAAGTAAAATGAATTACATGAGGAAATAATACAGATATGGAAACCAATTAGCTCCAGCTCACACCTAAGCAATTATAAGTATAAAATAAAAAAGGAAGAAGTTAAATAGCTAAATAGAATTCTAGGAAAGTTAGACATGATAAACCTCTGGAGCATACTTAATGGGAATAGAAAAGAGTATACTTACTTATTGTGTACCTAATTTATATTTTAATATATTTAACATCTACTGGTCATCCTGCCATCTAGGGGAGGGGATGGGGGGGGTAAGAGGTAAAAAATTGGAACAAGAGGTTTGGCAATTGTTAATGCTATAAAGTTACCCATGCATATATCCTGTAAATAAAAGGCTATTAAATAAAAATAAAAAACAAAAAAAAGAGTATACTTTTTCTTAGCTGCACATGGCACATTCACAAAAACTGACCATACAATTCCAATAGACTTGTGATAGAGATCCATCTGCATCCAGAGAGAGGACTGAATGTGTATCACAATATAGTAAATAACTTCATTTATTTTGTTATTGTTTCCCTGCTTGTTTTTTCTTTCTCATTTCTCTCCTTTTTGAGCTTATGCAGCATGATAAATATAGAAATATGTTTAAAAGAACTGAACATGTTTAATCTATATTGGATTACTTGCTGTTTAGGATAGGGGAGGATGGGAGAAGAAGGGAGAAAAATATGGAACACAAGGTTTTACAAGGGTAAATGTTATAAACTATCTTTGTATTTATTTTGAAAAATAAAGTTATTTCTAAAAATAAATAAATAATAAAAATTTGACCATGTAGTAAAGCATCATAATCTCACAAACAAATGCAAAAAATATGAAATATGCAGAAAAGCGTTGAAAATAGAAATATGAAATGCATTTTGGGGGGACCATAATGCAATAAAAACGACATTCAACAAAGGGTCCTGGAAGCATAGATTAAAAACTAATTGGAAAATGAATAATCTAATCCTAAAAAAAGGAGTCAAAGAACAGATGATACAAAAAAAAAATCTATTTTTTCGTTAAAAAGAATAACTATAATGAGACAACATGGAAAAAATTGTGGAGTACAACCAAAGCAGTATTTAGGAGAAAATTTACATCTCTTAACAGCTTACATTAATAAAAGAGAGAAAGAGCAGATCGATGAATTGAGTAAGCAATTAAAAAAAAAAACTAGAAAAAGAATAAGTTAAAAATCCCCAACAACAAACAGGAATTTTTAAAAGACTAGAAAAAAGAATAAATTAAAAATACCTAATAGAAAATCCTGGAAGTACCTATATGTTTGAAAGAAGGAACAGAGCTCTGAATCTCTTCAAGATATTGGTTATTAAGAATCAATTCTAAATTTTTTCCCCAGTTGATAATTGTATCATACCTTAGTTACATTCTATGTCCTTAAAAATTTTTTAACTTTAGTTTTTAGTTTCAAATGCTCTCCCACCTTTTACCCCCTCCCCTACCCATTGAGAAGGCAAGAAATAAATTATGCATATGAGGTCATGCAAAACATTTCCATGGGGGAGGGGGAGGTAAAGTAAATAAAAAATAGGCTTCAGTCTGTATCAGAGTTCATCGGTTTCTCTTTTTGGAGGCAGATAGCGTTTTTCATTATAAGCCCCGGTGAATCATCCAGAAAAGCTAATCTTTCGCAGCTGATTGTCATTATGTAAAACGGCTGTCAGCGCACAATGCTTTCCGGACTCCGATGCACTAATTCACATAAGCTCTCGGGTTTTCCTCAAACTACGCCTTTCATTATTCCTTATAGCACAACAGTATTCCATCACAGTCATACATATTCTATCTGAGCTCGACACCGCTGCCCCACAACGGCTCAAGGACCTGCCCCTCACGCACACTACAATTACCACCCTGTTGAATTTCATTAACTGAAAGGCCATTTCTCAGATGGCCGAGAAAATGACGAGTCCGGGAAAATTAAAACCCAACAATCCGATTCCAGAAGGGGACCCGGCCGGGATGCCCACCGCGGAATCACAGCCCGCTGCCGCGCGTGCTCTTCGCCTAGCGCCAGCGCACAGGGGCCACCCGGCGTGGGACAGCGCGCCGCTCTAGCTTCGGTTCAGAGCGCCACCGGGCAGTGACTATTTTAATTAGCTATCCTCCGAACGAGAAAAGCCCCGTCTCCGCCACGACTCGAGTGGCTCTGGCGTACCGGGGGCACCAGAAGACAGGCGCTGTTGGGGCTGGGAAGGCGCGTTTCCCTGCGGCTCGGGGGTCTGCACACCTTTCCGCACACAGGGGCTAGCCCGAGCGCCGTCTGACGGCTGAGCCCGAGGGATGCCCGCGGAGCGGCTCCCCTTAGCGCCCAGCCCGGTTCTATTCTATTCGCTTTCGCTCCGACCTCACAGCCCGGCACAGTGCGGGCCGCGGCGCCGGGGGACACTGAGGCACGGGCGGAGGAGGAGACGTGAGCAGCCGGGACGTGTTCCTCCCCGCCGCCCTTCACTTACGGTTCTCCAGGCCGCAGCGCGGCAAGCGGGCGTCCCGGCACGACGCGGTACACCTCAGCCCAGAAAGGTCGCCTAGTCTCCTCTCTTCAGACCTCCGCGGGCTCCCAACAGCTCCGGCGCCGCCGCCATACGCCAGCCACTTCGCGGCGCACTCCGATGACGTCAGCCGCCCCTCAGGTCTCCCTAAACCTTCCTCCCTCCTCGCAGCGCCCCCCCCCCCCCCCCCCCCCCCCCACCCCCCCCCCCCCCCGCCCCCCCCCCCGCCCCCCCCCCCCCCCCGCCAGCAGGCTACTCTACGCACGCGCACTTCCGTCTCTACGGTGAGCGCGAGGCGGCGGCTGGGCACCGCCATTTTGGCCGGCGGCCGCAGGAACACGTTGTGCGGCCCACAGCCTGAGGCCGGATCCTAGGTCGTGGCTGCCGCCGCCCTCCCCGCTCCCGGGGCGGTCGTTTTCTTCCAGGTAAGGTGGGCAGCCGGGGCGCGGGGCCTCTGCCCTCTCCGGAGCGGAGCGGAGCGGAGACGAGAAAAGCCTTCGTCCGCGGAGGGAGAGAGCGAGAGCGGGTCCGAGGGCTAGGCCGGGAGACAGGGGCGCCGGGGGCTCGTGCCGGACGGGTCAGCCGGAACCGCCGGGGCGCGAGCCTGGGGCGGCCGCGTGGGGGTGGGGCGGCCGCGTGTTAGAACCTAGGCTCTGTCACCTCGGGCCAGACGCTGGCGTTCTCGCTGCCCCGGCTCCAACCTGCTCAGCGCAGCCCCTCGGAAGCCAGCGCCCAGCCTTGTGGGCTCCTCGGACCCTCCCCCACGCCTTCAGAAAACGTGGGGCAGCGGGCCTCCCCTCCCGCCGGCCGCGCCGGTGCCCTGGGAGATGAGTCACCGCACCCCCACCTCACCGGCATTTTGTGCGGAAGTCCCCGCTCGGACGGCTGCCGTGCTCGGCCCTCCTCCCATTCGCCACTAACTGGGCGCCCCCGTTTTTTGTCCCCGAGGCTGCTCCCCCACTGTTAACTCGCTCCATTATCACTTCTCCGCGACCCTCCTCCCGTGTTTGCTCTTTGCAACACGCATGATCGCTCCTAGATGTCCGGCCCAACTTTTCCTCTCTTCCCGGCTGCAAGCCGGGAGCGGGGTGAATCCGGAGCAGCCCCTGCGCTGGGGGAGCAGGAAGGGAGCGGATCCAGGCGGGTCCAGTCCAGCCATTGAAGATGCCGAATTGGCCTGTGTGGAGTAGCGCAGCATCCTGTAGCATATGGAGCGAGGGCCTTCCAGGACGGGTGCTTGGTGTTGGGCGCTGGAGGAGCAGCTGAGCGGAGGGGGGGGGAGGGGGGAGGCTTCGGGCAGCCTGCGGTGGTCCAGCCTGAACAAGCATTGGCGCCAGGGCGGGGGCGCTGGTTGTGGAGGTAGAAACAAGAGGACCTGGCGGCAGATTGGATGTGGGGGTGAAGGTGCGAGGAGGCAGAGATGACACCGAGGTTTTCGGTGGGGGTGATTGGGGAGGCACTTGGGGTCTGTCATGTTCGGGGGACCATCTTGTGAAGCTATAGGCTCTTGTTTGCAAGGCTTGGCTGATTTTTAAAATTCTTCCCAGTAAGCCACGGTGACAATTGGTAATCACGATCATGGCTTTTTGGTTGTAGCCTGTGTGTATTGAGATAACCACCACTTTCCAGCCACCCAGCCATCCACTGTTAACAAGGATGGGTCGTTATCTTGAGTTTCATTTGGATTGGAAAAACTCCTCTCCCCCCTCCAAAAATAAAACATTATTTTCCAAGAAAGTCTAGTATTTAAATGACAAGGGAATGATATTTCTTTATTAGAATTCAGTAAGCATTTAAGTCTGTACTATATGCATCTCCGGTGACAGCTTGGCTTAGTGAACAGAATGTGGGACACAGTGGAGTTCTGCCTTTGACACATAGCAGCTATATGACAGTTATGTAGTCACTTTTAGATTGTCTCTTAAATCTCTTAAACTGTAATCAAGCATTTATTTAGTGTCTGCTGTATACCAGGTACTAGGAATACAAAGGTAAAGGAAACCTCAAGAAACTTAGATTCTCTTGGGCTTTACTTGACAACTCTAAATTACAGAGTTCCTGATCTTCATCAGCAGAAGGCATTTCCACAGACATAAATTTGTGAAATCACACATACCCCTACCTACTTAGCCTACCCCAGCTCCTCAAAATGGGCAAGATGTTATAGATGTCTAAGGTTTACTTTCTGAAATCAGTTGTTCACCGCTCCCAACTTCTTACATGTTTTTATGAGTGTTAACTAGCTGTGACTAGAGATATGTGCATTTTCATGTGTTACTATTAAATATTTATTGACTGCTACTAGAACACTAATTGCTAAGATGAATCAAGTTGTGTTGCATTTTCTGTAATAACTTGGTAACCGAATTGGATTTCATCTCGTAAAATGGGGATAATAACATCCTTCCCTACTTACTAAATAGTGTTGAAAATTGACAAACAAGATACAGTGACAAGACTGCTTGGATGGGTAGCAAGCCTTGGGCTCATATTTCCCCTCCCTTACTACCTGTGTAACACTTAGCATTGTTCCTCAGCATAAGCATCTTTTGCCATAAATGAGGGTGTTGAACTAGGTTTCCTTTGAAGTTTCTTCCAGGTCTAAAACTATGATCATAATTTTTATTATAGAACTTATATAAAAGCATTTTGTAAAAGAAAGCTCATATAAATGTTAGTAGTTATTATTTGAGATTTATTAAAAACCCCAAGAAACCCTTTAATTTTTTTCCTGCCCTTGTTTAGTATTAGCTAGCACACATTTGCATCCAGCTTGTCTCCATTTTCATGTCTGCTAAGTGAAGGATTGGTACTTCCCTTTCTATTCTGCTCGCTTTATCAAATTTAGATCCATTTCTTTTCTGCTCCTAGGAGTCAATTGCCCAAATCACAGCTTCCCATTTACCATTTACAATTTGGTTGTAGCCTATCTTTCTAGGTTGATTAGCTTTAACCCCTATCTCTTCCACTTTTTTCAATTTTAATCAAATTGGCACTTGCTTTACTCCTGATGATGTATTCCATTTCCAACCCACATTGCCTTTGCACAGTTCTACCCCATATCTGGAATGCCTTTCTTTTTTTCTCTTGCCTCTTGGAACCTCTAGTTTACTTCAAAGCTTAGTATTACCGATTTCTCCATTTTCTAGAGCCCCTCTTCAAATTGTAGGAGCATTTTGTGTATATCATGTATCAACTAATCTGTTAATGTGTTGTATCTACCAAGTAAAATGTAAGCTCCTTGAAGGCAGGAACAGACTCCTTTTTGTATTTATGTCCCAACTACTTAGAACATTTCCTGGCATGTCTCAAGGGATTAATAATGCTTGATCTGTTGATGAACAGTCCTATAGGCATTCTTTCTTTGGGGAAGAGAAAAATGATAATTTTGGCTTAGAAAAATAAGTTAACAATGTTCGCAAATAGATTTTCATATGTGTGGGAAAATAAGATTTTTTACAAATTGTATGTTAACCCAGATACTGCCACATTTTGTTTTAGTATATAAATCATTTTCCAGTCATGCCTGTGCTGTTTCTTGCCATCTCCAAATTCAATTTCCATAGTTAAACTTCTGAATTATTAGCTCAAATTTTTTATTTTGAAACATTTTACTGAGAAAATAGGAATATTGTTTTAATACAGTTCAGATGATCAAGTAGTTTCATAACATTGCCCTTATGGAAAGTGAATTTATTAGCACACATTTTTGATTTATACTTCTTGTAGATTTATTTGCAATACAATTTGTAAAGAAGACTTATAGCAATCATCTTTCAATAGTTTTGTAGGTTATTTCAGTTTGGTAAAGAATCTCATTCAGATAAAATATACGCCTTAGAAATAATTTTGTTATGAATTTAATTTGTGTGATTATATTAATCTCTGAATACCTTCTAGCTCTTACCCTGTTATGTCATAGAAAATAAAAATTCACTGAAAAGAAATTTTATTTCTTCAGCCTACTATAATATAAGGGACAAATAAAACCATTCCCAGCCCTCAAGAAGTTTAGGTTCAGAATCAGTCATGAAGCATTTATTGAGCTTTTATTATGTGCCAGCCATGTGGCTGTGTGCTGGAGATGCAGCGTATGCAAAAACATGGTTCCTGCCATCACGGTAGTCTCATTCTAATTGGGAAGGCAACATGAAAATAACTATGAACATATAAGATATACAGAGGAAATGAAAGGTAATTTTAAAGGGGTGGCACCAGTGATAGGAGCAGCAGGGAGTCTTAACACCAGTAGGCAGAGCGTTCCAAACATGGGGGGCAACCTGTTAGTTAGGAAATGGACTTATGTGTGAGGAATAGCAAATAAGCGAGCATATCTTTGACATAGAGGGAAGAAGAACATATGACTAGAAAGGTAATCAGGGGCTGGTTGCATCAGACCAAACAGGAATTTTGTATTTGATCTCAGAGGTAACATAGAACCCATAGTCTTCATTGGAAAGGTTGTGTGTAACATGGTCAGGCATGTACTTTAGGGCAATTACTTTGACAACTTAGTTATACTGCTTAGTATAGATTTATTTGCAATGTAATTTTTAGGCAAGACTTCTAGCAATTTTGTCATCAGTTTTATAGATTATTTAAGCTTGATAAAGGATTTACCAAGATGAATTAGGGGAGAAAATTGATGCAGAAAAGCCAACTAGAATGTGGTATTGTGCGCCTGAACTAGATGTGACTGTAAAGTGGAGGTAATGGGACATATAGGAGAGATGTTGTGTAGATAGAAATGACAGAGTTGGTAACAGAGTGGCTGAAAGTACAGATAAATTGAGAGATAATGAGACATGTAGAAGAGATGTGCAGGTTAAAATGACCAGACTTGATAACAGATTGATTAAAAGTGCAGATAAATAGAGAATAACACCTGAGTTTGGGACCTGAATTGACTGGGAGGATAAGAATACTTGACAGTAATCAGAAAATTGGGAATAAAGGAGGATCTTGGGAGGAAGATAAAAGAGTTCTCAAGTGTCTTGGCCAATCCAAGGTATGGAAAAGAACGTGATGAAACTGGGAATCAAGAACAAGACATAGGAAAAGTCTTAAATTACAGGGCTTCTGCTCAAGGGATGTGATTAAATAACAGGTAAATCTTTATGTTTGGAACTGAAAGGGATCTTACGGATCACCAAGTCCCCTTTTTTTGATTTTCTAGGTATTGAACAAATACTAAAAAATTTGTAAAACTCAACACTTTCCTTAAAAAATATTTTTTATTGGAAAAAAATTTATTGAAATTTTTAGAAATTTTCTTTTAAATATTTGGAAATATCCTGGACTGCATCCATCCAAGTTCCATAATCTTGATCAGAGATTATTGATACAGACAATAAGAAAAACCTAGTTTGGGGATTCTACTTCTATTATACAACTTCATAAACCTTGTGGGCATTTTGAGATGTGATTGACCTTGAGATTTGGGGTATCTTTTGGAATAATTTAATTTAATCAATATTCTAAGAATACCCCTTATGTCTGCCTTAATAATAAAGTCACAAGACTTTAATAAATCAATATTTGGTCACTTTGATAGTTAAATATATCATTACTTAAATTTAACAAAATTTCATGTCCTTTTTTATGTGTTATGTATGCATCCTTTTCAATTAAATAGTCATCCATAATGTACAATATTTCAAAGTCTCATGATGCAGTATTTTTCATCTTGTATAAATCTTTAAACAGTTACTCTATTTCTCTATTGAGAAATTTTAAAATGTAAATTCTTTGAATTTACAGAGGATTTTAAGTTCACAATTGAGCATCCCAGAGGATACATCCTTAATATCTATATTCAGTTTGTAGAATTTCATTACCCTGACCTTTCAGTCTTTGTTTTTACTGTTACCATTTCTTCAAAGTACAAATAGGTTCTCCTGTCATTTCATGTGTTTTTTTTATGTATTGTGTTCACTATTCTTATACGTTTTTCAATATTGCAAAGTATTTGAAATTAATTAGAGGTTAGGTTGATGATACCAAGATAAAATTATCATTGATGAGTAATGTTATAGTGAGGTCCCTCTAATTCTTCCCAGATAAATCCTCTTGGAAGTAGTCAAAACCAAATTTGTTCTTATTTCAACTTGTGCTGTGACAGATAAAAAAGCATACAATGAAGCTCCATTTAACCCCGCTATGTTTTGATTCCATAACTAAAGTGAATTTAAGTGTACTTCAAATATTTTATTTTAGAATTGTTAACAAAAATGTTTACCTATTTTATTTTGCAGAAACTGAATACTTGTATTGAAATATAATGCATGTGCTTCATAATATGAACAAGATTTCATGTGAAAATATGAATACTTAATATTAACATTTTGATACAGAAGAAGTCAATTTATTTTTAACCCTTTTTTTTCTTTTTTTTAATCAAGAAGACCTGGGTTCCTGCTTCTCTTGCTTACAGAGTCATCTTTCTTGCTGTATTGTAAGCCTGCATTGACGAATATGGCAGACAAATTAACAAGAATTGCTATTGTCAATCATGACAAATGTAAGCCAAAGAAATGCCGACAAGAGTGCAAAAAGAGCTGTCCAGTAGTGCGAATGGGTGAGTTATTCTGTAGACTATGTCAGTATAAGAAGGGGAATTTAAACAAACTAATTTGGCTTCAAAATAATTTTGGACAAATTCTTAGTATAGACTTAACATTCTGTTGTAATGGTTTTATTCCCACATAAACGAATATCGGGTTTTTTCTTTTCTGAGAGAAAATTGGTGTGCATAAAATGGATAAGTAGGCTTGAGAATTCTGGTTAATAACAAAGAAAGTCCTTTTCAAGCCTAAGCAAAAAAAATAAAATCTACATTGTGGAATTCAGCTATCATAATCAATCAACTTTATTATCCAAAAAATACTTTCAGGGGAATATTCAAATCCTATTGTTTCTTTTAGTCTTGCAATACTGAAAAGTCCCTCTTTTCTTGTCCTCTAGGTCAAGACTTCTGAATAGAGTTTTGCTTGATAGATTAGGTTTTATTAGATTAATAAGGCAGGGAGAAAGAGAGTAGATGGGTTGAAAAACCTACTTAATAAGTTATTAGGAAGATCCTTCCTACTTATTTCCAAGGCAGATTTACATGTACTTACTATGTACAATTAGAATTTAATAATCCTTGAGCTCAGACAATTTTCAGTACACTGAGTTAGGTACTGGGAATACAGGTGAAAAAATTACATAGTCCCTGGCTCTCAAAAGCTTATGTTTAATAGAAAGATAAAATGTTTGAGTTGGATTAGATGACCACCAAACTGCCTTTTAACTCTCTGATTCCGTGATGTGTACATAAATAACTCTAAAACAAATTGGGGTATAATAATGGCAAAGGAGAAAATGGAAGAAAAAGAAAAAATAGAGGGGAGGTTGAAGAAAGCATCATTTCTAACTGGGATAGAATCAGGAAAGATTTAATTTTTGTGATTACTGAGGTGGATTTTACATTAACATAAAGGATTTCTACAGATAGAGTTGTAGAAAGAATCTGAATAGAGGCAAAAAAGGATCAGATAAAATAGGAGAACAACTAGCTAGTTTGGCTAGCACAAAGTTCTCTGTGTAGAAGGTTATACAGAAAAAAACAAAAACAAAAAAAAGAAGACCAGAATATACATTGAAAGCCTGATTGTGGTAAATCTTACATCAGTGCCTGAACTTCTTATCAGTTTATTGTACCCAAAATTATAAAATTACTATCTAAATTAGTATCATATGCCTCAGAATAAGTAAGCACTGTCACAATTGTACTAGTTAAAATATTTGGCCCTTTGTTTCTTTTACTAGGAAAACTATGCATAGAGGTTACACCACAGAGCAAAATCGCATGGATTTCTGAAACACTTTGCATTGGTTGTGGTATATGTATTAAGGTAAATAATTTTCCCTTTGCTCTTATTATAATGGCAAATTTAGGCTCAAAAATAAATATAAGCTTGTGATGACATTACTTTTTAAGAGGCAAAAAAGGGGTAATAGCAAAATTTAGCAATACAGTTTTCTTCCATTATATGATCACATAATAATATATAATTATATGTGAAATGAATTCATTATAAGAATGAGAATAACTAAATCTACTAAGTTTTAGTTGTAATTCTTATTTGTATACACACAAATGCATGCATATCAGTGAAACTGTTTCTCTTATAAACTTTTATTGGTTTATATGTAGTCTCGATTTTATTAATCTTGAGTGGAGTAGGGAGGTCAATATGCAGAAAAGGAATCTCCTTTAGGATCACTCTAGAATTTTTGGACATGTTTCAATTCTGGGTTGATTGTAAATATATGTTTGAATTATAAAAATGTGAAATATTAGTAGTTTTTCTTCTTTTAAGTATGAACTTTTTAGAGTAGCAAAAATATCTCTTTTTTCTGGAATTAATGATCCAGATTGTTCAATTAGGATCTTTACTTACAAATATTACAAAATTTTTACTTGTGAATGTTATGCAATTTATCCACCAAAAGTGATACTCTGTAAACATATTAGAACAAATCAGTATATTAAGCCCTAATATTGTTAAGTTTTTATTATGGAATTTTATACTTTTTTTATGGTTGTTTTTTAATGACAACTATTATACCTATTCTTTGAAATTAATGACCTTTCGTTTTACATTGGCTTAAATATGCTTTGACAATTTCATAAAGTACTTGAAAACTTACTCTCTGTTTTCAGGAAACTCAGCAGAAACAACTTATAAAGTTGGGAGCTTAGCTATGTGTAGTATGACTTTAGATCCTAAGATAAGTATCTGGAAAGAATTAAGAAGGTCTCTGTTAGCAGAGTTTATTTTATTTTTTCAATTTTTCTTTTAAATTTCATTTATTCAGATATAATTTCCTTGACTGCCAGTGATTATAATACTCTTATTTCCACTTAAACAAACAACATATTTGATGATGGTAAACTCTTAATAAGCAATATTTTAATGTTTTTACTCTTGTTGAGTTTTAGTTTTTTAACTTTTCAGTATTTAAATTACAATATTCTTGATTTGGGGATAGAAGAGAAAGGAAATGAGAATTCTTTAAATTGAAATAATCATCTTTAGGGCACATTAAAAGAAAGATATACTAACATGAAGTGGGAAAGGAAGTGAATATTTTGTGAACCCCAATCTTGTCTGAACTGAATAAATGAAAGTTCAACACAATCAAAAGAAGTTAATTTAGAAATGCATTACACTCACCAGGGAAATGTATAGGGACAGCAAAGGGGTTTGAGGGAATGAGAAAAAGGAATTGGAAAGGGAAGGATCTCAAGTAAAACAAACTTTAAAGGGATGTTTATAAAGTGCTTAAAAGGAGAAAGGAGATAATAAGATATAGTTGTCTGCATCTAGACTAGGTAACAGGGAGACCAAAAGAGTAAAAATCAGTCCATTCCTGACCCAGAGAAAAGCATTTAATTTCTGAATCTTTTTCTTCAAATTATAGAAATGCCCTTTTGGCGCTTTGTCAATCGTCAATTTACCTAGCAACCTAGAAAAGGAAACAACGCATCGATATTGTGCCAATGCCTTCAAACTTCACAGGTATATTTTCAAACCAGTTTTCTTTTTTACTTTGATATACCATAAATATTTTAAAGTAAATTGTGTTTGATTAAATTTGTGTGCCTTTCAGATACTCAGGGTAGGAGGAAATGGAAGAAGAGTTTGTTAATTATACAACAGGTAGTACAGTATTGGAACATTCTGAAAATTCATTCATTGAGTATATAGTATGCTTTCCAAAATATGCCATAATTGATTTAAATGTAACCAGCTCTTTTTTTCTGAAATCTGATTTGCATGAACATGTGCAGCCTGTAATCATTGTTTTTTATAGTGTATGTATCTTTCAAAAAGAACTCAGACTCAGGTTTGACAGTTGAATTTAGGAACAACTTGTATTCTTACCAGTACGGTTATATACCTTTGGGGAATTTGTTTTTGATATTGTATTTATGTAGAGTAAACATCACATAACGGGAATTAAATAACAGAAAAGTGTATATCACTCTTAGTGAGTGGCACTTATATTTTGAATATGGTAGTATCGATTTGTTAATGAAAAGCTATTTCTCAGCTTCCAGTTCTTAGGCCCCACTGCTGCAGGGGTAAGGAGGAGGAATGCCTCATTGATCTGGCACTTTCTCCCTGTCTATAAAGTGGCAGGCCAGAAAAAAAAGACTTGGAAGAGGGGGTAGCTTGCTCTGCTAAATATCAAAATACTTTGTTTTTTTCATGTTATAATTGGGACTTTAAATATTGCTCCAGATCACTGAAAGAAAGTTGAATAAGCAAAATTAGGAATTGTGCTGGTCATGGATGCATTTCTAACAATTAACCATTAATCATGGGTATATCTTTTAATTGTCAGTAATAGCTGAATATTAGTAGACGTGTGGGCTGCAAATACCTTAAAAGTAGGTGATCAGAAAACAAGTTAGAGATTTCTCATGACCAAGTTTGTGCTTTTCAGTATTAGCATTTTTATTTACATATGCAGGTTGCCTATCCCTCGTCCAGGTGAAGTTTTGGGATTAGTTGGAACTAATGGTATTGGAAAATCAACTGCCTTGAAAATTTTAGCAGGAAAGCAAAAACCAAACCTTGGAAAATATGATGTAGGTATTGATTTTTTGTGAACATTAACACTTTAAGGTAATTTTGTTAGCTTTTTGACATAAAAGTTTTAAAAGTACTTAGTGTTTTCTTAATCATCTTAGTTTAAAAACTGTATTTCAGTGATTGTTTGGAATTCATGAGCCCAAGAAATCAGTTTATTAGCCATTCTTTTCATATCTAAAGTTACACAATTTAGATTTGTATGGTACTTGAAAGATTATAGATGTGGAACTAGAAGGGACCTCAAATCATTTAGCCTAACATTTAAACCTAGATCCTTTTATAGTTTAAATCCATTTCCCTTCCCTTCCCCCCCCCCCCCCCCCCCCCCCCATTATATCATACTCCCTAAAGAAGATAAACCATTATAAATATTCTGCATTGGTGAGACTCCTTTAAAGTGCTTTACGCAGAGGATGATACTATCTGTTAATCCACTTTAATCTTTTCTCAGCAATTGTGCTTTATGTTTTTAATCCTTGTATTCAGTCAGTCATTTTGTATTTTTATTTTTCAAGGATCCACCAGATTGGCAAGAAATCTTGACTTATTTTCGAGGATCTGAGTTGCAAAACTATTTTACCAAGATTCTAGAAGATGATCTAAAAGCGATTATCAAGCCTCAATATGTGGACCAGATTCCCAAAGCTGCAAAGGTCAGTCATTTATTAGAAGAATTTGGGTCCTATGCACAACACCCAGGACATTCTCCACACACACTCCATTTCATGCCACAGTCCTCCCTACTATTCACTTAATCATAATCTTATAGTTTGGGGGAAGGGAGAGAATTATATTCTCCTACTAGATTATGAGTTTTTTAAGGACAAAGACTATCTCTTCTCTTATTTTTATCTTTACACATAGCTGACACTTCATAAATGTTTGATTGTATTGTATATGCTATTAAAGCTATGTGTATATTTGTGTGTGTGTTTATGTATACATATTTCTAATACCTTCCCACAGGGCACTGTGGGTTCTATTTTAGACCGGAAGGATGAAACAAAGACACAAGCTATTGTGTGTCAGCAGCTTGGTAAGTTATTTTTGAAAAATGTATTTTGTAGCATTAACACATACAGAAAATAGTGCATTCAATAGATGATATTGCTATGCTAATTAAAACTCATTGTTAATTCTAGCATTATTCGTTTTGTGTATTATGATGTTAATCAAAACAAAAGAGTCTTAAAACCAGATATGAATTTAGCTCATGAGTTATGGTGGTGAAAAAAGAGGTCAGTGCCTTGGAATCGCAAAGAGCTGGTTTGATTCCTAGCCCTACGTTCATTAGCTGTATGATTATATGTATATACATCATTTATCTTTTTCATGTTGCAGTTTCATCATCTTTAAAATGGTAAGTTTATACTTATAGTTCAGAGAAACACATGAAACGCACTGTAATCAATTCCAAAGAACTATTAAAAAGATAAAACTGTTAACCATTGGTGTTAACCATCCCCATTATCATATTAAATTAATAGTTCCACATTCTTTTTTATAGACTTAACCCATCTCAAAGAACGAAATGTTGAGGACCTCTCCGGAGGAGAGTTGCAAAGATTTGCTTGTGCTGTTGTTTGCATACAGAAAGCAGATATGTATGTTAATTTTATGTTTCTTGCACCTTAATTCTTAAGCTGTTTTTGCAGATTTGTTTTGCTTACTATCAAATGAGATGATATATGTGAAATGCCTGTGTAAATGTCACCTTATTAAAGATTTTTAAGGAATAAATGAGGGAAAATGCCATTAAAAATTCTACATTGTTAAAGCAATGAGATAGGCTAATCCTTCCATACCCAAACTGACAGACTGACAAATAATGTAGTTACCCTATAGTACAGCCTAATGTCTACCATAAACAGAAGGTCGTGCTATATAGGAAAGGGGAGCAATCAAAATTATGTCCTCTTTTCATGACATAGAATTTGTATTTTAGTAACCTCTAAAATCCCTTTTGCTAGATATTCATTGCCATTGTGCCTCTTTCTTCACATAACTCCCAGAATAATCGTTTTTACCTCCATTAAATATGTAGGAGGGAAACAGTGATCTGACTGAAATAATTTATATCATATATTTATCTTATCAGGATAATCAAGCTTTTCAAAAAATGTTTATTTGCTCCAATCTCTAATTGTTGGAATTTAAATAAGTATGGCAAAGTAAAGTTAAAAAAAAGAAATTCAGTGTCAGGGTACACATATAATTTATAATTTTTATCCTTCAAAAATGTTGAATATTTTTGTTTTATTTTCTTTATAGTTTCATGTTTGATGAACCTTCTAGCTACCTAGATGTTAAGCAGCGGCTAAAGGCTGCCATTACTATACGATCACTAATAAATCCTGATAGGTAAGTTTATCGGGTATTTTTAAAGTTCTAGTCATCTAAAGATTTGTCTGCTTCAAAGAAGGGCATTTCCAATGTAGATAGAATCAGGTCTGAGCCCTACCAAAAAACATTTAATACTTACTGTAGAGGACATGACCATTAAATGTGGGTACCCTATGTGAACAAGGAAGGAAAATAGAAAATAGGCGGCCATTGTTTTCTCATAAATGATATTTCATTTCTAGATTCTAGTTTAATAATCTTTTTAAGTCTTAGTAGGCTACAGCAATAAATTGAATTTATTTTATAATCGAACTATACAATTTCAGGTCAACCTGAGTATTCTGAGTCTTAAATGTTCTCAAGTCCTTGGAGAACCATAAATATGCTAGTACCATCCGACTCTGGATCCTATAATTTTGTCCTTGAGTTACTTCTTAACTAGTCTAATGACTTTATCATCTATCCCTAATCCAGTCTATCCTACCTATAGTCTCTAAACTAATTGTCAAGTTCTATTTTCGTATTTTCTTATTGAACAATAACAAAAATGCATATATGGACCCCTTTTAAGATTTACAAAACATTTTGCTCACAATGGTCTTCTGCAATATGTAATTATGATCAGTTATATGCCTTTATTACAAATGTGGAAACTACGATAAATCGACTTGTTCTTTGTTAAGTGTAAAACTGGGATTTGGGCGCAGGACCTTTTGCTTCCTTGCCCAGTGTTCTTTCCACTATGCCATTTTACTTTAACGTTCTATATTGCATGTCTGATCAAATCCAGATTCTTCACTATCTTAATTAAGCCTTCTCTAATCTGACCTAACTTTAAACAGTGAGCAGCTATCTGCCAAGGTAGAAAGAACTCAACCATATATCATAACAACAACTTATTCTCTAGATCACCTAGAGCTATTAAGATATAATTCTGACACTATTCTTAACATTTTCTTTAGTTATCAGAGGAGTAGGGGAAGGATTTAAATTCTCTTCCTTAGAATGAAGATCAAAGTAGACTTTGGAGACCAGCATGCCCTGCCTTTTGTAGATTGCCAGAGTAACTAGTTAGGCCAGTGCCAGTTTTCTCAGAACAATAAATAGCATTTGGGGGATTGGGATAACAAAACACTGAAAGATACAGATGTCTGATTGGCTTAGTTCTATTATCATAGTGATCTGTATGTACAGTAAGAGAATAACCCAGTTGGGAAGGGATGGGGGTGCATCCAAAGGATCCTGCAGCTTAATGAGTAATCTTTAATTAAGCTTGAGAGTCTGTCCAAATGGATCCATGTCACTGTTTATTTTGTACTACTAGTTCTTCCTATTCCTTCTTCCCGTCCAAAACAAATGTTGAAAATTTGTTAATTCCTTGAAGTCTTCTGTTAGTTTTAACCAGTACTACTTCCTGATCTCCACTGTATTCTCTATATTACAAACTTGATGACGAGATTCTTCTTCAATACTTTTTCAATTCCATTGATAAAAGTTACAGCCTATCATCCACCCTTTCTCATACCCTAGTTGGTATTTGTCTTTACCAAAACATGTCCTCAAGGAAGCCAAAGATTTTTTTTCTCTTATTTCTTGTAATATTTCACAGATACCTGTGCAGTACTTGAGTTGTCTATCTATACCTCACTTTGGACATATATCCAGTCCATGTCTCATGACACATATGCTGAATTATAATTTATAAAATATCACTTCTGTGTGCAAGTTATTGATAGTATTTTGCTCTAATTCCACCCATTTCCATTGTGACGTAGGTCACTTCAAATTTTTAATTTCTCCAAGATGGTAATGTACCATGAATCATAGCCATCTAGCATTGGCAAGAGAATATTACTGTCAAAAAGATCAGCTTTTGCAGGACATAGCCTTGAATCTTGGAATCACTGAACACATTTCACATCTCTCATGCAACTTTGGGATCAACTCAATGTCTATCCGCTTTGCATCTGAGCATTGTTTTATTCATACTTTTCCTTTTTTTTTTCTGTGTGAATTAATTGCATCTGACAAATAGATCCATCTTTATGTAATTCTTCTATTTGAACTTTGAACAGGACGTCATCATGAAACTAGCAAATGTCTCTTAAAATGTTTTATCAAACTGTTAGTTTAACATAAATGAGAGACACTATGGAAAACTCCCAAAGCAGTGTTTTGCAATGAATGTTTTGGCTTGGTTTGAAAGGATTTTGCATTTGGTTTGGTTTGGTTTGGTTTGGTTTTTAGTGATAAACAAATAATTAGTTAATATCTGTAGAAATGATCAGTTTAGGAAATAGTCTGTTAAAGCCTACTTATTGCCTATTTTGTTTTTATCAAAGACCCACCATGTGTGCAAAGATCATTATCATAGGGTGTTTTTTTGTTTGTTTTGTTTGTTTTTTAGACGTAAGTAGATATTGTTTGCCACTGGTTGCTAAACTATTCCTATTCTACATTTTTTGTTGGTAATCGGATGGGACTCAACCTGTGATTTTACTGACAAAAGGAAATCCCAATGAAAAAAATCTATCAGTATAAGTTGATACCTGGGCAGTTCGCACTTTTGTGCCTGGTGGCACTGAGCTAAGCTACTTACTTGAAGTCACAGCCAGCATGTTTCTTGGAACCAAGTAGTTGGATTTAGTTTCATACACTATATCACAAAATCTCTTTTTATGGGGAATACCATCTCTTATTCCTTTTTTATGGAAATTTATTTTTACTGACTCTGATATTGATATTCTAAATAATCATGCATTTTAAAAACCATGCTACTGTCAGAATAAGTTTCTCGTGGGTATATTTGGTCCAGTGTGCCCAGTCTTCTCAGTTTCATCTTAAATGCTTGTTTTTGTTTCATTACACAGCTCTTCAAAAATTGCGATGGTAATTTCAACATCACTAGTAAGATAAATGGTTTACTATGGAAACCTTGGCAGATTCTTTCTTTTGCTGTCTTTTAATTGCTTCATTTATCTTTTCTTTTTGATATCTTTTATAATGCTGGCATGTAGAATTATGGGTTTGGAGTGGGAACAGATTTCAGAGACTACATAGCACTCTTCAGATGAGGCCTGGGAAAGTGAAGTCATACTGGTAATAGAGAGCTCATAATAGAAGTTGAATAGATAATGTGTTATGTGATCATGGAAAATTGGCAAAAGCATATTTCCTTTCTCAATAAAGAGGTAGAGAGCTAATGGGGTGGTTTTCATACATGATTTGTTGATTTGTTTAGTATGAGTCAACTTTTTGGTTACAAGAGAGAGGACATTGGTGAAGAGAATCACTAACGGTAATATTTTTTAAAGCATGAAGAAGTTTTTAAAATAGTGTGTATAATTTGGTGTTTGAAACCTTTGTCTTTCAAAAAGAAATTTCACATTTGTTTCCTAGAGACGGGCCTTTTCCAAAAAGATTTGCTAAAGATGTCCATTTTAATATGATTTTCAAAATATTATAGACAAGATTTGATATAAATTTAGAAAACATAAAATGTTCTGTGGCTTTAATTTTCAGATATATCATTGTTGTGGAGCACGACCTAAGTGTTTTAGATTATCTCTCTGACTTCATCTGCTGTTTATATGGAGTGCCAAGTGCTTATGGTGTTGTTACTATGCCTTTTAGTGTAAGAGAAGGTAATTTTAAAAATTCTTTACTTGTATTCTGTGATCTCTCTTCCAGAAAAATGTTCTTTAGCTTTACAACTATAACATTAGAAAACATAATTTTGTATTCTTCAAATTCTTAATCATTTGCTTTGATTTTTTATAACTCAGTAAAATATTTCACCTGAAATGAAATTGATAAAAATTTATCAATCAATAGAATTACATATCAACAGATGGGCATATAGTTTGATATTAAAGTATTTAATTTGAGAGGATAATAGAAAGATATCTTGACCTCAGATGAACTTCTACAATATTTTTGTTTGGATAGTAAGTAAATGTGATACGTAATTTCATACTTGAGGTTGCGGCTTTATTTTTTTAATTGGGTTTTTTGTTTTGTTTTGTTTTTTTGTCTTCATTCTCAGCATACTCTTGGGATGACATTTTAAATATTTGTCAAATGAAATGCTTTTTGAATTATTTGGAAAATCACAAAATTGTTTTTCCATATAATTTTTTTTTTTTTAAAGATCATAGCAGGGGCAGCTAGGTGGCATAGTGGATAGAGTACCAGTCCTGAAGTCAGGAGGCCCTGAGTTCAAATGTGACCTCAGACACTACATTTCCTGGCTGTGTGACCCTGGGCAAGTCACTTAACCCCAAATGCCTCAGCAAAAAAAAAGAGAGAAAAAGAAAAGAAAAATAAAATAAGTCATAGCAGGTCAGTTATCACCCTTGGGTTCCTTTTTTTTAATTGGTTGGTATTATTATTACACAGCCAAGTCAGGTCTCAAATTAAGCATTGACTGTAATGAACATCCAGCCATAATATCAATACTGTTAAAATTTAAAATTAAAAGTAAATGTAGTCGAAAAATATTCTGAGCATCTAAATTTATTAATATATTTTTTGAATTAGGGAAGGCTATAGTTAACCACACTAAGATTTTTAAATGTTTAAAAACTATAGAAATAATTTTTATTTCCATTCTTTGGATTGAATTCTAATTTGAGAATTTCTATCAAATAGTTTTTCTGATATGTGAAAGAAGAGAAAGGCAAAGACATTAGAACTCTTCATAAAATCTTAGAAACTTTAAAGAGTTCAAATTCAACTTTGTGACTTCATTTGATATCACTGATTCTAGAAATTTGGACCAAAAAAATAAGATAGCATTATTTATTCTTAAAATTATTTATATGCTAGAAATTTATGTTCTAATATTAACTTAAACTTTTCATGCAGAATACCATCTATAATTTAAAAGGCATTATAGTATTTTTTTTGATGTATAAGTTTATTCTTTTTTCCTTTTATTGATATTATTGTTCCCCAACAGGTATAAATATTTTCTTAGATGGTTACGTTCCTACAGAAAACTTAAGATTTAGAGATGCATCACTGGTTTTTAAAGTGGCTGAGACAGCAAATGAGGAAGAAGTGAAAAAGATGTGTATGTATAAATATCCAGGAATGAAGAAAAAGATGGGCGAATTTGAGCTTGCAATCATTGCCGGAGAATTCACAGACTCTGAAATCATGGTGATGCTAGGAGAAAATGGTAAGTGTTATAATTTGTGATGATTGAGTCTACATGGGTAAGCAGTTTTAAAGTCTTATAAGAAATACTCTTTATTACTGGGTTATAGGTCTGAGGGTGTGGGGGTTTGGGTTGATCATATGACCTTGGTTCATCTGCAAATATTTTCTGTGACAGTGTACCTTAACTTCTTGCTTACAATCTATGTCACTCAACCCAGTTTATATTCACATTTAAGAAAGAAACCTCTTCATTAAAAATAAGATACTTTTCCTGAGCTGAGTTTTCTGTGTATAAATTGATAGGGAAGTTATTCATCTTGGATACTGACTAGGAAATAATGGATAAATTGGTTGTTCAGAGGCAACCCAGCTTAAAAAAAAACTCCATGTTCATCTCCATTTGGAGCATTCCTTATGTGAAATTCAGGTGAGTCTACCACTGTAGACAATTTTATTGCCAACATTTATAGCATTAGATTGCCATTATGAGAGTGAAACTGTAAAATTATTGGCTGGCAGACATGTTTCCTATTGCCTTTATGATTGGGGAAAAAAAAAAAGCACAGACTTTTTAAATGTTATGTTACACCTTGGAAAAATCAAATTTCTATTTGTTGCAAAAGAAATTTAGTGCACTTTTTATATTTTGAAACTCCACTTAATGTGTTTGCATTCTTATTTTAAAGGAATTAAAGTAAACTAGCTAAATTTCAGCAAATGGAAGTGAATTTTCATTAAAATGACAATTTATTCCTTGCATGAAAATTGTTAGGAAATAATTCTGAGAAATCCAGAAGTTTATATTATCTGTTTTTACTTTTAATTATCAGGATTAAAATTCTGTGATTCTTTCTGACAGTTGATTCTTAACAAATACTTAGCCCAGTACAAATTTAAGTGTATATTTTTCTCTCAACCTACAAAAACCATACATGTCTATATATGTTGCTTTTTAAAAAGAATATACTAAGTATCTGGCTTAAAATGCTCAGTATATTATTAGTAATTCACTAAAAACTTAATTGTCATAAAATTCACTTTGTTATATTTTCCTCACTTTCATTTTGCCCCAGGTACTGGTAAAACTACATTCATCAGAATGCTTGCTGGCCGACTTAAACCTGATGAAGGAGGTAATGTTTAAATTTTCCATTTATGCCAATTTCAAAATTATCCAAGAAGATCATTTTTATTACAGTTATTTTCTATATTTTAGGGGAGGTACCAGTTCTAAATGTCAGCTATAAGCCACAGAAGATCAGTCCCAAATCAACAGTGAGTTATTTTTGTTTTCTGCTGATTAAAGGAAATCATTAGGGATATAAATCTTATTTACAAATTTGTGTTTTCTTTGCCATTCATGTAGGGGCAATTATTTAGACTTTAAATACTATTTTTTATCTTCAAAACTAAAACAGGGAAGTGTACGCCAGTTACTACATGAGAAGATACGAGATGCTTATACTCACCCACAGTTTGTCACTGATGTAATGAAACCTTTGCAGATTGAAAACATCATAGATCAAGAGGTACTAAGGCCTGAATTTTTTTTTCCTTTTTTCCTTTTTTTTTAATATTAGTGATATCACAACATTTACTAAACTCCTTCTCCACACAGGTGCAGACATTATCTGGTGGTGAGTTACAACGAGTTGCTTTAGCTCTTTGTCTGGGCAAACCTGCTGATGTCTATTTAATTGATGAACCATCTGCATACTTGGATTCTGAGCAGCGTCTAATGGCAGCCAGAGTTGTCAAACGGTAAATTGTCTTGCCCATTAGAGTGTGATTCGCGGTATGTGTACTCATACACAGAAGTGCTTAATAAACTTTGAATATGCTTTCTTGGTGCCCCTTCTAATGCCATATTGAAAAAATTGCAAAATCTTTTTGTTTTAGTTTCATTCTCCATGCAAAAAAGACAGCCTTTGTGGTAGAACATGACTTTATCATGGCCACCTATCTAGCGGATCGGGTCATCGTTTTTGATGGCATTCCATCTAAGAACACACTCGCAAACAGGTACAATGTTGGATATTTATGTAAGTTAATAGAAATATTCTTACAAATATTAATGGATTTCTAATACTAACATCTTCCCAGAAATAAATGAAGCATATCAATCCTCTCGGTTCCCTGAACTTGACTAGTGGGTCATTTGTTATGAAAATGGAAGAGCATAGGACATAACCAGAAATAAAGGCTTTGACAATACATAGGACTAGGCCCACAAAGTTCAAGCCAATTGAAGAAAATTCCAGAACTGTGGACTTGGGAAAGACCTTTGTTCTTGCAAACCAGAGATGTTTTTATAGACAGAGTTGCATGAATTTATAGAGTGAGTTAGTGATATATAGTCATTCTCCTTACTTTCTAGTTCATATTCTAGAATATGGATGAAGGTCAAGTTTCAGCTCTGTTATCCCTATCTTTCTATTCTCTGTTTAGCTTAATGAAAGTTCAGAAAAGTCATTTTTAGGCACAAGAAGCCCAGCAAAATCAAACATTTTCTACAGATTAGGTGAGGCATCTGGTACTTTCCAGCTTAGGACCCTGTTATGTTTTATTTTTTACACTCTAGTTACCTTCATATTTCCAAATGTAATGTTTACATGTTCAAGAATCGTGTTTCCTTGCAAGGAAACAAATAAGTCAAAATTAACACAATTAACATAATAGCTACTGACTTTTTTAAATGTTTACTAAGATACTATGTGTTGTATTATTGCCTTTTCTCTGTTGACTCCCCTTTCTCTTCTAAAACAAGTTGTTGAATTTAAAGTTTTATATGATATTTCTTGTGACCAAAAAAAGTTCCATATTAAGTTTTAAAATCATATAAACTTGCCATTTTATAGAGTAACATTAGCAGGTATTCTCAGTTTTCTTGAATCTCAGTGATGCAGTTTTATTTCAATAAAAGTTAGTATGTAAGTATCTAAATAAAATTTTGTCACTTTTTTTTTTTCCTAGTCCTCAAACCCTTTTGGCTGGTATGAATAAATTTTTGTCTCAGCTTGAAATTACTTTCAGAAGAGATCCAAACAACTACAGGCCAAGAATAAATAAACTTAATTCAATCAAGGTATGTGGGAATGTTGTTTTGAAGGAGGTAATTGGTACTAAGTGTTGACAACTCAGAATTAAATGAGGAAAAAAAAAATTGGGGCCCAACAAACCATCTGTTCTCTTTTTTAAAAAATTACTATCCATTGAAGTAACTATTTCTCTAGCCATTGGGCCTTTTATATCGGAGTAACCCCAATATTTATGTGTCCCCTACTTAGTGAAGATTTGGAACTGTGAAAAACTTTGTTAGATGTTAGAATTAAATCAAATGAGTTTAGCGTCATAGATTCCGGTCTCTTTTGGGAAAATGTATTGGATGTATCATAACAAGTAACATTACTGGGAAAATATATGGTCATTATTAAACTTACTGAAAAGATGATAACATAATGTTTTCTTTTCCCATAGAAAGAGGGAAGGGCAATATTATACTAACTTATACTAAGGATCTGATATTTGGCCACATGTGGTATTTGATTTTGAGCTTGAGGATGGTAACTGCACATTTTTTTATATGTTTCTAGATCCATTGTATTTAGCATAAACATTTGATCAGTAACTGCCAAATTAATGTGTGGTGTAATATTTTATAAAGATTTATATAAATCACACAGGCAAAATAACAACCACAAACATTGTCTTTTTAAAAAGATCTGACCTAGGGGAATTTTGAACAGGGTAGTGGAAGAGACTAGAGAAAACAACTTGGAGAGATTCCTGGGGAGAGAAGTTGCATCTAAGTCTGTAAGCCAGAAACAGTCTCTGTGAGAAGAGGCTAGCAAGTTCATCTTCCAGGTATTGGTTGGAAGATAGGTTTCATGAAGCAGAACACATATTCTTAGATTATTTTTCTTTTTTTCATAGGATGTTGAACAAAAGAAGAGTGGAAACTACTTTTTCCTGGATGATTAAGCTGACTAAGAATATTGATAATACATTTCTACAACTAAATATAATCAGAATTTTTGGTGTATAAAACTTTAATCAGGTTTTAGAATGCCCCGCATAATCTGGAGTTTGAAATATGATTTACTTTATCTAACATCAGAAACTAGTAGCGTTGTATATTATTATACTCTAAACATCAGACACTACCACTTTTCTGTACTCATTGACAAAGCCATTCTTTGTGTAATGCTCTAAGATGAAGACATTTCAAGTTATATGAATTACCTCCAGATTTTCAAAACTTATGGGGAGATTTCAGTATAAGTGTAATTTATTCATGTACCAAATGCTGACCAGTGTTTCCAATTTTAAAAATCTTTAAGAACTGTTTTCTGTACAATATGGTTTACCCACGTATGTCAAGATATAGAAGCTGCTCTTATTTTAAAAAGCCAGTCAAAGACTCTTAAGGTGAGGATTTGATAAATAAACATCCATCAGAAGTATAGAGCATGTCTTGTCTTCACTGAATACAGTTAATATATACCTTAATAACTTCCAGGGAAGAATAATATGGGGGCGGGGGAAAACACTGCTGGAAAATAGGTCAGTTGTTTATCAATCCATATATTGTTTACTAAAACTTTTCTGGTGAGACTTTTATAATTTGATTGGCATTTATCCAAAAAACAAACAAACAAACCCTGTAAAGCAAAATCATCTTGAATCCAAAAATCAAATGCATAGCAACTTTTCTGCTAAATAATATGTGCCATTCTGTTAAATTTTTTTTTTAAGCTGAATTCATATGTTACAAATTCATGATAGATGACTGATACATCCTACCTTTATCAGTGGCTTAGCTTTCTCATGCTTCAGACTTACCTCCTTGGGCTGCCTGCAGTATTCCTTTCTCCAAAATCATAACATGACCCAGCCTTCCACTTCACTAAGAAAAAATGAAGCCATTTCCGAAAATGTCCTTAGATAATCCCTATCCTTCATTTCAAAAAATCCCTCAATATTTTCACTTCCTGACTTCCTTCTGCTAGTAAGTATGCTTACTCAGTAAAGCTAATCTTATCTGCCCTGCTGATCCTTGCTAGTCTCTCCTGCAGCCTCTAAAACTTTTGCTTTTGGCACCCTTTCTCTAGTATATTTTCATCATTCCATCTACCAATAATATTGCCTTAAAAAAAGACTTTCCCTTCAGTCATCTAGCTTACTTGCCTACCATTCTGTCTCCTCTTCACTGCTAAATGTTAACTTGACCATAAGCATTACATGTCATTTTATTTGATGTTTTCACTAATTTTGGTAGACTTTTTTTTCCTTTTTTTTTATTTGTTGAATGAATAAAAAGTCATTTATGAAGCTGTAACGAAATGCCTGGTAGTGTGCTAAGTGCTTCGGGGGTCCTACCTCCAAGAAAATTGGGGGATGTTTTAGTTTTGAAAGTCAGATATGATGAGTGGAAGCATAAGATAATCAAGCATCATCATGCCTTTTCTAGAAGCAATGGTTATGTTGATCTTATTGTTGCTAGAGGAACATGTAAACGGGGAAAATATGGCCACAATAGGAACTTATCCCACTGACATATGCTGAATGAATGGGACAGCTACCCTGAACTACACAAAGTGCCTTTTGTTGTAAGGGATAGTTTTCTGGAACAGAGCAGGAATATGCTGATAAACGTGGAGGATGTAAGAGCAAAAATTTTAAGGCACTAATAAGTAAGTCTTTGGGAGAAACTCATTTATTTTACCCAATATCTTTTATTTTCTTATTACTTTCTCTCCCTTATATAAGCACCTTATGACTTGGGCTGCCTGTCTACTTTTCCCTAAGGTTATCAGTGACCTAATGACCAAATCAAATGGCAATCCTTAATTCTTGTCCTTTACAGTTTAATTCTGTTTGCCCATAAGACAAATGTTCTTCCATCAACATCAGAGACACCACATATTCCTGCTTGTTTTCCAATTGCTCATCTCTCAACTTAACCTCTTCCCAACCTCTCATTTGGGTATTTGAAAGTTTGTCTTTGGCCCCTTTCTCCTCAGCAGTCTCCTTGTGATAGTAGTGCTCTGGAGATTTTGTGGTCACTTGACTGAATTGCATTTCTAACTACCCCACTATCAGGTGTGGTGTGGTCCTAACTAAGTTCCATCCCTTCTACAGACCTCCTTTTTCCCAGTTGTAAAATGAAAGTGGAACTAGACAGGTGATCTACAAAAATATCCCAAACTTGTATTTCTCATTCCTCTGAGTTCAATTTGCAATTCCATCTTCATTCAGGAAAATCACCTTGTCACCTTGGACTTGAGTGTGGGAAATTAAGTCTAACACCTTTCTTCCTATCCTTGTCTTTCATTCTGTGATTGTTGAGCCACTGTTCTCATTTCCATCTCTCTGAAATTCCTCCTTTCTCTTCTGTACACTAGTGCAGAGTTGCCTGGATTCTGGTATCACCAGGATGGTCTTTCTTAGGAATAGTTAAGCATATCACTACACCAAAATATTCAATACCTTATCACTTCCTGAGTAAAATTCAAGCTTCTGCCCAGCTTTAAAAGCCCAAGATTTTGGTACCACCCTATCTTTTCCAGATTTATTTGCTTTTACCACCTCTATATTCCTTTAACGTACCTTGGACTGGGCTCTTATCTCTCTAGTTGCCTTAGACATTCTTTCAAAGGCAACTCAAAATCCCTTCACGTGTTAATTGTTAAGGGGAAAAAAAAAAAACAACTTTCCCTTCACACCTCACCTAACACTGTCTAAATTTTGTAATGCATTTTTCATGTAGAGCTCTGTATTGTGTAGCTGCTGAATCTTAACCCCATGGGGTATGGCCATCTAAATTTAGCCAAGTGCCTAGCATAATGCTTTACACATGTATTTAATGTTTTTGATACAGTTTGTAAGTAAAACTTGGAGGTTTTTAACTATATAGCATTTAAAAGATTATGTGGTATTTTCCTCGTATCAACCATGTGATACAGTACAAGTAGCACCATTTGACTAAATAGAAGTAACTACACTTGCTTCAAGTTGTTAATATATGCCTATATCAGTAATATCAAGCATTATTCCTATTTATAAAACGTGTAATTGGGGGTAGAAGAAGAAGAGAAAGGGGAAGAAATAAGCCCAATAAATAGCATCCTTATAAAAAAAAAAGGTCTGCTCATGAGTTTAATTTAGTTCCTTTATGTAAGAAATTGAAATAACGTTAGCAAATGAAAAATAAAAGGTTTTACTTAAGCAAATGATGTAAATGAAATTGGCCAAGGGATAATAAAGTAAACTTTTGGCACCTTCAATTTAAAGGCATTAACAAGTTATTGTGTGCAACTAAAATCAGTTTTATTAGGATCTCTTCTAGGATGTATGCCTAATTTCATTTTGTGTACTGGTATGTAATAAAGCTTTTTTTTTTTTTTTCAAGTTCTATAATTCATACTAGGCTTAGCCTCCAATTACATTTTTCTCATTTATACTACCCATTTGTAAACTTTTCAAGGTATACATTATTCAGTGCTTCCCTAACCTTTTATCACAGTGACAAACGATATTCCACTAAAGTTATGCAGCACTGAGACTAATGAAAAAGGAACATGGTTTGCAAAGCACTTTACACATATAATTTGATCTGGAAAGATAGACTGGAGCCCCTTCATGGAGGGTTAAGTATTAAGGCTGAGAAATTTTTATTCTGTGATATGGTTAGATCTGTGTATCAGGAATATTTTAACTACTGGGAGGGTACAACAGAGAGGGGAGTAACTATTTTTAGTACTTTGAGATTTGCATGTACAATTATGTTTGAGAACAAAGGTTGATAAAACTAAGGTGGGCTTTTAAAATTTTAACACTATTCAATGCATTTTTACAAACTAGCCAATACTGTTAAAGAAAATACACACACAAAAAAAAACATTAGTGATGGTGAGCACTGAAAGTATCAATTGTTTCCTGTAACTGCTGTAACTAAGCAAATTTAGAATTCTGAACATGCATGCTAAAAATTTTAAAAGTTAAAATGATTTTTAAATCATTTTAAAAGACTTCCTCTATGCCAAGCACTGTGCTAAAATAAGACTGTGAATACAGATAAAAAAAAAAACAGTCATGAAAATGATCCATTCATATGTTTTGAAGATAAAAAGCTTTATTGGAACTTTTTAAAAATTGAGTCAGCTAGCCCCTGCCCTCAAGGAGCACTAATTGGTCAAAACTCAAGATGCTAACACTAAAGATAGTACATACAGTATTGCCAATTTAATAGAAAAAGCTTACCTATTGGAGAAAATTGCCACTAGGCTGTGGTGTACAGAGTTAAGTTGGGAATGAGGAAATGACAGCACTTTTATGGATAACCTGGAGGAGGGCATTTCACTCCTGCTAACCTTGGCATCTGTATAATGGAGATAATACTCAAACTAAGAATTTTCACAGGACCAACGTGAAGTTTCATATGTTTGTTGTGTTTCATATTGAAATGCATAATACTTTATTTTACTCTCTTTCCAATAAAACAAACAGTACTTTCCCACCTCCCTACTTTGTCACAAGTAGTACCCCATACTTAGAATTAATTCCTTCTCATCTCAGGCTCCTCAGCCTTTCTGGACAGCACAGTTCAAAAGACAGACCCTTCCTGTATACTACCCTGACATGATCTCCCCAGTTATTTTGTGTGTTTCCAGATTTATTTACTCACTCATACATTTATTGTATCTTCTCCATTCCCTGCCAGGAAAATGTAAGCTCTCTGAGGACAAAGACTCTGCCATTATTGTCTTCGTACGCCCACCATATTGCAGAGTTGGCACTAAAATCAAATAGGACTGAAACCTGAGAATACCATAAATCACAATTACAGAAGTGTCTCTGAGGCAAGCCAATACCAGAAATTGGCTTTTAAATAGGGCAGTTTGTCAGGGAGAATGGGCAGCAGGATAGACATCTAGTACTCCTATTGCTAATAAAGTGGCTAAGGGAAAATTAATCCCTCTGACCAATCCTTTCCCCACCAAAAACAAAACCCTATTCCACTGATTCCACTGTTTGTACAGGACTTTTTCTTTTTTTTCTTTTTTTTTTTTATTTAATAGTCTTTTATTTACAGGATATATACATGGGTAGCTTTACAGCATTAACAATTGCCAAACCTCTTGTTCCAATTTTTCTTTTTTTTTTTTTTAATTTAATAGCCTTTTATTTACAGGATTTATACATGGGTAACTTTACAGCATTAACAATTGCCAAACCTCTTGTTCCAATTTTTCACCTCTTCCCCCCCCCCCACCCTCTCCCCTAGATGGCAGGATGACCAGTAGATGTTAAATATATTAAAATACAACTTAGATACACAATAAGTATACATGACCAAAACGTTATTTTGCTGTACAAAAAGAGTCAGACTCTGAAATATTGTACAATTAGCTTGTGAAGGAAATCAAAAATGCAGGTGGGCATAAATATAGGGATTGGGAATTCAATGTAATGGTTTTTAGTCATCTCCCAGAGTTCTTTTTCTGGGCATAGCTAGTTCAGTTCATTACTGCTCCATTAGAAATGTTTTGGTTGATCTCGTTGCTGAGGATGGCCTGGTCCATCAGAACTGGTCATCATATAGTATTGTTGTTGAAGTATATAATGATCTCCTGGTCCTGCTCGTTTCACTCAGCATCAGTTCGTGTAAGTCTCTCCAGGCCTTTCCGAAATCATCCTGTTGGTCATTTCTTACAGAACAGTAATATTCCATAATATTCATATACCACAATTTATTCAGCCATTCTCCAACTGATGGACATCCATTCAGTTTCCAGTTTTTAGTGTACAGGACTTTGGGAAATGATTTTTTCTTTTTTTTTTTTTTTTTTTTTTTTTTACATCACCCATACTTCCTAATAGGGCTCTACTTCACTTAAAAAGAGGGAGGGAAGCGGGGGGAAAAATTCAGTAATACATTAAAAAAAAAGTTTGATGTATCCTATGATTGACAGTTAATCTCCCCCAAAGTAGCAAACAAGTGAAAAAAGCCAGTCTTAGTCATGATCTTGCAGTGTCATGTTCTGTTGGGGATTTTTCCCTATCTACTTATCTATATATATTTTTTTCTTTTTCCCTGTTTCTTTGTACTTTACTTTGTACTAGTTAAGTCCTCCCAATGCTTTTGAGTATTCATTTCTCACTACATAGTAACATTGCATGATATTCAGTTTGGGATTTCTTTTATTTTTACTCATTAAGGAGTTTCCTTGTCCATATCTTCTGTAGCTCAAATCTAGGTAGCAAACTGAGACTGGAACCCATTGCTCTTATCTTCCCTCACTACCTTTTCCTGTCCTGTCACATGGCCTCATCACTGGATTGATCAAAAGCTGACATTTATATAGCGATATACAGCATAGCATGTTCATGCAGGAAATCAGGCAGAAACCATTCAAGAAACCATTGACTCAGAGGAAACTATCCCCAGATTTTTCAAATCCTCCATAACAGAGGTGCCCTGGAGCTTTTGAAGAATGTTGCTCAAGAGCAAACAGTGAAGGCTGAACAGCAGGCGACAGACCTATTTCTGGCCACAGGACTGGATGAAGACAGCCTCTCAGCATGGAACGTGCAGGGACAGTTCTGCCATCGCTGAAGCCATTCTCACCAGGGAAGGCCCGATGGTGATACATTTGGCACAGTACTAAAGTTGGATAAGACACATTGTTGGCTCTGTGGTTTAGTGAAGTAGCCTGAAATAATGAATTGATCGGATAGACACATCTGAAAACTTTTTTTTTAAAGTTGACTGGGATAATGCTTATTCCATTCAAATATTTCATTTAGCCAGTGGGGAAATTTCACCCAGGAACTTACTTCCCCTTCCTGTTTGGTAGGTTGACTTTTCAATAAAAAGCTTAATGGGTTTTGCTTATCTGACTTTTGTTACCATTAATCTGGGTATTTTTAAAAATAAGTAAAAATGTCATTAGTTCTATCAACAAATAGGTAAAATCCACTGTTTTTAAGGACTGAGTGGCTACACTGACCCACTTCAGTAATAAGTTACTGGCCTATGCAAGACTGGCTTTGTCACTGGACTACTTCAGAGCTAGAGGCATCATTTATATTTATACCTCCAAAGACAAGTGAATGACAATACAGCATGCCATTTAAAAAAAATCTACTACTGACTTAGATGGAATTTAGATGAAAATACAAACTTAGCTCAAAATACACACGTTTCAAATACCAGAAGTATACTATAGTATTGATACCTTTTCAATATAATGGCAATATGTATGTCTTATGTCCTGGGCTAGGTCCAACTCAGGCCACTTCCCTGGTGTTCAATATTGGAATAGTCATAGGTGGATCAACAATTAACAATGTTTACCAGCAGGGGAGGAGGGCCATACTCTGAAAGGTAATAATTCCACTGTGCAAAGCTCCCCGTCCTCCTAAGGTACCTGTCCCAGTCTGCCAAATTAAGGTCACAAAAGCACCTGTTAGTTCTCATGGTTTTGAAGTCAAGTAAGCCGAAAGTAATGATGGGAACATCCTGAGCCTCTAGGACCTGAGCCAAATGAACTTTAAGGGTAGTTTCACTATCTTTAAAGAGCAAAGGAGCCCAACTTGCATGGGGGTTGGAGGGTTGGGGTATTTTCCCCATCAAACCAGTTATTGTTTCTCCTTTGTTCCTGAAGGGGAAGGAGGATGAAGGGTGACAGTATGGCTTACTGGCGATTTGGATTTAACTCGTTGAGACAAAGGACCACTGGAGATGGTCCCAACAGGAAATATGTTCTTACATCAGTCTTCCTCGGCTTATTGTCTTGTTTCTGAAGGCTGGGAAGCAATTAGTCTCTCTAGATTCATCCTCAAAAGCAGGTCAATTCAGTCCCATGGGGCTCCTTCCCTGACCCCCATAATGATCCAGCACACCTATTCCAATGGTTGTGGCCCAACTCAGACCTTGTGCCTGGGAGTTCAAGCTCTCCATTATTGGACTGAGCAATACTTAACCATGAGAGAACAATGATATTCAACACACACGTTCCCTTGGAAATTGATTCAGCTGAAGGAAATTCCCTTGCCTCTAGCTGCCCATCATGCTCTACCAGTTCCTCAGGCACTCAGTTCCGGCTTCAACAACCTGAGCCTTTTGTAGCTTTATTTGTATGAGTACACAAAGGGTTGTGATGTTGCTATTAGCACCACACATGCACCTTTAAATTCCTAATACGTGCCTTTAGGATTCAAAATAAGTTTATAATTTACAACATGAGCAAGTTAAAAACCAAATCATTATCGTTTTATCACATTTACAAAAAATAAACTGTACTAGATAAATTCTTGTAGGACTGGCTGTCCTCGGCAAGTCAGAAAGCCTTCATAAATATTTAATTCCATTTTAATCACAATTTATTACTAATGACCAACAGTCGAGTCAAAAGCAATATAGCGTGAATATTATAACTGTTCTTGTATGACCTTGGTTTTGCTTATAATCACATAAAGATGATTGTTAGTATTTGTCCTTTATGGTGTCAGGGAGGTGAAGCCATAATATGCAAGTGAGTTGGAAGTTAGTTGAGGGCTGCGCAAAATCACCAGCCTCCCTTTCTGTCATCTGGGTCCAGTGGCAAGATGTAGATGAGGGCTGGAGATGGCCTTGGATGCAGGGAGACCTCGGCAACTTTGAAGTTGTAGTCGCAGAACAGTGTGGTCACAGCTTGTCTGAGGCTGGCTTAAGGTGAGGTAAGAACTGAGGTAAAGAATATCTATACTCATGTAACCCAGAGGTACCTTCACAGAAAGAGCTCCCCAGAGTAGAGAAGACTTAAAATAGTACCAAATAGATTACAGATGTCATGGAATAAGAGCACAGTATTAAACACTGGGCTTTGCAGTCCCCTTCAATGTCAATAAATAAGGAGAAGAGATATATAATGGAAAAAATATTAAGTATAGAATGAGATTCAAATCTTCCTCCTGTTATGTATGGTGTGGCAATACAGACAAGCAAAAACCTTCTCTGCTCCTATTTGTCTGCAGAAATTATCTGCAATTTCTTCATTACAGAAATGGGACAAGATAATAGATATGTAATCTCTATTTTTCACCAAGTTTTTTCTCATTAATGTCCAATTGTGGGCAAACTATGTAATTGTTTTACATACATAAGCCCATGATTACTGCATTAATGCTACGTTCAACAACTAACCAATCCCATGTTGCAGAATTCATGTTCAGAAATGATCCAACTTTGTCCAAAAGAGAAGCCGTGACTTAATCTTCATTTATTACCCAAGATATTGCTGGAAACATATTTCCTTGTAGTCAGTGACCTTTTTTCACTTTGTTCCAGGTAGCTCATTTCACTAAAAATCTATTACATGTTTAATAATGTGCCAGACATCTGTAAAATACTATTTTGCAACAATTTTATGAGTTAAAAATTATCTATATGTATAAAGCAATTTTTCTTAAGGCAGCATATTTTCAAATGAGCATTACAGAAAACACATTTCTGTGAGTTTAAATAGAAGGTTTCGTAGAAAAGGGACTTGAGCTAGAAATAGTGGGAAAAGGGGATGCCAGGGTTGGGGGAGAGAAAATGCAGCATCCAAGTTAGTAGCATTTTAGCAAGAGCAAAGAAACAAAATTTAAGATCACTCAAAAAGTCAGTGAATAGTAGGAAGGAAGATTGGCTAGACAGATGGGTCACTGAATCCTAACTAGTGAAACAGGGCTTACAATTTTTAACCAGCAATTAATCCAAGTAGCATTTGAGACTCTGAAAGCAGTATAGACTGAGAAGATGGAAATAGAAAGGAAATAACGTAAGAACAATTAGGGAGGCAGCCTTTTCAAAAAGTGATGCCAGGAAGGGCCTAGACAAGGGTGGTGGCAGAAATGGAAAGGGACACAAATGAGAAACATAAAAAATTTGGCAGGACTTGGCCACTGACTGAATGGTAAGCAGAGGAATATGCCAGGTGAAGTTAACTTTCTGTCTTCACTAGCTTGGAAACCACTGAATCATGATCTAAGTGGGCAAGAATTTGGGGTTAGGGTTAAGGAAGGCTCCAACAATTTTAAATCCCACCCCTCCACCTCCCATCAAAAAAAAGAAAAAGCATCAGTTGAAAGAAGCTGCCCTCAAAATTCTTTGCTGTTCATTTCAGCAACTCTAGGTCTCAGACATCAAGTGACAAGATTTTCTTCTTCCCATCTAAGTTTATAATCATCACATTTACATTACACTTTCAAATAATATCACCATTTCTATTTCATAGGTACAGAAACTTGAATGTTAATTTGATTTGCCCAGAATTACAAAACCTCAGAATCTAGAATCAATTTCTGACTCGAAGTACAGAACTATCCCCAATATTTGAGATGGTTAAATCCACAGCAATCAGTAAAATAAGTATTTCAGATTTTACAGTACAAACTGAACAGAGCAGAGGACCTTTACACTTTGACCTTTCAAGATCTTAGCGGTACTAAGTAGAAGAAAGGCAACACTTATTAGTTTAATTTCATGGATTATCTAGACTAAGCACAAACAGTTATTGAGGCATTTAAGCCCAATTTATAAAGATTTTTATACAGCAAATCTTTCCATATTTTGAAAATGGAATTGACTGGTAAAAAATGAACCATTTAAAACTTTTTAGTTGAGTTTCAAACAATTTAAGAACTGGAAAGATTAGCCATTTTTGGCTCGAAAAGGCTGTGATTTTACAGTATCTGAACAGTAAAGAAATAAAAAAATACAGGGACATGGAAACAGTGCCAGACCTTGAAGAAAAAGGTGATTATCTGAAGCCTTTTCTCCAGAGGAAAAGTTACAAGTTCTTTAATAACCAATTCTCTATATTCTAATCTACTCAAAACTAATAAAAGACAAATATCACTTTATAAAGTTATTCTTATAGGTAATTTCCTTGTGCAAATCATTGTTTAAAAGTGAATTACAATTTATTCCCCATTCCTCAAGGTAGTGCTATTTAGCATATAAATCAGTTTTATGCAGATACTTCATCCTTTGTAAAGATAAAAAAAAAAAAAAAAAACAAAGAATAAGAAAAGGAAGAGCAAGTAGAAACTGACAACACTGGAGATATTGATGGGGCCACAGTAAATTAGGAAGATTGGGGAAGGTGGACACAGGATATTTTTACATGTGAAATGAGGGTGTGGTTACTTTAACATGCTACTATATTTTAAAATAACTTTACAAAGTATTATACAGAAAACTTCCAACATGAAGAAAGCATACAAAAAGAATTGAGTCAAGTCCTCTGGGAGAGGTGTCAATAAAAAGATAAGGAAAATTAAAATCATTATTCTAACTATACTTTTTAAAATCTTCACATACTTCTCTTTAACCAGTTAAACACTGTAAAATCTTTCCTCCAGGTCAAATTCTATAACTTTATTGACATGCTCTACTATACTAACTGCTAAAAGTTCTAAATCAAAGCATTTCAAGAAGTTTTTGAGACAAACAAAATTTAATATATGCACAGTTTTATGTACAATGCAGCATCACACCATGTAGGGCATTTACTATTATTTTATACATTCAGATACTTTTGAAACACTTCTTAAGGCTACAAAACAGAACATAGAAAAATAAACAGGAATATATTGAACACTTACAAAAAAGTGATATGATAAAGAATATAAAGTACTATTTTCCTTTTAACACTTCAAAAGATATATATATGTATGTGTGCGTGTGTGCGTGCGTGTGTGTGTGTCTATATATATGTGTATATATATATATATATATTTTTTTTTTTCTATACAAGTAACATCACAAAGGATCACATCTTCACATGCTTAAAAGTATTATTTTCAGTGTAAGGCTATTATCATTTTTTCATACATATAAGATTTTTTTCTAGTTCTGTAACAATGCAATTTCTATTCCATTCAAGTAAATTCAACCCCAAAGTTGCTGTTGCCCCACAATAAGACATGCACCCACCCCTCAACTAGGATACTCTATAACTGGTGTTTCTGAAAAAACCTATCTTCGGGAAAATGTCCCAATTAGTGAAAAACAAATGGCTGTTGCTACCTGGCAAAATTACTTAGTTCACTGAATTGACATATGGACCATCTATCACTTCAACTGAACCAAACACACAGTAGCATTTGTACATAAAATCTGGGGCAAAACACAGTAAACAAAGATACTGTAGGGTAGCCAAATGTGTACTCTTGGGCTACACTCTTTATGGACCTTTCTTAGTACCCTAAGAGAAAGTCAAAAAGTTTTACTTCATCAAAAACTGAAGGCTAAACAAAAAAGATGCAGTGATTAAATATTGCTAGTTTATGAGATGGCTGATCAAGTTTCTAAGCCAGAAAGGGTTAGAAAGGAACTTTTATTGCACCAGTCTGAAACAAGTTAGAAGTTCATAAGTATTTTAATACAACCACCTTAAGTCACAAAAGAAGCAACTAACACACTAGTGAGAAAGAGAAAAGGGAGATTCAGCCACATAAGCTCTATCACAGTTGGTGGGGTCTGGCAAGCTTTGTAGTTCATAACAAACTACAAGCTTGGGTCTGCCATGTGAGATGAATCAATGTGGATTCGAGGAAGCAGTGTGCAGAATTCCTAAGACACCAACAATATGCTGGTTGGAAAAGAACTAGAATGAAAAACAGCCAATCCTCCCCAGGTCACAAACTTTCTGAGGATACCGGAAAGCTCTGTAATAATAAAAAGGAATGAGGGTAGAAAAACAAGTCACAGAGACAATGCCTAACTGGATAAAAGCTAGTAGGCAAACTTTGGTCAGTACTTCAATAATTTTACTTTAAGATGCAGATTTCTATATATGGAGAAGTCCCATAATTTCCACCTGTAAGTATAAATGATTCCATTCTTCTATACACAAACTTGCTCACATAAGACCACTGTAACTTTGTGCTATCACACATAGAAACTTGTGTGACAACTTGACAAAATAAGTTAAAGTGAAAGAGGAAGGAAATTATACACTTGACTCTAATTTGATCTCAGCTTAAGAAAAAAGTCCCTAAAATTTTAAAAATCCACATCTGTAAGGATTGTTAAATCATATAAGTATTTTTTTTAAAGCAGAGTTTGTTTTTATTCCAGAGGTTACTGAGCAAAGTACCATCTCCTAAAAAATCTCTTTCAACACTGTTTCAATTCTATACCTTAAAAACGGGGCATGGAAAACAGTTCTGTTTTCTTCAGAAACTACAACATAGTCTGGACATTCTATCACCCGAGTGTTGTAAGGCAGCTAGTGATTGTGTAAAAACGAACAATATCCTTTTATAAGCCAATTTTTAAGCATTTCCAGAAGAAGACTGGATGAAAAATTACATTTCCTTGCCTCCTGAGATCAGAACTTTTAGCTTTATTTAAATCTAATAATCTAAACATATTTATAAATGTGGCTTTCATGAAGATTATCTGTAGGCAATTAATAAGCATGGGCTATAAAGGTGATTTTTCTAGCTTTTAACTTTTTTTCCATAATTCAATCATACACAACACTAAAGGAAAAAGACTTTAGTATTACCTTCAGCAACTGTTCTAGCTCACAAAACAGCTGATGTGTTCACCACCAGCTTCTCTAAAGCATTTTTGGGAGCATAAAACAATTAGTAATTAAAGATTTTTTTTTTACCTAGCACCGTCAATAATAAAATGCTATCTTTCAAAGTGCTCTCAAAATTTTAAGTAACAGATAAAATTTAATCACTACTCAAATTGGTAGTATCCGAACTTAAGAATTTGGCTAATTAAAATAGCACAGAGGTAAATAACCATTAATACAGTACAGTAGAGATTCACTAAGCCCAGCTAAGATCTGAACTTTTCTGAAGGTTACAAGGAAAAAAAAAAAAAAAAAAAACATCCATTTCAGTTTACCAAATTCAAATAAATTACACTTTTAAAAAAAGAATTTTCTAATAAAGAAAAAAAAGCCACTACATTAATTTTTGGCTAAGCATAATACATGGCATGCAAAGAGAAATCACTGTTACTTGCATAGCATGGTCTCACTCAAGCTTCCTGATCAAAAAGTAGATAATCTCTTAAACATGAAAAAAGAGGGTATGTTTCACATTGGTATGTACAGATATAAAATATAAACTACAGTTTTTTTTTTGTTTTTTTTTTACAAAGAAACACAGATGACTAATACTGTGTTATTCAGAGTCAAATCTCCAAATAAGGACAGAGTGCAACATGCAAAGGGGACAAATGGGATTACTGGAGGGCCCAGTGAAAGGTTAAAATTAAAAAACAAAAAACACACATTCTCATCACACATTCACAAATGCTACCTAAGGTAACAAGTTGGTTTTAAAATACAAAGCAAAACCCATCTTCTAGCAGCATCCTCTAGAAAGGACTGGAAATCACAGTCATCTTTTTATAGAATAGAGCCAACTATCTGAACATGCATATGGAAAATGATAAACATAACCAACAGTGCATGAAGAACCAAAAACAAAACAAAAACATTAAAAAAAAAAAAAAACCCAGTAGCTCTCCATATAAACTTGTCAAGCTAAAAAAGAAAATTTTCATGTTTATATGTCTCTTCTCACAAAATATTTAGAATCTGTCAGTGCATTAGTGTTAAAGTGGCATTAAAAAATTTCTGCGGTTCTAACAGGTGCAGAATTATTTTCAAAATGCATAGCATCTACATTTCGTTCGAGTAGGCACCATGATATTTACACCAGTGCTAAGAATTCTTGGTGGGAACAGCCATGTCAATGAATTTCCTATTTTTTTCCACAAATATCTATTCTTGCCTGCAATCTCAAGTTCAACAAATCGCTCTAAAATTCAAAAATATACCCTATGAATATTAAAAGAACTATGTACAACATTTCTAAGACACAGGTTAATCGGCTGCCTTATATGAAATATTAAAGAGAAAACATTATTCAAGTTTGACAGATATTGAGATGAAAGGCCTTTGGGTTGGAAGCATATCAAAGACAACAGTGTTGTAGGCTGAGGATTTTTTAGCCCAGTTTATGACTAAGGCATTGCATAATAAAATATACATTTCTATTTGGTGCAATGTTATCTTTTTAGACTCTAAATCATGTCAAACACTATATTTCTGTCATTTCAGTAAACATCGTAAGCATACATTTTCAACACCTTATATCACAAACTCAAACTGTATAAGTTGGGAAAAAACAATACTAACTCTACAATGGTTTATATTAAACAATTTTTTTTTATATTTTACACACTTATTTTCTAGGTTCCTATGGGAGAAAGGGAAGAAGAAAGTGACACTCAAATAACTGAAATCAAACAAATTTTCAATGAAGAGAATAACATAATGCCAGGAATTCATCTGCCCCTAAGTCTCAAGCTGAGGTTACTTGGTTAGGGAGAGAAGCTATTTCCAACTTCAGGATTCGTGTTTCCCTTTATTTAAAAAATAAGACAAACCTTTGGGAACATCAAGCTATTCCACTTTGCAAATGGTTCGTTCTCCCTCTGATACTCTCCAAAAGTCACCATTTCTAAGTGTGCTGTCCCCTGTGACCATCTCCCATGCCTGATCTCCTCCTGTCTCCCCTATATGGTCGCCCTCTAAAGTTCCGATGATACTGATAACCTTCCTCCCTGCTTCTGTTGGGCTGCCCTTTCCAAGACTCTTCACTTCTTGGGTGCTGGTACCCTCCTCTACTAGAAGTGTAGCCCCAGTCATTTTTGTACTTCCTGCCTCCGTATGTCTGATTGTAGAACTGTTTGGATCTACCACTCTTCAGAATACTGGATACTTCATTTTCATCCTCAGAACTCTCTTCCCTTGCTCTCTGTACCCTGTCTACCGAACTAGCCATTGGACTCGCCAAGTGATCAGTGGTCTTGGAATCTTTGACTTTCTCTACTCTTTCTTTAGGATTGGTTACGGTTCTTTTAGTAAGTTCAGATTCTACAGTTAGTGGCAGAGATTCTCTTTCTACATTTAACATCTGAGGATGAAGATGAACCTTCACGTCTACAGAACTAGTAGCAAAAGACTTTTCCCCTTTAGGCATCCTAGGGATCGATTGCTCCGCCTGGCCATCATGCTTACTGCTTACGCTGGCAATGGGAAGGGGGAGCGTTGCTTCACCTCTCACTTCTTGAAATTGATCTGCTGCTGAGATTGAACTACATTCTTTAGAGAGATCTGGGTTTTCCAGGGGATGCTCTAGGGTTCCTTTCTCATCAGGAGGCAGGACCACATTCTGTCTCATTACTGGATTTTCTATGAAACCCTGAAATGGATACCCATACCATAAAGGAGGAAAGAAAGGAGGTGCAATGGGGACTGGCCCTAAAAATGGATTGGGTCCAAAGGATGGCTGTGGAAATATGTTCTTGCCGCCCATTGATTCATCATAATCAGGATGAAGCAACTGTCCAGGGTTCTCAGATTCAATATCGCCCTGATAAGGTATCTGTCCTTGGTTTTCCGACACCTGAGATGTTGGGATAACCAATGGTGAAGAAAATGTTGGAGACCCTGTCTCAGCCTGTGTCCCCCGGTCATTAACATTAGGTTCAGTTGGCATAGAAAAGTGTGCGTCTGTGCGTGCACAGTCATTTTCACTCTGCGATGAAGGAGCATCTGGAAACCAAAGGTTGTGAGGATACACAGGAACTTGAACCTTTGGGTACATCCTGCAAGCAGCTATGTAAGCCTGGTGCAGAGGGTACAAATAAGAATGTGGGGCCCACATAGGACAACTATATGCCTGAAAAAAAAAAGAGAAAAAAGACAACATAATTAGTGTCATGTTTCTTTTGTCTTTAAAAAGCGAACCTATGGCTCAAAAACACTTTATAAAACCACAAAGGAAAGTAGGAAACAATTCTCTAATGTTATACTTTGACTTTTATTACCTCTAGGATTTTAAAGAAAGTCTCTTACTTCAAATCCACATTACCAGTCCTGCCAGTAACAAATGAAAATTTCAGAAAAGGTATAAGAAAAGGGCTACTTCTAATCCCTAGAAGCCACGAATTAAAAAAGTAACAAAAGGAAAATATCTACTTCAGACAGTAACCAGGTTAAACAATAAATAACTAAATGGCTGGCCTTAGCTGGATGTACCATTATTGGCTAACAACATTCTGGATATCAGCCAAAAAACACAGCAGTTCATAATCCTATCTACCCATCTAGAAGAATTTTTTTCATTTATGAAAGCTAGGTAGAATACATGATTACGTCTTCCAAATAACCAGAAGCCCAGAATCTAAAACACAACTATGATAGTACCCCATGTATGCATCCTACTTAATCCTACTGGCTCCAAATGTCCACACTTACTCTATAGTAAAGCCAAAGATCTGTTTGCTGTTCTGGAGCCGAGTTCTCACTTAGTTTCATTGGCAACCCTTGGAAGCACTCTCAAAGAGTCAGGGAAAATGGTGTTGTCAGAGATGAAATCAGTATTTTTTCCCAAAGTCAAACAATAAAAAATTCAATTGCAGTATAATGGAATTGTGTATAGCAAATAGATAACTGATAAATGGGTTAAAGAGCTAATTATTATGGAAAAATATGGATTAAAAACTTTTAAATCCCAAATTAAAAATTAGCTTTTATTTCAAGCAATTTCATTTTCAATTGGGGAAAGTTATTTAAAAATTTTACATAATTACCTTCACACCAAGATTGAAGAAGAACCGTAGAATGTTTTTATCTAAAAAAAGAATACAAGTTCACATATTAAAAGTACACACACATTTACATAGATACACTCATTATGATATAAAATACTGAAGTCATGTCTGCTCAGTAGGTTTCATAATTCTTCAATGCTATTAGTTCTTTTATCTATTACACAAGGAATTTGCTATTGTCAATTTTAGCTTGACCATGATAAGAAAATGGAATCTGTTACTATATGCTAGTAATAGTAAATCTGTGAGTGCCTTCTCCGAGTTATAGCTGATTAAAATGAAGACATTTGTGTGTCTTCCTATTTCTACATACCATTTTTTATTCAATTTTTTTTAAGAAAAAGCCTTCAATATTAACTAAAGTTACATCAACTATGATCCTAAATGGCCAAAATCCTAAATCATATGAAACACTTGTTCTTAATATTAACTGTATAATGTAACACTGGCTGTGTAGCCATTTTCATATCAGTAAGACACATAAAACCACAATTTTCCCAAACACACAGTACCATCGAGTAATCAATATGACTTGTGTCAACTTTAGCTCACTGGGTGTCTAACAAAATAATGTGCTGAAATTTAGTAACTATTAAAGGAATAATAAAATTATTCCTTTGTTTTAAAACATGTTTCACATATTTCTTGACATTTAACAAGAAAAACAACTGCTTATCCTGGTTTATGAAGTGGCTATGACAAACAATCCCAAAATTGGTACCCCCAATTTAAAGAAGAAAACTCAATCATGACTATACCAGTGGTCAATACAAAATCTCTTGCCTCCAAATCTGATGATTCCTCCATTGTCTCATTTTATTTGCCAATTTGACAGAGGAAGCAGCAGAAATATATACAGAAATTCTTGAAAAATAGTTTGTATCTTCCAATATTCCATTCATAGGACTCAATTCTTATGACCTTTTGGCTACATTCTCGTTTAAAACATTTACTTCCTATAGTATTTAAGTGTTCAATAAAGGTTCAGTGACTCTGACTTTCTGATCTAAAAGGTCATTCACTACCATCTCTTCAATTTCCATCTCTACAATACTGTTCTCAAATCTGTATCTTCATCCCTAATCACTCCTGAGCTCCAGTCCCACATGGTAACCTTACATTACATTAAAATGGGAGTCATGTCCCCACCAAACTAAAATTCCTTTTGTTTTAATAGCATCACCATTCTCAATCATCTAGATATACAACACCTTAAGAGTCACTCCCTATTTCTCCAGTATAAAATACAAATTACTCTTATTTGGCATCAGATGACCTATACCACTCCTATTTCATCTTGGGTAATATAATGTAAATTTCTTTAGGATAAGTCTTACTTTCATTTTATTTTTTGTGCTCCCAATGCCTAGCATATAGTGGGTACCTCATAAATACAGTTTAATGACTATATTATATGTAAAAAAACTTCATTTTAATCTATCATTGTACCTTTGCCATTTGCTCACAAGACTAATAAAAAGTAACTCATGTTTTTTCTTTTGTTTTTTTATATAAGAAACTCCTTTATCGGCAGAGACTTCTTCATTTTCTCTTTGTAGCCCCAATAACTAACATAGTGTCTTGCAGACAGAAGACACTTAAATGTTTACTGGATCAGATGAAATCTGATTTTAACTTATATGACATTACAGTCAGATAAACCAAAAAATTATTAGGAACATATAAGGAACATAATTATTAGGACCAGTCTTCATTTGAAGCTAAAATTACAGAATTGAGACATACATTTTTATTAGTACTCACACCAAGATTTGGCAGCATTCAAAAACAACTCCCTTCATTGATAAAGTAACCAGGTTTCTCCATTCCACTGAAATTATACTTGTTACTATTATTTCCCAAATCTGATTCTGCCTTTTTTATAACTTCAAATTAAATCAGAAAAACTTCTCACCTTTAGGTAGATCTTCCCCATTGTGACAAAGTGAATGAGGCGGGGCAATGGCTTGCTCGCCTTTTTCGTTTAAAGGAAACCCTGGGTATAGCGGGTCTTGGTAAAGGCTCAATGTCTGAGGCAAAGGCATCAAAGGTTGATTAACTGCTTGAATTGACATAGGAACAGGAGTAACAGGAGCAGGTGCTAACTGAGCTTGTGACACAGGAGAATCTGGTCCAGAAGTCTGTGTCACAGAAAAAACGGGAATTTGAGCAGAAACACCTAAAAGGAAAGAAAAAATAAAAAATTACTGGAAAGCTTAAAAATAAATTCCAATTTTAAGTGAAGATTTGTGCCAAGACTATAATAACAGAACTTAATAGAAGGTACACTGGCAATGTGTATTCCAGGGATTTTTAACCTAGATTCCATATGCCCTCCAACAAGTTTGTGGAAAACTTTCAAGGGACTCATGAATTTGGAACTTTTTATATTTTGATAATTATAATTCAATATAATTGAATTTCTTTGTAATATTTTGCATACCCTTTTATGCACAGAAAAACATTATTCTAAGAAGGAATCTAAAGGCTTTCCCCTTTGCCAAAAGGGACCATGACCAAAACAAGAACTTCCAATTAACCTCCATCTGAAACATGAATCCTCTAAAAACATTCCTTTGGTAAATGGTACTTCAATTGGTAAGTGAACTCCTTTTCTTTACCACTTCTAATGATAGAGGACTCATTATATCTCAAGAAGTCCAATCAATTTGGACAGCTTTAAATGTTAGAAATGTATCTCTAATACAGATGTCTCGGTGTAACTTCTACCCATAATTCTAGGTAAGTTCTTTGCAGTCAAGTACAACTTTTCTCTCTCATCACATGACACCCTTTAAACTCAATTAGTGAAGGTGTACCTCTAAGATTTTCCTTCTCCAGGCTATAGACACATAGTTCCTATAGCTAATCTTCAAATAAATTTCCTCAGAAGCCATTGATTTCCTCTAGATATATTCTAGAGCATCAATTTTCTTCATAAAAATGGGAAAATGCAATTTCCATGAAGCACAATGAGACCATCACATAACCTATCCTGGATACT